>NC_138544.1:40660704-41121740 GCF_964234715.1 Podarcis melisellensis
GCTTTGGTGCTTTATTAAAATGTTCATTAAATCTATTCAGAGTGGTAACTGAGAAGGAATTTGCTTTAAAACAAAATTAAACTTGGCACAATTTACACTGAAATTTAACAGAGGTATATCTTTAATCAGTATAAATTTATTGAATGGAAGAACTTGGCTGTTTCCCCAGTTGTTGGGGTTTGTGTGTGTGTGTACATTACGATAGAAAACTGTATGGAAGAGAGACTGCTTTAAGGTATTATACGCAGCATATGTCTTGCCTTCATATTCAGGCAATGTTAGATCTGTACAACTGTTTATGCCATTTTACTTTCTCTCCCAAGAGTGCCACAGCGGTTTGCCAGCACTCCTTGTTTCTGCACTCCTACAGAAAAAAAGCCAAACAGAGAGTAACAAGGGACAGGAAGAAGCGCAAAATGTGTCTTAATGGAATTAGTTACAAATACAAGCAAGTGGAGGCTACCTGTAACTATGTAGTCTGCTGCTATCTGCTTCTTGCAGACAATGGTAACAAGCAAAATATTTCTTCTTGGCATATTTGTCATGCAACAAAAATGTGAAGTTGCTTTGACTTAGCACTCCCCCAAAGGCCAGCTTAGATGCAAGGTATGATTATCTGCTGATGAAGCAACACAGACTTCATTTTTTTCCACCAGAATATCCAATTGCACTCAAACACTACAATTGTTTTGCAAATATCAATAACTAACCATAATGTGTGGTAGAACCCTTTTTAAACTACTTAAGGAAATCCTGCAGTTTTGCATATCCACATGGACTCAATAAATATACAGCAAAATCCTTAGCAGACTTTGAAAGCTGAGCGAAGCAACCGTGTGTTCATTTCAACAGGTGCAAGCAACACATCCTCACCTTGAGATTGGGTTTTGACAGTAGTTTCAACAATTCTCTGATCTCACCGTTTAGTGGTTTGCTCTGCAGCTCTTCAGCCAGCTGCAAAGGGGATTGAAGTGACACAAAGAACATTAGCAAGAGCATTGTTTTACTCAGCGTGTCAGTGACAACCAGGAATCAATCCTGTTCAAGGTTATTACTTTCCAGTGTGTTCAGCATGAAGAAAAACAGACTATCAATCATTACTCTTCATTTTCTGGCCCTTATGCTAAATTCTGGCCAGGTCTTTCAACTGAGTTTGACTAAAGTAATCATATCTGGCACCCGCACACCCAGATCACATTCTGATTTATAGCAATGAGGGCAAATCCCTGCACTTCATCTGAGTGAATGGTCCTTTGCGTGCAGACAAAGGGCTGCTTGTAAAAATGACTGGATCAACCATTGACACTGTCTATAAAAAACAGCTTCTGAATGAAGTGGAGAAATCCACATTGCTTCCAAATCGCCACAGTAGCTATTCTGTTTAGGGCTGGGATAAGGAAGCAGAGTGCCCATATAGTGCTAGTATTCTCAACTTTATCATGTTTACATACACAGGACAACTAGCTTGTTAAATGTCAGAGAAGTTAATCACAGGAACATGGCTTGTATTAGGTTACCAGATATAAAAGCATTTAAAAGGCTGAAAGATCACCTTCAATAAGAAACCCAATCATATATGGGCTATATCACAAAACACTACCCTGAAAATACAACAGGTTAATCGAATGGCAGGATTACTCAACTCATCTGAAAATTAGTTTTAGGCTTAACATGTTATGCCTGCTACAGGATTAAAACAGAGATGGGGAATCTAACCCTCCAGATGTTGCTGGGCTATGATTGCCTTCATTCCTGACCACTAGTCATGCTGGCTGGGGGTGATGGTAGTTGGATTCTAAAATCATCTGGAGGTCTACAGGTTCTCCATCCCTGCTTTTGAATAAAGGAAACAAGGACAGGGTATATTTTAAGTTCTCGGGAGGGAGTCTCTCAGTTTGAAACATTCTTGTTCTGAATTTTGCAACACCTCACAATGATGGAACTTCCAGCAACAATGAAAGTGAATCTGCAAAATTGTGTGTATACCTCTTCTGGCCTGAAGCAATTCTGTGTATGATTATTGTCAAATAATTTTTTAGAGTGCCGTTACCTACAAGAAATTACAATGGGCAACCACACAAACCATCAATGTATTCTCTATATATTGTTTACAAAAAAAACCTGTACTGTACCAAATATTGCCCTTGAGTGTGCTCCCACTGTGTCAAGCATGCATGGGTTTCACTTAAATCAGTTTAACTTGCTTTTTATTCTGCCTACCTCAAGCTCTGTCATAGTTTATACAGGTGTGCACACAATTCATCAGGGCTGTAGAATTCACCATATAATGCAGAAAAGGCAGGCTTGATTTTTATTAATAAAAATTATAGTAGCAGGAAATTAAATACTCTATCAATGCCAACCCGTCTAGATTTTAGTTTTTAGTTATGAAAGTAATTTGGAAAGCTTTAATATATATAAATCTCTGCTTCTTTTTTAAACAGCTATTTTCTGACAACCCCTTCCTATATCTTTCATAAGCCTCATTTCTTTTAGTATTATCAGTCATTTTTCTTATTCTGTCAGCACTTCAGCTATATCATTTATCTTTATTTTTAGAAAACATTCCTCTTGACTATGACTCTCATAACACACCAGAAGCTAACAGCTTCACCTTCAATGTAGACTTCTAACCTGCCATTTTTCTTTTGTGGTACCAAGGCTGAACAAGAGTCTATCTAGATGCTGTGTTATTATAAAAGAAACATGTCTAATAAAAATCAAAACAACATTAGCAATCCTGTGATGACAAATCACTGGAAACCTTTGCACACCCAGCTCACACGGTCCCATTCATATACTGATTCTATACTCTGCTTTCAGACAGTTTGGGGAAATATGGTGCCAATGGTCTCATCAGGGACACTTACATCATCTGCCAAGGCTGATGCACCATGCAACATGGGCACAGGGCTCTGTTTTTCATAGTAATGCAGTTTTTCATGGATCTAGGAGATAATGGAAGAAAGCAGTTTACTTAGCAGTAGAAGTAGAGTCTGACAACATAAGTTGGCAAGTTAAACATTTGCAAAGAAACAAACTTACGGAAGCATTTAGCAGTGAACATGTAGATATAATTCATCATCAGCTTCTAGTGAAGCACTGAGAGTATGAAGTCAGATGGAAAAAATGTTGAGTATGTAGACAAACCCACAGAAAAGTTAAACATTTGCTATTCCTTTCCCTCTTTTAGGTTTTCTGGATTTATATTTCTCACATATTTCCTTCCTTATCATTTACGTCTTTTCTTTCAATCCATATGCCCCAAACCATTTTTAAGCCAACTCAAAAATGTAGCCATCACCACACCTTAAGGCAACAATATCTATTAATTCATTATCAATTGTATGAAACAGTACTCCCTTTACCTGTCTGAAGCAAAATTTCATTGTATAACCCCAATTTTTTCCTTATCATAAAGACAAGAGTGCAATCCTATGCATGTTTACTCATAAGTAAGTCCTACTGTTTTCAATGGAGCCTAATCTCAGGTATGCAGGTTTTGGTGTCCTCGGGTGTCTTCCCGTGTAAAAGTTGGGGTGTCTAGGCGACGTTTCGACGAGGTCTCACTCGTCATCTTCAGGCTGGTGCTTTCGGCTTCTTGTTACTGGAACAGAGCAGGATCTCAGTGTTTGAGTTCCTATAAATACTGTTGAGGGGGTGTGGTGTATAGCCTCCAATGTTCTGGGCAGAGAGGAAGTTCCCAGGCTAGTGTGCCTTTTCTTCTTTTGTTCCTTAATTACTTGAGGGATATCTTGAGTGATTTCTTGAGTGATATCCTGAGTACCACTTAGGTGGGTCATTAGGTGTGGATTAGTTGCTAAAGTCTTTGTGTCTTGACCTCTTGAACTTTGTGAAGAGTTTTTCTGAGAAGATGGCTGTACTGCACTTAGCTGTGCTCTGGCTTGGCTTCGTGTATAGGGGCGAGCTGTGGTTTTGTGGCCTGTGTCAGCCAGATCTGTGTAGGGATTGCAGGGGGGTGCAGCATCCGGAGGTGCCACCATGGTTTGGCTACTGGATGGTGTCTGTAATTTATCTGTGGAGAGGGTCTGGGTTTGGGTCTGGTGTGGTTGATTGGTGATGGCGTTCTGTGTGCCTCTGGATCTGGTGTCAGTTTTTGTGGGGAGGGCTAATTTCCAGATGTCTGGCAAGCGGGATGTGTCGTCACGCTTGTTCATGTTGTGAGGGTGTTTCTCTATCTCGATGCTGCACCCCCCTGCAATCCCTACACAGATCTGGCTGACACAGGCCACAAAACCACAGCTCGCCCCTATACACGAAGCCAAGCCAGAGCACAACTAAGTGCAGTACAGCCATCTTCTCAGAAAAACTCTTCACAAAGTTCAAGAGGTCAAGACACAAAGACTTTAGCAACTAATCCACACCTAATGACCCACCTAAGTGGTACTCAGGATATCACTCAAGAAATCACTCAAGATATCCCTCAAGTAATTAAGGAACAAAAGAAGAAAAGGCACACTAGCCTGGGAACTTCCTCTCTGCCCAGAACATTGGAGGCTATACACCACACCCCCTCAACAGTATTTATAGGAACTCAAACACTGAGATCCTGCTCTGTTCCAGTAACAAGAAGCCGAAAGCACCAGCCTGAAGATGACGAGTGAGACCTCGTCGAAACGTCGCCTAGACACCCCAACTTTTACACGGGAAGACACCCGAGGACACCAAAACCTGCATTCCTGTACCCGTGAAAATCTACGAAAGCTAATCTCAGGTATATATACATAAGATTTCATCCTTAATGTATTCAGCTGGCTCCCACCAGTGAGGACAACAGATAGGTCATTGCGGGATTATAGTTATAGTAGCACTCAGCACTTCCATCTTCCCATTGTTGCCTTCTATATATTTTACACCAGCACTTTATACTTAAGGACTTGCGATATAAAAGAAAAAATAATAATTCACATTTATTCATTTTCAATAAACATAGAGTCAAAACTATATGCATAAAATATCTCTGTAGAAAATTCTAAAGATAATTAATAAATATTACATTCTGATAAACAAATGAGAATAAAAAGTACTTGTGATGTATCAACACTTCAGATCTTAGCATCTTGTGTAATTGTTTATTGCCATCCCTTGAATGAAGTGGTGGAATTAGCACTTTGTTCTGTTTTCATTTTTGTTTACAGTAGTATAATAAAACAAAACAAAACAAAACAAAACACGACAGGTACATATAAAACACAGTATTTTAAAACTGTCAACTGCCTGGCTATACAAAATAAGCAAACATAAAAATGTCTTCATTAACCATACCATCAAAGCTACACGGGGTAAGTTGTTCTATAAAAAACACAGTGCACTTAATCTGTACAGTGGAACCTTGGGTTTCAAACGTAATCTGTTCTGGAAGACCGTTTGACTTCTGAAACATTTAAAAACCGTGGATCAGTGGGCAGTTGGCAAAATCCATTGAAAAACACGCAGCAGAAGCCATTTGACTTCCAAGGCACATTCAAAAATGAAAGCAATTACTTCTGTGTTTTTGGCGTTCAGGTTCCGAATTGTTCGGCTTCCGGGACGCTCGAAAACCGAGGTTTCACTGTACTAGAAACAAGGTCTTAGTGTTACAGGTCCAGTTCTCTGGAATCAATAACCAGCTGAAATCAGACAGGTGCCTAGAGCGATGATGTTTCGGTGCTTACTGAAAACATTTTTTAAAGGAATTTTTTTCTTGAGGTTTACTCAAGTCTTCTATGGAAGATCAATTTTATATCTGATGAAACTCTTTCATTGTCTTTAAAGTCCGTATGGATGGTTTAATTGTTTTAGTTTGTAGCATTGATTTTATCACTCTTGGAACATGTGTGCCTATGTTTTATTTGGTTTTAAACGCCAGGACACCTGTGAGCATCAGGTTGGCAACCCCTGAACTAGTATGGAGTAGACTTTTATCAAGGAAACAAAGGAAGGGCTGTATTTCTGCAGTAATGTAAAGAGGGAAACAACACAACTGAAGCTTGAATCAAAATCTCTGGAGGGAATGGTAGCTTTCAAGGTTGTTGAACTGGTATTCTGAACTTTCTGGATTAACCAGGTACCTTGAGGACTGCTTCCACATGCTGATCCAATATCTTCAAGACAACCCTAGATAACATCTGGAAGGAGGGGAGGCATATACCAGCACTTTCAATCCTTTTTGTTGCTAGCTAAGCATTTTCATCCTCAGCCTAAAGACCTCTAGACATTGAGAAGAAAAGTATGGGTCATTTTCCTGAAGCAAATATAAGTCAGGATCCCCAAAGCAACAACCTCAAGTGAAGCATCTACTGGCATCTTTCAAAATTTGTCTGCTCAACTAGTGAGCTACCTTGTCTCTCTCCACTGACATATTCTGACAACAGATTTTTCCCCTGCTCAGTTTAAAACCTTGTATGCCTTTTAGTGAAGTCACAGGTCTTGTGCCTTCCTGCCTGTTCGTATATACTTTTGTAGATACATTGCTGATATGGATCAGTATATCCTTGTTCTTGTTGTATTCTTGAAATCTGAATGATCTCAGCTCCAGATAGGTGATGGGACTCCTTGCACTGTGTTGCAATCTATAAAAACCCATCATTAAGACAGAAAAAATAACTCTCCACTTGCAGCAGACATCAAGCCACAGGACTTGGAGAAAAGGAGGAGTCATAAATAATCCCTGGTAATTTGGCAAGTCAAAGTTTGCAGATTCTGGGTTAAGGATCTGTGAGGAGGCGTAGCATCACCGACTCCCTTCCCCACTACTCCTTCCAAATCTTCACCAGGCTGTACCGTAATTAAAACTTATGGTAGCACAAAACTTAACCACAGTAAATTCTAACCAAGGTTTACTATTAATCTTGATTTGAAGTTAGGGTATGAAACGACTTTGAAATTCTAGTTAGCCGCGGTTAAAAGGTCATTAAAATAATTGTACTAACCTTTCACTTTCAACATTAACTAACAATTATTAACTTTAGTACCATGTTTCAATATGCAAAATGCATATTTAGTTTTATTACTATTTGTTTCTGCCTTCTGCTTTAATATTTTCGCTTTACTTACCGACAGTAGATCCAGACAAAGAATATATTTCAAGATCCAAATTAATAGGAAAGTACTATAATGCAGAAAGGCATTCTACTTTTGCCCATTTGAACAGAATAGTTTAAATATGGGCTATAAACCCCCCTTACTCCTCGCACAGTTTCTTTTCCTTTCCTTTTTTGATATTTCTGAAAGCAACTTTATACTTTGACTTCTTTGTTCCTCACACAACACAATAAAGCAACTATTATTTGAAATTTCAGAGACTTCATTCAAGTGTACTTTTTTGTTCAGTAAGTAAGGAAAGGTTTTGATGACTTTGCTTATA
Organism: Podarcis melisellensis; assembly: GCF_964234715.1. Classification (NCBI taxonomy): domain Eukaryota; kingdom Metazoa; phylum Chordata; class Lepidosauria; order Squamata; family Lacertidae; genus Podarcis; species Podarcis melisellensis. The sequence goes on from NC_138544.1 coordinate 40,668,071, forward strand.
GGAAGAGGTCCCCTTAGTGGGTAGAGGAAATTCACTTTGAAGCCAAACAAGTCACCCTTCCTCCAAGATAAATTTCCCTGCCCCTTTTTGAGCCAAACTCCCTGCTCAGCTACTGCAGAAAGAATGTCCAAAATTGGATGAGGTTTTGTTGCGCACTTCAAGCTCAAGTTTCTTAGAACTTGTACACTCTTCAGGACATTTCGAAAGCTGAATTAATCTCTTCCATTTGAGATGAGAACATGACGCTTTAGCAATAAACCTATTTTTATACATGCACTGTACACAGAACATTACTAAACCTTGTCTCCTTTAAAGCCCGAGATCCCTCAAGAGATCTTTAGTAAAAACATATTTTTGTTGTTTTTAATTTTAAAAAAATGAATTTGCTTGAAAACTTCTTCCCTCTTGGAGTACACTGATTCCTTCCATACACACTATTATTGACATAGCATCAAAGCTAGAAATGAATTCTATTTGACTTTTTAACCTTGAAACTTGCACACAAAGGTGCTTTCAACAGCAGCCTGAAGCACACCCATTATGTTATCCTTTATTCTAGGCTATAGCAGATTACTTCTACAATCTCCATTTCAATGAAATCTACAATTGGCTTCATATTGCAATGCTATTTATGTTTGGTCATTAGCAGCAATCATTAGAAAATGAGGAGCAAATGTGAACCCATGGCTGCAATGCATTATGTGTGTGAGAGAGAAGGAGGTAATATATGTTGTTGTTGTTGTTTAGTCATTTAGTCGTGTCCGACTCTTCGTGACCCCAGGTAATATATACTTGTGTGCAACGTCCTTTATCTGTGAAACCAAGAGCTACTGGTTTTGTAAAGTGGCCATAACTGGAGAACAAAGGTGCAATATTATAAACATTAATCCAAATTAATTAAACAATCCAAATGCTAAAAGTGTGTTGAAAATTCTCTCTCTGTCTCTCTCTCTGTTTGTTTGTTTGTCTGTGTGTGTGTAGTTTACTACAGCTTAATAGTAGTTACAATTATTTTAACTAGTATCTCACTTTCAAAAACAATGCACAATTTTTGTACAATTTTCAATCCAGCAACTTTGTGCTTAAACATTCCTATTTGAAACAGGATGATTTTTTTTCTTAAATGGCAATTTGGCACACACCAATGGCAGACATAGCCAACTCCTCAAAAAACATAAGGCCATATAAAAGGTGGTGTGCCTCTTGCATCACATTCAGAAAGGGGTGTGTGTGTAAAACGTAACAATTAAAAAACATGTGCATGTAAAATACAGAATTCCACCAAAGAGATTTTACAATTTCCAGTTCTTCAGCCCCTTGTTAGATGTTAAAACAGAGAACAGACACCACACGTACAGTGCAAACATATCAAAAGTTGACTCAAATGTAAGTTCCATGGATATGAATGTTACTTATTTCCAGAAAACTAGGTACAGGATTGCAGCCTCATGCCACAATTGGCAGCTGAATTAGATTTCTGTTTGAAGATAACTTCTAACGACACTGTGCCATCTGCACAGCAAACATGTTCCACAAAGTGGTAGCTATTTTAAAACATTGTGGTTAAGAAAATTTTGTTAACAAGAATGTCAACTATAAATTAAGAGAACATAAACATGAGAGCCACATACTTATAACTCAAAACATAGACCAAGTGAAGAGGTCTGTATCTTAAAGATGGTGTGGTGCACTAGATATAGAGATGTAAAGATACATAAGCTACTCTGACAGCCTTTTTTGGCTAAAGTTATACATGTTGTAAATGAATAAATTGTCCTTGTACTTCCCTGTATCTTCTTATGCCCACGCATAAAGTCAGGAGCAGTTTCACTCCCCGATACAGTCGTACCTTGGAAGCTTGAATGGAATCTGTTCCAGAAGTCAGTTTGACTTCTAAAACATTCGGAAACCAAGGTGCGGCTTCTGATTGGCTGCTGGAAGCTCCTGCAGCCAATCAGAAGCCACACCGGACATTCGGGTTCCAAAGAATGGTCGCAAACCAGAACACTCACTTTCAGGTTTGCGGCATTTGGGAGCCAAAATGTTTGACTCACAAGGCGGTCGTCCATCAAGGTACGACTGTATAAGTATCTTTCCAGGGTTACAATCTAATTCTTTGAAGGCAACAACCAGAGAGCAAATGAGTGTATATCTTTGGAAGTAGGAAGTGTTCTATTCAAATTGGAGGTCACAGAAATGCTTGATGCTGCAGCACTGAAGAAGGTAAGCAAGTATTAATTAATCTGATCCATCCCTTGAATGGGAAACCACTGGCAGCCCCATCCAAGAACAAAAGAAACTTTTTTAAAAAGTCATCTTTTATCTTTTTGTTCTCAGAGGAATCACAGAAGTAAGTTTTTCAATGCCCATATTCACTATCAAGTATTAATGATATAAAGGTTGGACTTTGCTTAGCCTTCAGATGAACCCATGTTTACAATATCTAAGAGAAGAAAAGTGAGCCATGATCAAAGAACTGGGATTTCTATATTATCAGTAGCTGTCTATTGAAAAATGTGCATATTACCCTTTTGAAAAATCATTTCTCCTTAAAGGATGAAGCATTCTCCATTCCTATTTCTTTTTGGCTGCATTGCTGCTTCTCTTTAGAACTCTCCCAGCAGCAACTTGGGAGTTGGCTAAAGCTACAGCTGATCCAAAAATATTTTTCTAGATTTTTAACATTTCTGCCACTGATGGATTCCGGGGAATCACCAGAAAGTATGTCACACGTCCCTCTGATTTGCATAGTCCTGCTGGCCAAACATATGTTATAAAATCACTTTAGATTGATGTTTTCTTGCTAATTAATACAAATATTCTCTCCTACTTTTCTTTATCATTCAAAATGGCCAGCTTTAGCTGTTGTTACATTTTATTTTATGTTATGTTAGGATAGAAAAAGGATAAATAGCAGATAAAAGAGAAAATGCTAGTGGTCTTGTCAGATGTTTATTAATAAAATGTTGTAAGTTATTCAGTTATTTGTTATATGGACTTCAAAACAGAGCAGCAAGGTGACCAAATTTGAGGATAACACCCAATTATGTAAGGTGGTGAAATCCCAAACAGACTGTGAAGATCCCCAACCAGATGTCTAAAAATTAGGTGGCTCAATCTTACTTACTAATTTGTTACCCAATGTCTAAGTTGCATATTGGAGCAATAAATAAATCCCAACTTCACATATAAAATGATAGAAGAACTAGCAGTGGCCAACCAGTACAGAGACCCTGTCATCACAGTAGAGAACTTTAACTGTAGGTTTTTTATTTATAAAAAATAATAATCTAGTTTTATGCCAGAAGTAATTAGGAAAGCAACTGAAACCATAATGGCTCTATCTGGAATGCTATCTATAATTCTGGTTGCTTCATCTCGAAAAGAACAACGAAAGAGCTGGAAAAGGACAGCCAAAATTATCAAGAGATTGGAATAACTTTCCCACGAGGAAAGGCCAAAGTTTAAGGCTTTTTAGTTTAGAAAACTATATATCCCCCAATGAAGTTAATAGCAATAGATTCAGAACAGACAAAACCAAGTACTTCAAACAATGCATAATTAATGGGATTAGCCGCCCCAAGATGCATGGATGCCCCCTGGCTTAGAGTCAAATTAACGCAGGAACTGTAGCACAATCTAAGATAAAAAGGTACTACATTGTGTTCAGTGTATGTAACATAACTTGCATAAATAAAGGTAAAAGACCAAACTAAACAACATCCTTAAAAAATAATATTCAGAAGATATAACACTGGTTGAAAGAAAACACACCATTTTGGCTGTTCAGGATTTTCAATTCCATCTATTTTCTCAACTGGCATTGGGTTATATCCTGGGATTAGAGTCAATCTAGACATGCAAATACAAAGATGCTAACTACACCTTTGCATTTAATGCACCTGTTTTAAATGTAAATAGCAGCCATGGGAAGATGTCTGATATTATTGGGATCATGGAGGCAGTGAGCAGGGAGTTTAATCTCTCCTCCCTTCCTGTGGTCCCTAAAGAAATCATTCCCCCAAATCTTACATTTGCAACTAGTCATTTTATGTCATCTAGTTTGGTGCAAAGGAGGATTTTTAAAAGGATTAGACAAATCCATGGACTCTCAGCATGATGCTCCAATCAAAGCAAGCAACCACTGAAGTTTGTATAAGCTAAGGTTTTCAATTATCTTCCAGGTAAGCCTCATATGCTATCTACATATTATACTGTATATTGTATTATATCTGTCCAGTTGGGAGATTCTGTGGCCCTCCAAATGTAATTAGATTCTAACATACTGAGGGCCACAAGTTCCCCATTCCCAGTCTAGCCTTAGGTCTGGGATAGCCAGCCTGGTGCTCCCTTTAACATTGATAGACTACAGCTCTCATTACCCTTGACTATTGGCCATGCTGAGCAGGGGAGATAGAAGCTGGAGTCCAACAATACCTGGAAAGCTCCATGTTGGCTACCCCCACTCTAAGTGATGAAAATAGGGTTGAGTCATCCAACCAGGAGAAGTTGGAGGGAAATGCTCCTAGACATCTCCATAACTTGGAGAAGCAGCTACATATGTAAAATAGCCCAAAGGCTAAAAACCCGAGTAGTGATTCAGAAGCCAAGTACACCCTATTTTTGTGATGTTGCAAATGATTATGGGCACATTTCTTTTGGCGGGAATGCAGCCACAAATGTGTTAAGGGACTGCAACAGAGTTCAATAAAAGCCTTTTCCTTTCCTCTGGGAAAGGAACCTTTTATTCCTGGAATGGGAAGCCAGTGTACTTCCCACTTTCCCATACAGTCTCTCCTCTCCTACCCAGAGGCCCAGCCAACAATGTATTACAAGTTCAAATTATAGGACTTGCCTTTTGCAAGTGGCTTTTAATGTTAGCTCTCTGTGAAATCGTAATACTAGTGGCATGACTGCAATGATGGACATTAAACTGTAAAGTATTTTGTAAATTAGAAAGTACTATATACATGAATATTTACTATTTTTCTCTGGACACATCCATGAATTACTCTACCAAGTTTATTTTATCATGATCTACTTGAATATATTTATATGCTGAACACAATTTTCAATGGATGCAAGCCAATTAAAGAGTCTTACTAGAATTTCAGTTGACTTTGTTAAAGGAAATTATTTTAAATTAATGTGGCTACTGAACTGTTGCCATCTTTTACCTCAAAAATATATCCCGTCTAATTTTTGCTGTGAACATTTGTTTGTTTAAGCTAAACTCCAGGCCTTGAATGTTGACCATGAAGGAGTCTCAGATTTCCTGCTACTATTTCGTGCTACCTCATTCTAAACAAGGGCAAACATCATATGTTTGTTACATTAGTGTATACTGCCAAAACATCACTATTAAATGAAATCATCTCTGTATTTTGGGTAGAATCCTTTTAACAACTTCCACCCCTCACAGAAGCACTGAGTTGAAACAAGGCTGTTTTGTTTTCACAAAGAAACAGTTTGATTCCTGGTTTACTAGAGGCTGCTCAAAATGTTTTTCCATAAGCGCTTCTACAAAAGAATGAACATTTAAGTGTGGTTTACCTTTACCAGTGAATGAAGGCTTTTTTCACCAAACATATCCCAGAGGAAGGTCAGGTCTTCCTGGCTGTCCACATGTGGCTGCAGCTGGGCTGGCAATGAAGCCAGCAGCTCATACAAACCTATAAAGTGAAAATAAAACACAAAGTGAAAGCTAAGGGTGATCTCATTAATTTCACTTAACCCTCCTGTGTACCTTGCAGCCTATACCATTTTATATTAAGCAAGAAGTGGGATTGGAAGTAGCCAGCAAAACATTAACGAACCAGAAACAGAAGTTTGGTTTAAAAAGTAGTTACTAACAGGGTACTTTTTACTTTATTAACAGTTGCTAAAGCTTCTATAGCAATATATTTACTTAACACTGTACCAAGAATTCATAAAGCTTTTTGGAAAAGGACAAAACCCAGAAACACATGCATTCCTTTGCTTAATCGTTATTCCATTTCCCTTGATGTTAGAGTGAAATGAGTCATGAATAGGAAAAACATCCTTATAAGAACAGAAAATGGATAGGGTGGTCCATTAAAAAGAGTTTGTGGTTTCTCTAAATACTTCTCACCAATACATTGCTTTTTTTTAAAAAAGATCTTGGGTGTAATAGATGCACAGAAATGAATACTTCATTGCTAGCTATTCAGGAGTCAATTCTTTGAGCAAAATCCTTGTACGATTAAGTTATATTTTGTTAAAGAGAGAGTGCATGCATAGGATTTATCCAGGCTTCTCCACGGGGATTAAAGCAATGGCTGCTCCCAGTTATTTGTGGCACATCTCAGAGCAATTTCCCAGGGGCAGACAGTAGCACAGTGTTTTCACAGTAGCATACAGCATAAAACCATCCATCATGCTGCTGTCCAAGAAACATAGCAACATGACTTGCAGCAGCCTTCCCAGAGGAGGTAACCTAGCATGATCAGGTATCAATCCATAGCATATGTTTAGTTTTTCCAGTGGGATTTTTTTTGGGGGGGGGGTTAAGACGACACAAGTCTCTCCCTGCCATAGTCTTTGAAAACACTGATAACCTCCTGGCTAACCCACCATAGTATGACACTACTATGATTTTTATTCTATTGCTGCAATCCTGACTAGACTTCCTAGGAAGTAAGCTTCACTGAACTTTTCTGAGTAAAAATGTTTATGATCAGACCAAGGGCTGTTGCATCACAAGAACAGCTTTCCAAAATAATTTCAATTCAAGCATATTCTGTAAAGCTACTTAGTAATCTATCAATGTGATGATTATATCCTTCGTTCTCATATTTTAAGTCACTGCTACTGCATGATCTTTGGAGGCATCGTATGCCTCTTCTAAAATTAAATACAGCACCTTGGGGGACTGATTTAATGTTTTCCCCTCTTTCCTGGCATTACTTAAAGTATGCTGGAAAAAAACATTCTTTCCAGACATCATTTTCTATGGGCTTTTGGGAGGCAATGTTCATATTTCAAATCTTGCTTTATTTTATACCTACTCTCATTTATAGTATTTCTTAAACATAAAAACAGGGTAACACTAAAATCACTACAATTTTTCCTAGTATAAAAAGCATTGAACTTATACGAAACAACACCTTGTATCAGGGGCTGTACTCACACAGAGAGATCACAAGTTAAAGGCTTGGTTCAGTAGTTGGATTAACAGAAGCAAAGCACCTAGTTTATAAGATTTATATACAGCAGAGGCTGTCTGAACATTTATCAAAATGAATATGGTACATAGTTTTAAGGAGTATTATCCAGATCTCTTTCCATCCCATTTTTAAAGAAGAAATTTAATGTAAATATTAAACACTTTATCAAAATGGGACTGTAAGAGAGAAATTATGCTGCTGAAACAGGAATAGAAAGTGAATGAAAAATTAGCCCAACACTTCTAAAAACCAACAATTTGGGATTCCACAGTAAGTAGAAAATTATAACCATTTATTTAAAACAATATTGTTGGATAGTCCCATTTCCATTTCTTACTGATTTGTTTTTATACTTAATATGACCCAGAGCCTTCATCACAAAAGATTAGTAGAGTTAAGAGAAAAAGTGAAGAGATATTTGGTGGTCACTTAAGGCAAGATGGTGGCAAGTTTTCAACAGCTTTGCACATGCTCTGTCCTTGCTCAAAAAGCAGCAGCTGGTGTGGTGAAGCCTAGAGTGGTTTTCCCCAAACCAATGTTGCTGCAGCTTAACTTAACAGGGTAGAACTATAGAAAGTAAGGGCTGCACAGATACACCAGAGGAGTTCACACAGCACTCCTGCTAGTGTGTCTGCATAATCTCTGCTGCTCCATTCATATAAGCTACAGCAATACTGGCATCGCCCCACCACGTGGACTGTTACAGCTCAAAAGCAGACTGAAATAGCTACATGAGCGGGTTTTGAACTTTCAGGCATGTTTTACCTATTGCCTTATCTCCTCTGGAACTACTGTGTTTTGAAAATATTGGGGCATGTTCTTATGTACATATTTAACTCAGAAAGTGCATATGCTAGGCCTGTTGGACATCATTGCTGCCCTACATGACTGAAAAATGCATTCTAGAAGACACCCAAACACCATGCTGCAGCTGAACATTGCACAAAATGATCAGGGAAGCTTGTTTTTGTTATTAGAGATGTTCTCAAAAAGGGATTACACAGTTCTCTGAAGAAATGTTGATCTATTGAATGCCTTTGTTAATATGAGGACAGGAATGTGATTTTCACTGATTTTACCTCCCCCCACCCCCATTTTACCTGTGCAGTGGTACCTCAGGTTAAGTATTTAATTCGTTCTGGAGGTCTGTTCTTAACCTGAAACTGTTATTAACCTGAAGCACCACTTTAGCTAATGGGGCTTCCTGCTGCCGCTGTGCCGCTGGAGCCCGATTTCTGTTCTCATCCTGAAGCAAAGTTATTAACCCGAGGTACTATTTCTGGGTTAGCGAAGTCTGTAACCTGAAGCGTATGTAACCCGAGGTACCACTGTATTTAGTAAACAAAGCTAAAAACTTTGAAACTGCCAATTCTGCTTAATATTGCATTTTCATTTGGCATCCATTCATTGCTACTAAGGAACTTATTTTGTGTGTGTGTGTGTGCATGTGCACGAACACTCACGTGTAAAAATGAAGCCCTTGAACATTTTACAACCTATATATCTGGCCATCATTCGGAAATATCGGTTCATACTAGACTAGTACTATTTTAGATTCAAAATGATAAACTTGTACATATATTAACATCATCTTGGTCTTCAAACTGAACTTCCAATTTCTAATACATGAGGAAAACTAAGTGCTTTGTTCCGGCACCAAATATTGGAAAGGCGATCACCAAGTGTTAAGAAAAGTAGAGGAGGCCTTCTTGGTGGTTTGACTGCCCTCCAAAGTTCAAGGGGGTTGTCCAGGAGAGGGCAATCTCTGTGGCAGCCTATAAATTGTGGAATTCCCTCCCACAGAGGTGCATCTAGCACCTTCATTATGTAATTTCCATCACATGCTGAAGATGCAGCTATTTACCCTGGTCTTTAACACCTGAGCTTCAAAAATAGTGAAGATTAAGAAAGAAATAATAATAATAATAATAATATTACACCCAACTTCACTTCCACTTAAGTTGAGCTGCATCTCCCTTGTCTCCAGGCCTGATGAAAATCTTTGGAAACGCTAGTTGGAAATGGGGTATGGAAGAGGATTTCCCAGCTATTACACTTGTATTTGAATTATACACAGGCGAAGTTTCATCTTACTTGTTCAAAGTTTATTATGTATATATGTTTATATATAGTGACTGCTTATTTGAAACACCTGGCCATCTGATTGAAGAGCAGGGTAGTGGTATGCATTTTTAATCCAGGTTTCGATTTATACAGCACTTTGTTCATGAAGCTCACTTAACAGAATTACAAGTTCAAAACCTATTACATAGTTTTTCCATGAATGAAAGCCTACTTTATCTGGGACTGATATTTAGATCAATCCAACATTCCTAACAATGCCTGATGCAAAAGTCTTTGGAAGACTTCTGAGAGGTGGATGGAATGAATGATTCCAAAACTATAGGTTGTTCATGGAAGTAGTTTCACAAGGTAAACTGCCTTAAAGGAGGCCCCTGAGGATAAAAATCTAGTAACAATTATTGTAGCACGGACTTGTAAACAGTGTCTACAGTACATCCGTGGTACTGCTTTCCTAAACTTTATTAATCTTATTGAATACATGGATACATTGTCATAACAGTGATTTTATTTTTAAAAGACCTGAAAAATGTAATAAAATAATTCTTACAAATAATGGAAAATGAACAGCACACAACTTTTTCCAATTCTAGAGAGCAGTTTCCGTTACTATTATTTTCTATATAAGACAGCTAGTTCCTAGGAGAAGAATAAATGGCTAAGAAATTGGGGAAAGTGCTCACGTGGTAAACTACTCACTCTCAGAGTCCAGATGCTCAACATTCTTGACATCAGAGTGGAAAAATTTACTGTTAGTCTAGAGAAATTTAATATCACCATTCTTGTCATATCCTTCATAGCTTCATTATTAGAACAAGTCTGTGGAAGCTATAAAGTAGGACTAAATGATAAAAAAATATGGTCACTGCGTTCCATCACTCTTACATATTACAAGAAAGAACTAATCTTGTCAGAGATATTTTTAAAATCAATATTAGGACAAAAGGATGTCCATTTACCTTCATTTGTTAAGTAATTTACTACATCAGAATTCTGAACCATAATGCCAAGCTACAACTTCAATATTTTATTGTAACTAAGGGGTAATAAACACTAAAGAACATACACCTAAGCCCAGAACAACACTGTAAAATTTTACTGTATTAATAAAATAGAACACACCAGTCTTTAATTTTTCCACTTTGACAAAAGTAGAATAATCATTACTGTTCATTGATATTTCTAACAGGCTTACATTTTTCACAGCAAAAAATTATTTCACAGTTCTGTAAAAGGATCGGATAACATTTTGTTATACGGAACTAAATATTCAGTAACAAAGATACCTGCATCCTGACATTTGAAGAAGAAGAGTTTGGATTTGATATCCCGCTTTATCACTACCCTAAGGAATCTCAAAGCTGCTAACATTCTCCTTTCTCTTCCCCCACAACAAACACTCTGTGAGGTGAATGAGGCTGAAAGACTTCAAAGAAGTGTGACTGGCCCAAGGTCACCCAGCAGCTGAATGTAGAGGAGCGGAGACGCGAACCCAGTTCACCAGATTACGAGACTACCACTCTTAACCACTACACCACACTGGCTCCACACTGTACATTTGCTACTGTACAATGCAATTAAAGATCAGTATCAAGTACCTGAAAAAGGTTCACTCACTTAGCCATTTTAGTGGTTGTATATATGTAAAAATATCACATATGTTTATGCACATAATGGACAATTAGTAACCAAGTAAATTAAGAAAGCTGGTTACTACGTGCAATGGTAAAGATCGTATAATCAAGTTTTAACAATACTACCCACAGAAGGTATTACAACAATACAAACATGAAAACTGTCATTACTTTAGAAATGAACAATAATGATATTTTAAAAATGAGTACATTACTGTTCATTGTTTTTTAAATCATGGTTTTTTGCATACGGTCAAGATTTGTATGCCAACAGCAGCTTGGCAGTATTACAGTAACATTGTGAGGGAGTTCAAGAATAGCCAACCCTTCTTCATTCAAATTAACAAGGCTCTTCTTGCCTAGTATATGTTACCTCAAAAGAATAGCAACTGGAGTTCTGTTCTATTGGTCAGCTGTGCAAGAGAAGTATTTCTTTCTTTTTTATTTTCTTTCTTTTTTGCCATGAGCTGCTCTCAAGAATCAGTCTAAGAATGTTAGGCACAAATCCAATTTATAACACTCATTTCAGAAGACCTTAGGAAGGTCCTGATCATTTTAGGAGTCTCTACACTTTGAATTACTAACAGCATTTGCAGGAAGGTAAAGCAAAGATTCCAGTTTCAATTGCCACAGAGTGGTAATACAGCAAGGAATCAAGCAAATTCTTCAGGTTTTGTCTAAAAGTTTGCTTTTCTAAAATGAAACAACAGAGAAATTCTGTGCTAGCAGAATCAAAACTAAGGATATGTACATTCGTTTGCTACCTTATAGAGAAATTTCAGCATATATCATAACTGAAACACATTCTTGATATCCTTGTGAAGGAGGCAGAATGCAGTTGTTAAAGAAACTACAATAAAACCTGATTATAAAACCTGCTGCAATTATTGATATCTGAAACTATTACACATCAATTTCCCTTTACTATAGTTATGCAATTCGTAGTTCTTTAATTTGCAACAAAGCTTATGTTAGTCCCCTAAAAGCATATACAAACCCCGAAAAAGAGATCCACAGGTTGGAGTTTGCTTCTGCCTGTACATATCACTTCTTGCATTGGGAATTACAGGCATGGCTTTGATATGCATCTAAAATAGCATCCAAGTATGGATGTTGTTCATTAGCATGCATTTATCTTCAACATGTTTATTGGAATGTACATTCCCTACTATATTATAGTAGAGGCAACTCCCCACTTATGTGGGAGTTACATTACGGGCCCCTGCATGCGTAAGAAAAATTGCATAAAGTGGGGAGCACCCTCTAAACATCCCTTAAACACCCTCTCTGCTGCTCTCTCTTTAATCCATACCAAAAATACTGTATCCAAAAATATCCACAAGTAGAACTGAATCTCTGGGGCCAGCAGGAAGCAGGACGTGTGGGAAAGCACTGTGCATGTGCAGTCATACACAAACATGCAAGTGGTGGGATGCCTGAACAAGTCACACAAGATTTTTTATGTGCCGCTGTAGATGGAGCAGGACAGTATATCCCTATCTACACATAATGTAAAATCTAACAAACTGCAGAAAATTAGCGACCCCAGAGCTTATCTACCTGTGTCACCTCCAGATCCAGTTGATAAAGCTGGCATGGTTTAGTCTGTGAGCTGCAACAAGGACACACACTAGAACAGCGCTGGAGCCAGAAGGAGGTAGAAAGTTTCAGTTCAATTACATGCAGCTGAGTTTTCTACGAGACTGAGGCAATTTCAAAGCAATCCTGGAAAGAACAGAAACATAACAAATAATCATTAGAATTGTAAGTTGCTGTAATTTGCCAACGTATATCTAACCTAGTTTAGAAACTTGAAAACTATTTCTTCATACTACCGTATTTTTCGCACCATAGGACGCACCGGACAATAGGACGCACCTTGTTTTAGAGGGGGGAGAACAAGGGAAAAAAATTCTTCTGCTCTCTGCCCAGCGCCCCTTCAGCGAAGCGGCAGGAGGCGCTGCGCAGAGAGTGGGAGAATTTTCCCCCTTTTGTTTTCCCGCTCTAAAACAAGGTGCCGTTTAAGGTGCGTTCAGGCGGCTACCTTGGAAGCCTGGAGAGCGAGAGGGGTCGGTGCGCACCGACCCCTCTCGCTCTCCAGGCTTCAGGTTCCTTTCGACCTGCTCTTTGGGGCTGGCGGGGGAAGCCCACCACCAGCCCCAAAGAGTAGGTCAGGGAGCAGCGGCCATAGGCGCACATCACCTCTCCAGCCGGGAGAGGGTCGCGGGGGGCTGCTGTAGCCCCGTGCGTGCTCCCCCGGCTGGAGAGGTGACGCGCGCCTATGGATGCTCCTGCCATAGGCGCGCGTCACCTCTCCAGCCGGGAGAGGGTCGCGGGGGGCTGCTTTAGCCCCGCGCGTGCTCTCCCGGCTGGAGAGGTGACGCGCGCCTATGGAGGCTCCTGCCATATGCGCGCGTCACCTCTCCAGCCGGGAGAGGGACGCGGGGGGCTGCTTTAGCAGCCTCCATAGGCGCGCGTCATCTCTCCAGCCGGGAGAGCACGCAGGGGGCTAAAGCAGCCCCCCGCGACCCTCTCCCGGCTGGAGAGGTGACGCGCGCCTATGGCAGGAGCCTCCATAGGCGCGCGTCACCTCTCCAGCCGGGAGAGCATGCGCGGGGCTAAAGCAGCCCCCCGCAACTGTCTCCCGGCTGGAGACGCGGGGCTGGGGCGGGGGAAGCCCGAGCTTCCCCCTCCCCCAGAACGGGACCCAGAGCCATGCTGAAGCTGCGCGCAGCTTTGGCATCGCTCTGGGAGCTTGCGGGGCTGAGGGAGGAGGAAGCCCTCCGCCAGCCTCCAAACCATGTCGGGAGACAGCGGGAGGGCGCGCTGCGCCTCTCCCGCTGTCTCCCGAGTTTGCGGGGCTGGCGACGGGGAGGAGCAGGCTTCTTCCCCCCCCCCCCCGCCAGCCTTCTAGCCAAGTCGGGGGACAGCGGGACGGGCGCGCTACGCCTCTCCCGCTGTCCCCCGAGTTTGCGGGGCTGGCGACAGGGAGGAGCAGGCTTCTCCCCCCCCACCCTTCTAACCAAGTCGGGGGACAGCGGGATGGTGGCGTTCCGCCTCCCCGCTGTCCCCCGAGCTTGTGGGGCTGGCGGTGGGGCTCTCCTGAAGCCTGGAGAGTGAGAGGGGTCGGTGCGCACCGACCCCTCTCGCTCTCCAGCTTCAGCAAAGCCTGCATTCGCACCATAGGACGCACACACATTTCCCCTTCATTCTTGGAGGGCAAAAAATGCGTCCTATGGTGCGAAAAATACGGTATGTTATTTTAGGATCTTAAAAATAATATGTACTATCCAGATGGGGTTTCCTTTAATCTAATCTATGTGTAAGTTACAGCCACAAACCAAACAGTTGCTTGGGTTGATGTAAGGGACTTGTGCTAACCTGGCAGATTATTTATTTATTTATTTATTTATTTTACTATGAGCAACTGACATCCTCACCCCCTGCATACAAAACTGCTTTTCAAATTTCACATCATTTCAAAAACAATTTCCAATATAGTCTATTAAAGAAAAATATGTCTAAAAACCCATTTCCGAAAGAAACCTGGAGACTGAGCATTTGCCAATTAGAAATGTTTTGGTGGGGTTGTTTTTGTTCTGTTTCTTTTACAGTTTGAGTACTTTCCACTAAATATCTATAACCATCCTAACAGTCATCCCTATGGTATGGATCTCTCAACCATTCCAATGTATTTGGTGACAGTACTCACTCCAGAAATGCAGATATGGAATTGTAAAATTTTAACTTAATGAAATTTTTGTTATTAGGATTATTGTGTGCTTCTACCACATGCTGAATGACCACTTCTCTGTAGGATTATTACGTTGAATATTAAGCTACAATTATTAACACACCCTGCATTAAGACTGGCATAACAAGTAGTGTCCTCAAGTGGAGAGGATGAAGGAAAGCGAGTTAATTTTAACTTGTAAAAAATGTAATAAACGTAGAGTGATTTTAGCTTTTTCCATGGATATATTCAAATGTATTTTTGTGTCCACTATAATAGCTTACGATAACTACAACATTTATTTTAAGTTTTTAATCAGGTCATTTTTGTCATTCCTGTTAATGGAACTAGAGGCAAACATGTTTTAATATACAAATGATCACATGCTAAAAGATTACTGAAAAGTAATCGAAGAACTATAATTAAAACCCCTCATTTACTGCTGGCAAGAAATAACTTCATTTGAAGCTGATTCTAAAGCACCATTTATTTGTTTGTTTTCACATAATTAACTTCAGCTTTTTAACAGGCTTGTTTGACAGCCTACAAAATTGTTTGACAGAAAACTGGGTTATAGCCAAGACAGAAGTTCAAATGTTTCATAGGATATTTTTGTAGAGAGTTTGATTATTAATATTCAATAGATAAATGAGCTGTTTGGGGATAAATCTATGGGCCTATATAACTGCACTGCATTGCGGTTATTGTGTTCTGGCACAACTCTATTTACTCAGTCTTAAAACAGAAGAAGTCAGAATATCTACACACAGATTTTTATTTTTTTTAAGGCACTTGATGCCAGGCCAAGGACACACTGTACAAGTTTTGCAAAGCATCAATTCAGTTTGTCTTGGTGCAAGTGTAACATGCACAAGTCAAAGCTGGAAAATAAAATTTTAAGATCTGAACCTAGAGAGTCACAAAGCTATCGCAGAATCAAACTAGTTATTGAAGCCAACCAGGTCTTTAAAAAATATTCTTTATTTGTTCATCCACTAGTTTTTTAGGTATATTCCTTGAACCTTTTATTCCACAGCAAAAGTGCATTATCTATATTAATAAACACCTAGGTTGTAAAATACTAATTGTGATTGCAGATACTTAAGTTTAAAGACCAAAGCCTTAATAAATATAGAAAACACTTAATATTAACCAGTGAGGATGCCATTCCTCATTTTTTCTTTATTGTGGTTAAATTCCTTGATATTAACTTTCAAAAACCCTTATTCTAAAGGGTTGTGTGGTATGAAGTTATTCCCCTCAGAATCTCTATGTATATATTAGTGAAAATAAATGACCTGGTGAAATCTTTACCAGTTAAAAGCTTAATATTTTGTTGGAATGAAACAAGATTCTTTTCTCCAAAACTTGTAAATTAAGTTACATTTTTTCAGTGATGTTTGCTTTGGCTAAATTTGTTTCAAAATGCTTTGTAATTTTGTGTCAGAATCCAGCTATAAGTACTGCTGTCTGCTGCATGGAATCGATTTGCTGCAACACAGAAATACCAGCTGTTATAGTATGTCCTGAGAGGGATTACCGAATATTCTTAAATTGAAGTTCAATCCATCTTTCCATAAAAACACAAGCAAAAGCCAGGAACGTAAAAGGAGTATCAAGTGCACCTGAGGCATTTACAATACCCAATAGGACTGTTAGAACCAGCCCTTTAAAAAGGCTCATTTTTTGAAATTTCATTATTCCAGTTGTACCTTGCTTCTATATCACACTGTATCAGATTCTTCTGGCAACTACCATGTGGAAACAGTGAAATATGTGAAGTTCAGTGACATGTTGAATTTCCACCAGGCCCTTAGTAACCTCTCAGGCTCCTGTAATACTTGTGACATCTAGTGGTTATGTGGAATGGTGCAGTGGCTTTGATTCACAATATCTAATGACACAATAAGGACCTTTCATTCCCTTCTTCAAAAAATTAAACACATGTTTGGTAGCTTAAGAAAAGGCAACATCTGAAAGTGACAATGTACCTTAAAGAAGCCAATCTATAATATGCCAAGTACAATTATTCCTCTACAATAAACAACAGCTGCTCTTGCTACAACACATGAGCTTCTATATTACAATGTATATAGCAGACTTCCTACATATTTTTCACACAGGTATTTCATATGTCTTCTCAGAAATCCTTGCAACAGCTCTAGCAATACATATGTCAACATTATCCCCATATCACCAATGAGAGACTAATGACAGCTAAGCTGAAATTTGACTTCAGAACCTAATGCTCAGGCCTTCTATCAACTATGCTACTATCGTTTTGGGAACATTAGTGAAATTTTAGAATATGAACAGGCTATTTATTTACTTCAGTCATGCAAGCAGTTTCACACAGCACATAACACACATACAAGACCACAAAAGTAATCACAGCACTGAATTACTGGGGCAAAATTACATCTCTTTGAGAAGTTTATACTGCTTTCCTACACAACAGCAAGTCTTTTCTTGTCAATCACAAAAGACTTTTTAGGGCATGTTTGAAAAGCGACTCGTCTTGTTTTCCCCTGCTGTATTTTGTAACTCTAGTACATTATAGGACATTTCAGAATTACCACACTTTTCTGTGTATAACGTGCCCCCTATTTTGGGGGACTCAAAATTAAGAAAGGGGGGAGATTCCCCAAAGTTGTTGAGATTTTTTTGGGGGGGAGGACTGCCCAGAATTGTTGAGCTATTGGGGGGGGCAGAGTTGTTGAGCTTTTCTTAGGGGGGAATGCAATAAATCGCTCACCTGTCAGACTGACAATGCTGCTTGCATTCATCGCCAAAGCAACCTATCCTCTGTCCCATCGCTGAAAAAAGTGCACATTGCCGCAGCAACAGCCAATCAACACCAGCCCTTGCTGCAGCCACCAATAACAATCTCCAACTCACGGCAGCAACCAATCCCATGTCCCCACAATGCGCTACACATGTATACGACGACCCCTAATTTTGAACATGATTTTGGAGTAAAAAAAATAGTCTTATACACAGAAAAGTACGGTAGTTTGCTCTAAGTACAGAACAACTTTGGGAAATGTGGAAATTTTACACACATCAGTAAATATGAACAGTTTTTGTCAGCTTTTCCTCTAACTTTAAATTGGTATTAAATATAAAATCTGCTCCAGAACACATCTATGCTTGAAGACAACAGCTGATTTATATGTTACAAACAAGCAGGAAAAAGATACATTGTTCTCAGTTCTTCCTGTCAACTGTTGTGAACTACCTCCAGTACCACAGACACTATGCCCCTGAAACACCAATTGCTTTGGATCACAAACAGGAGAATGCTAGTGCACTCACGTCCTGCTTAAGGGCTTCCAACAGGCATCTGGTTGGCTACTATGAGAATAGTATGCTGAACTAGATGGGTCTTTCAACTGAGCCAAAAGATTCTTATTATATGTGTCATCTGGGGCGCCTAGATTTTGATGCAGCAAAAATCAACAAGTCCCGCTTATGGTATTCAAACTATTCCCCACTTCTAAAATGTATAAATCTGTACTTGAACTGCACCTGGGAAACAAAGCTTGAAAAGCCATTTATTAGAATTTCCCATTGTCACAATTATTTATTAGGATGGAATTTATTCTTTTATATTTCCATATCAGAAAATTGATAAAGTTTGACCTTTGCAGATCCAACTTCCAAGACAGACACACAATATTTACCTCACCTTAACAAAGATAAAAGCCTAAAGCAAACATCTACTTAAAACTGCAACACAATGTTTTACTAAGTAGTGAAAACAGAAATCAAGTTCTAAAAAGTTTGTTTTCACACTTTTCTTCCCCTTCAGTAAATGACATGGGGTGGAAATTTTTCTGTTATGTAAGTTCATTAAGAATGAATGTGTTCCAATTACAAATAAATATTAGGCAGGCTTGCCAAGGTATTTAGTTTTGTTTTACTAAAAACTAGTAACCTAAACATGCTAAATAAGATCACCCTCGATAGGAAAAACTTCTGGAAAACTCACACTGCCCCCTATTTCACTTGAACCCTCCAAATTCCAATATGTTTTAAGCGAGGACAGTTTGGCACAATGCATATTTTACAATTTACTCTATGTACTACCAGAGAGATTAACAGAGTCTGTTAACACAATCCCAGAGACCTAAGTATTTAAATTCCACCACAGGACATTTAAAATCTACGTTGTTAAATTACGTTGTTAAATTTATACATTTTCTGAGGGGGTTTTTATTTTGAGGGAATGAAACAGAAAATTGATTTAAATTTAGTCATTTCAAATGTTATATCTATATATTTCACATAGAGTGCTTTGAATGCTTTTAAATTGATATGAAAGCAAAATTATATTAGGTCTAACAATTTAGCAAGAGTGCTCATTTGAAGCCGAAGCCTTTTTCATGAATTAATTCAACAAGAGAAGTGGTGAATAGCATCCTGTTCATGCAGAAAGAGAATATTTCCTTACGTCTACAGGTTCAGAGCCAAAAGTATTAAGCATGGTCACAGAGCTACTGACCCAATTCCGTTCTGGGAGCTTAAACACTCATGGAAAGGCAAAGAGCTCCATTTGTGTTTAGTTCTGCTCCTTTTCTATTTGAGAGCATAAAATTTTTATAATATAGTTTCCTACTAAAATAGGAAAATCTAATTCAGCACAAAAATTTTTCTAAGTCCATAATGGTTTCAATACAGCATTGTTCATTTTGCTGAAATAACAAAAAGCCAGGAAATGCAAACATTAACTTGGAGCTCCTGCATATCCTGTATAGTCACAGTATACATTTCATAAGAGAAAATAGTACTATGAGGGTGAGGGGAGCAATCCAAGTATGCAACCTCCCGCTCCCCATTTAGTAGACTTTCTTAAAATAAAGCATATAAGCTTTCTTTTTAAAAAATTGTTGCTTAAATTTGGCTTACACTTGTAACTCCTACTGTTATTAATAAATATTTAAAATTTGACTCGGGTCACCTGAAGCAGAAATTCCAGTAGTTTTACATTTTCTTCTAGACTGATTTGTATGAATGGGACTATTTTTCTTGCCACCATCATATTCTAAGAAGACAATAGGAATGGGGGAGAGCTCCAAATTCCTAAACCACAAAAGCACTAAACACCTTTTACTGAAAGAGTTCAAGGGTCCCTCTATCTTGGTATTGCTTACATTGATTGGGATCAGATCTCTGGGATTTCTGGCAACAGACATTCCCAGCCCTATATATACATTATATCTTGCTTTTGAATAAAGAAAACAAATAATTATACACAGAAATTTTCTTATCCACTATAAGCTATAAGCAGTGTAATTCCTTGTTTCTCAATGGAGATTCAATATATAATCTGTGTAGATATACCACTTTATAGGGTTTAGTCACTAGGATCTCACAACACACATACCCCATACACACATGTTGATAACCTGCATTAAAATGAGCTCAGTAGTGTCCCTAAACTCCAGAGCCTGGATACTTGATAACAACACTGCAAAGGCTAATTGCATTTAGATGAATTTTGAATTTGAGTTGTTTTCATTAGGCCATCAGCTCACCCCCATGCTCTAGACTGAATATGGAAAACAGGATAATACATACTGTTAAAAATATCAAAGAACTGAAGTACTGTAGAGAGAAATGTAAATGTCATGCCCTAGTGGTCTATTTTAGCAGTAGTTTCTTTTGGCCAGAAGAGGGGGCCCACACACTGTGAGAAGCATAATTCCCTAAACACATTCGCACATAAAGCTGTATTTCTCTAAAGCCTGTCTCGGATAGCAAGTCCTCACAATCGCAGGTGACATCTGACTGGCACCATGATCCACTGTGCCTGTAGCAAGTTGACTAGTTAGCTCAGCCAAATATTTAAGTCCTAGCACAGTGGGAAGATGAAAAACATTGAAACAGCTGGTCCCCAAATAGTGCAATAGACTTTAAGGCAGCTTGTCATGAAGATTACACAAATGAAAGCCAGTATCAAAGAAGTGTCCAAGATTTCAAGGTAATGTACTAAGCAAATTTGTGGGGGAATGATGAAACCCATACTGGGGAAAACTGTTCAATAATGGCATGATCATCTAAAACTCTTATACAGATACATCTCCAGATTCCAAGGTGGCAATCTCAGAGCCACTAACTTTCTAAATGGTTTATGGACAAAGAAATTTGGTGTCCAAGCCAGAGCATGGTGCCCAGTCCATATGTAAGAAGGATAATACCTTTGTGGAGACAAGGACACCAATAAAGAGCACCCAGGGAGGTCGATTTAAAATATTGTTGTATAGGAAAAATATGAAGGAATCAAATTCCAGCAATGGCATACTTTCCCACCCTGCACAAGACTGTCAGACACTTAAAAACAGGATGTCTAGCACAAGATAAGGATTTGCCCGTTTATTAGCTTCTAAGTTCTCTAGCAATGCAAGTTAAGCAATAACTTCAACATACAATAATATTATTGCAATTAACATAAATTCACACAAAAAACTGTCTAATATATAATTCTGACAGACACCAAAAGCCAAACAATGGTAATCACAACTCAAATTTTATAATATGCTTAAATCACATAGATGAGTGAACGAACCAACCAACTACTGGCAGCAGCAGAGACAATACTACAATAATAAAAGATATTAAAAGACTCCTTAAAAATTAGAAGATTAAAGGCCAGAAAGAGTTTTTAAGGAGGTTTTTCCTGACATCAAAAGGGCATTAATGTGTGCACTAGATGAGCCTCTTCAGACAGCCACTTCATTAGACTGAAGCCTCCCTCACTTCTCAGTCTGGTGAAAGTCAGGCTGACTGCATGTTCTCTCTGCATACCAAATGACTTGAGTGAGGGGGCAAATCATGAACTACTGGTCCTCTATAGAGGGGAATAAAATTAATTGTGCAATTCACAAAAACCAATTGAACCTTTGTGCCATATGCTGCTGCTAATGGTGGTGTTCATGCTGTTGATGGTAATAATGATAATAAATTTATTACCTGTGCTTCACTAGCAGCTCCCAGGATGGGCTTTGTCAATTTAAAATCAGTATTGGAAACACATTAGTCACAGAAATAGGGTGGGTTCTGAAACACACAGGCAGCCAGTAGAACAGGGGCTGTTTAAATTCTCAAGTCAACCAGGCCAGTAATCTGGCCAATGCATTTTGAACCCATTGAAGTTCCCAAGTCACCTTCAAGGGCAGCTCTATGCAGAGTGCTCAGGGTGTTCAGGATGGTATCGTCGTAAGCAACCTGCCAAATCAATCTCCTTATCCACAATCAAATCATGAATGATAGGTGTTTTATTCTGGAGAGACCTGGCATTTAGCAGCAAAGCCACAAGCCCAGAGAGTTGACTGGTTGGCATCTCCAGATTCTGAGATACTGAGGGTGCAGCAGAAGGGCAAGGGCTTTGATGTAACTAGTACTCCTCCACCCATATACCTTCATCCAACTCCATACCTCCCCCTATCTACCATCACAGGAATGGTATCCCTACCCCCCTGGCCCAGGCACATGCATTCCTTAATCCACCTCTAATCACAGTGATAAAGAGATACAACCATCCCAGCTAGAAACCACCTCACCTCTTACCTGAGCTGTTGCAAATGCTTCCCTGTCTCTCACCTGGAGTGGGTCAGGTGGCTTTCTCCTGCACTTCACCCTTTACACACAACCAGTCTCTCACCGCAGCTGAACACATTTCCATGAACAGGACACAAATATCCAACAAATATCCCAGGTAACAACTGGTGATGGCTTAAGAGGAAGTGTTCCAATCAGAGCATGTAGCACTGTCATGCTGGAGCTGCACAGTAGCCTCAATTTGCTGTGACAGGACAGGATCGTTCAGAAATGATTCATAGGCACTCAGAGCATAAATCAGGTATAAACTAGCCTCAATGAACAACATTAGGCAGCACTACACCATAACCCTTTTCTCACTTGGAAACAAGTGAAGACAAGAGCAACCAGAGCAACATTCTCTTCAATATGGTGTAAAACAGCTAGACTTTTAGCATCCACACTGCTTCAGATACACTGGGTAATAATATATCAGGACACATGACAATGAATCACGAATAAGGATTAAAATAGAACTGGGATGCATAATCCAGTAGTCTATTCCCCAAACACTTAAACATGGTGGAGGAGCTACTATAACACCATCATTAAACCTTTTAAAAGCCCCATATTATCCTCAAATTACAGATGGGGAACTGAGTCTAAGATCATAGCAGCTTGTCAAAGGCCAGAGTTTGTGGAGAAAATGCTCTCTCAATCAAGAACTACCTGGCTCTCTCTTCTTAATCACTGTGGTACACCAGAAGTAAAGCAATTATGCAGTCCTCCCATCATAACAGTAATGCACTTCCTATACTTGAAATCAGAACATGAAACAGTGTCAAAATATTTACTGAGTCACCCTTATGCCAAATAGTATTTTTTAAGTGTGCAGACTAACACAAATAATATTTTTATGGTTACCTTTCAGCCATGATTGCTGAGGAACAAAGAGCATCAGGGAGTACAAGGTATTATACAAGTATATGCAGGCATTTACTAGTGTTCAGTGAGTGTTTTGCAGTATTAGTGACAGAACTATTTCAGGACAGGGTAATATAGAGGGAACAAGAAGCATTATAGCAGACTTATTGTTAGCAGGCTTAAGAGTCAATGCTCAGAATTTCCCAGAAATGTAAATAATTGCTACTAGAAATAAATTTCAATGGGAACTGACCCAATTACTCAAGGCAAGAGCTTCTGCATGTGGGAACACAGAATATGGTTTGGGGCACATAATTCAGTTCTTGAGAATCTGTTTTGCATACACATACAACTCTAGCGCTCAAGAGTGTGTAATACATAATGAGTTCCCTGAAGTCAGAAAGGGCAGCTGAACATGATTTCTAGGGACTGGGCATGGGGCTTTAGTACCCACAACCCTACTTTTCCTCTAACCTTGATAAGCAAACCCAAAATTGAGCAATATTGCATCATTATGTAATTTTTACAAAGTAAATTATGCATTTTTTTCCGTTTGCATAATTTATCCAGGTCACAGGATTCAGCTTTGCTTCACATAAAACTTGGACTGTTTATATGCAATGTGCCAGTATCACAAAGCACTCACAGATCTGATTAAAAAGGAGCTTTAAAAGATAGGAGAGCAAGGAAATAGCACTAAGGACACAAGGAGAGCAGGACATATTCAATAAGGCTTCCTGATTCTGCTGTAACAGAGAAATAGAAATGGGTGCCATTAGCATACTGATGACACCTTGCCCCAGTCTTCAAATGACTGCTCCAAGCAGCTCTATATAGGCACAGTATTAAATAGCATTGTGGCATCCTGCTACACAACCTGCCCCCCCCTCAAAAAACACACAGTGCAACCAACTCACAAATACTCTCCAGGAGGAGACTATGATCAACAGCAATGAAAGTTACAGAGAGATCAAGAGCAGAGGGTTACATTCCCCTGTCCCTCTACTGAAAGTGTTCATTCATCAGAGCAATAAAGTCTGATTCTGTTTCAAAACCAGGTCTGAGCCCAGACCAGAATACGACACGACAATCTATTTCCCCCCAGAGTGTCTGGATAGCCACTACCCTCATAAACATCCTACCACAAGAAGGGGCAGCAGACCTGTTTCACAGTTTGGAGCTCCCTGACACATATTGCCATTCCATAGTGAAAGCAAGGCCTTAAGAGGATTGCCAGCTCTGGCTCCTGAGAAATCATGCAGAGCATTCCAAAGTCCCTTGGATTCCGTAAGTCTCTGTGGGTGGACCATCTTAAAGGTTATAGTGAAGAGGCTATGCACTGTTAACGTATTCACTTTCTAATCTCTGCTTTTTATTTGGCAGGAGTCCAGTTACTGAGAGTTTACCACAACTTGGCTGATCTTCATTATTAAATTCCTTTTTGCTATCTGGAGGTCTTGCCTTCAAATGTCATTAACACCAAAGCTGATAATCTTAAGATCCTACCAACAAACCTCAAATAATTTTGTATGCTTTATAAATATGTTGCAATGTCAACTTACAACTGAACAAGTTGTAAAATTTCATTGTACAACATGCCATCTGCAATCATGCTGTAAGAATTCAGTTTGTTGTTCCACTGCAACCATTTTGACCTTTTGCTAGAATGACAGAGGCAAGAAACAAATACCTTATGTTGAAAGCTGGGTAAAAAGAGTATATGTCCATGTTCTCAAAACTTTCATGTCCTTGTCAACGTATTTCAATTATCTAGTAGTCAGTTGCCAACTCTCTTCCCCCCTCTCCTGTAAACTATTGATTTTGGGAAGGGGAAAATTTGCTTCAAGAGATAGGAGACAAGAGGTGGCAACCATGGAGGCAGCCTAGTAACCTGGCAGGGTGCATCTAGCCATGATCAGGATTGGGTGGGCAACATATGCAGTAGTGGGAAAGATGAAAGATTTTATAGGCAGGATCTCATACTAATACAGGAAGAACAACCATTTTTCTTTGCATACAACAGAAACCTTTGCTGTATGTGCAGATAGCTATTTGAGAGTAGAGACAAACTATGCTGCCAAGGATCTATCATCAGTTGACACTTGCTAAAAAACAGTGGAGAAAACAAACCACCCACTCCATTCTCTGGAGGGGGGAAAAGCCATTCCAGCATTTTTCAGTCAACAGTTGAATTACTAAACAACTTGAGTAGGATGGAGGTCAGATTGGGATGGAACTATTATAATCCCATATACTGTAGCTCTTAATCAATTTAAATAGACTACTTCTACTATCATTGCACTGCTCCCAGTGCAATCAGAAATAACATCAGAAAAGGGAACTTTGCGTCCTGATTTCAAGTAAGTAAAATAATTTATCTTTAAGAGTCCAAGCAGAAAATGAAAACATTTCATAGAGCAAGCTAAAACTAAGTATTCTGACTAGAGAAACAGTATGAAGTCCTTACCAGGGAAGCGGGGAGGAGAGAGAGACTACCAAGTGCAGCATACTGACAAGGTCCTTCCAATTACGGTCCCTAATAGCCAAACCAATGGTTCCTAAAACTTCCCCATCTCAAGATTCATACAGTCATTAGCATAAGTTGAGTAACAACCAGTATCAAGCAAATTACACATTCTCCTTACAACAGGGCTACAGTACTATTGTAACTCCGAATATTCGTTTTAGATTAGAGATTTCTTCAGTAGCTCGAAGAAGCAACTGAAGCAACAATTGCTGTATCTTCCCGACTGCTATCATGTGGGCTATCATACAGGTAGCCCACAAATTATCCATGCAGGCACCATGCAGGTTATCCAGCCTGTTAAAATCCACACAAATGAAAGAACACAAATAACCTATTTAAAATGAGAGCATCAGAACATAGATTTTCATTCCAACAAAAATTGGAAGAAATAGTTCGAGACTTAAGAGAGGATTAAAATAAATCTTATACAAGTTGCAAAAGACATTTAACCCATATCCATACTGTATAAAGCAGACCAATCATGGTTATGCTCATTGCCATCCAACATCCTACATCCTCCCAACGTGAAGCAGAATATCAGTGAGATACAATATTCTCTACATGCTGTTCTAAATATCAGTCAGACAAGGAACAACAAGCATTTAGTAAAACATACATCTCCCAGTAGCAAGCTAAAGCTTAATTCTGCTTCTGCAATACTATCATATTAACTTTTAAATTGGTAGCTAAACATTCATTCACATTTTAGGAATTTTAGTATGACAAGCCTTGGTAAGATGAGGGCTCTACATATTTATTGCCCAAATTCTGTTGAGCAGAAAGAAAGCTTGAAGCTTTCATTAATTTTCCACTTCATGATATAGCCTTCTAGAGTTTACAAAGTATCAAAACTTTACAATTCAAGGCAAAAGAATACTATGTAGCTGTTTCTTGCATAAACCCTTTTCTCTCTAGTAAGGGGCATTTTACAGCTAAGAATAAACAGAGCTGCCTGTTATTTCATTGTGCACCAGTTCAACTTACACTTCTTTGACTACAGCAATTGAGAGGACGGAACATGATCATAACTACTATCAAATTCAAGAGAAAATTAGCATAAGCTGAACTATGCTACAACACAGAAGACACACATCACATTTGACTGGGCCAATCCAACACTCCATAGTACAAGGTTTCACATGTCAAATACAGGTGGTACTGTTAATTCACTCTGCAGCCTATATAACAGAAGAAATCTCCCACAAATTAAAATGTTTCAAGCAATGTGGCCTTGACTGCTAAAACAATACCGATGCAAAGACAAAAATCACTTGATTTTTTGTTAGCTCTACCTATTAATCCTGTTTTTCATTAGCATGTTACATTTTCATAATTATTGTATTTTATTATGCTTACTGTGAATGTCAATGTATGTTTATCTAGCACCCATATATCACAGTAACAGAATTAAATTTCCAAAATAGAAGGTAGCCATGCTGTTTCAGAAGTCAATAAATCAATTCAGATGTCAAACGTAATCATAGTTTGCATTAACCATATCAAATACCGGGGCAAACCCCAATTCACACATCTTATCCTAGCTTGCATTCTGCACTAACTGCAGCTTCCGGATCAAGTGTGAGGGAAGCTCCACATGGAGCACCTTTCAGAAATCCACTTGAAGCAACCAATATATGAACTACTGTGGCAAGACATTCCCAGTCCAGGGGTGGTCGCAGCTGTAGAACCAGTCACAGTTGGTAAAAGGCAACCTAGCAGTGCAACTGGTTAAAAACTGCTCCCTTCAGAAAATTCTGGAATATCCTAAGTATAGTTTTCCTCAGGCAAAAGACATGTGTTTCTATTATCTGCCCATGGTTCAGCATTCTTGTCCTTCAAGGCCCAATAATTCTGGAGGGAAGCAGCAAAAGTTCCAAGACATCCAGGATACCTTGGCTATCCCAAATCTGCTGCACACCCAAGGATAACTATGTGAAGTTGCTGAACTCATTTTACATTGCAATCCAGAATGGGATGGGCATTTATCAAATAAGCATCAAGACCACCAAGGAAAATACCTAGATCACACAAAATACATGAGACATAATATGTGCTGTCCTCAATATGGAACATTATGTATTTGGTAACTAGGTAAGTGGGGCTACAGGATAAACACAGCAGATGAAAGGTCTACAGGTAGAGATTTGTATTTCAGTTGTTGTCATGGTTACTTTTGTGTCCTAATATATGCCTTTCAACAGGGTGGATTGTTGGTCTCTTGATCTTGCATTGGAAGCAGTCAGATTCAAGGAACCAACAGCGAGAGCAGGTTGAAAAGCATACTTTGAGGAAAACTAGCAAAAGATACTTAGATGTGTTTGTTTTCTATCTTACTTGGCATTCTCAACTCTGTCACGGGTGACAAAAATCATGGTTTGCCAGTTCCGATGCCACACCAAGCCATTGTTAAGCTTTGCAAAGAAAAAAGAATTAAGAATTGACATGACATCAGAATTATGCCACAGGCATAATTATACAGTTGTAAGGGTTACAAGGCAATGCATGTGAATCACTCTGAACACTCAGCAGTACTATGTAAATACTAATTATTTTAGTTATTATTAAGTAGTCAACACCATGCAGACTGCTTGAATTCAAACATCTTATTACTCTGGCATGACCTTAAGCTGTCCTTTCAAGATTACTGTATATATTAAATCCTTGTTGATATTTTAGGACAACTTTTGGAACACAGTTACATAAATATGGACTCTATCTTTTGTTATTGCAACACATTATAATGGCAAGTCATTACTTTTCCTTGTAACATGAGGGGCACTCCCATTCAAGACAACTGGAAAAACCAGCTTCTAAATACTTTGCCAGTATTGAGAACCAGGACTTTGAAATGTTGCGCATTCCCTCTTGCTGGAATAGAGTAAGTCACATGATTATTCTTATCTTTTTAAAAAGAATAACTGTAGTTCTTTATGCAAAAACAACTAATGCACCAACAGAACCAGCAAATCATTATTCTAATATGCATAAGGAAGGTGTATGTGATGGTCATTTACAAAAAAAAAACCCCATCACCATCTGATTGCATCCATACTGTCAAGTTTGATCCATCTTTCTTCCCCTTTCCTTGTTTTTTCACAGTGCTTTCAGACAATGTTGCAATGCTTCCTATATTATTATTATTATTATTATTATTATTATTATTATTATTATTATTATTATTATTATTTTCATTTTGGGGAAAATCCATTATTTTTATTTTTCATAAAACTCGGTGCTTAGTTCCATCACTTGTTTACCACCAGTCCTGTAATGTTGTGGTGGGTGTAGTCTGTCAGTATTCTGGACTTCTAGATTATCCAGATTCCTCAGTCTCCATTCTGATTCTTAGATTATCTTCCCCACCACACCCACACCCTCTATTCATATAAATTGTCATCCAGAAGTGGGAAGGAGGTGACTGGGTGAGTTCTAAATGGCAAGCATCCCTGCCTCCCTTCAACTTTCATTTCATGGCTGTAAAGAAAGTAGAGGGTTACTCCATGACTGGCAGGACAGTCGTGACCATGTCTGCATCATAGGGCATGCAAGCAACTTATCCTGCAGTGAGGGAAAGAACTAGCATTGTGTTGTCATCCCCACTTTTCTAAAAAAAACTTGTGGTTTGGGTGGTATGGAGAGATGTTTCCAAGCAGATGGGAAAGGCTATAGCTGAAGGTTGCAATCTTAACCTCATTTGCCTGGGAGTAACTATCACTGAATTCATCAGAGCTCACTTCTGAGTAAACATAGTTAGGATTGCACTACAAGTGCTCTTAATTCAACTGCAGAAGTATGTGCACAAGTGCAGGATGAGCAGTAGGGGTGAGTGGAGGACTAGTGTGGATGAGAGTAGAGAAGAAAACATATATGCCTGTTGATGAAATTGCGCTGAAACATTACTTTTGAAGGACATTGCAATAGAAAACTGTGCATTGTATAAATACATCACTGAAATCTGCTAACAAGAAAACTTGTATAAACTCACATTAAAAAGTTTGTGTCTAAGTACACACTATATGCATATTTATGATAGACAGAAAACTCCCACTTCACTCTAGGAATAAATTAGGATACTGGCAAAGTTCCTTCAAATGTTGAGAAGTCTCCCCCTGCCCCCTTAGCAATAGATGTTATCATGGGCACATGAAGAACCCACCTGTTGCCCTAACCAGGCTAACAAATGAAGCAGTTCTAGATGTGCAAAAGAATCTGCTTCCTTCAATGAAATGAATGATAGTGTCAAGGGAGTTTGTATGTAAAAACACTATGACCAAGAAAACAAACTATGTATATAAAGAAATAGGACTGCTGTACTTTTATACTGGTCACCCACCCAGTATGCACACTACTAAACTTTAACTCTCCATCAAAAAATGTTCCAAGTAGCAAATAGACACAGCAAATTCCTGTTACCAGGAATATGTTTAACCTCACTTGTGAATTTTAGTGGTAAAAGTTCCTTAACCCATGTAACATCTATTAGCAGGTGAAAATACATATGTAACATAAATTTACATGTCCTGTATTAATTCATTATAGCTGTACTTTGTAACTGCAATCTACTAGTATCTGCAAAGAAGAGCACATATGCAGAGGTGTGGAAAAGTGTGAGTTTCCCAGAAGCCAGAAGAATCAAGTACTTAGAACAGAGACCAACAACTGGAAGGCAGGGATCAGAATACAGCTTCTGGAAAGCTGCCAACTGGCCAGCAACAAAGTGCTCTCACCATTCCATCACTTTAAGTGAAAAAATATGTGTTTGTCTCTTATTTCAGTTGTCCCTCCCATTCAAAACTAAATACTTTCAGCCCATCTGGCATGAAGCTAATTGTAAAGCTACGTAAGGTGTCCTGTCATTGTTGTCCCTACTACCATCAGTCGTACCCCTTAATTTTAAGTGATGTTGACTGAGGTGAATGCAACAATTTTTGTGGCTCACATCTCCTGATAAGGCATCCTGGAAAGGAGGCATAGCCAAAAGTGGATACAAAGCAAATTCTGTACCTTGGGCTAACAGTAGGGCTGCTTCAGGATAGGCAGAATGGGGAAGTAGTAGTAAATAGGTGAAGAGATTCCTAGGAATAATTAAAGTAGTCAGGGCTACTAAACAGTGGGTAATCCAGATTTGAAAATAGATGCAACTCTTTTTGTAGAAGTGGGTTGATAATGGAATTTGTACATCAGACCAGTTAAAAGGACTGAAAGAAATTTTGTTCTAATCTTCAGTGTTTCAATGAATGTTGCAGTGTTTCAGCATTTCTATATTGCTGGATGAAATAACTGGATATAAATGCTTGCTGGAATGCTGTAAATTGCTGTAAATGTTCAGTAGCTTAGAAATAAATGGAAAGTAAGTTAGAGTGTTTCATTCAGCAAAATTTCCTGGACCTTAAGAAGAAGTGGCAATGGTTTTGGACTTCTACAAAGCTACATGAGTTTCCAGAAACCTACACTTGGAGAATAAATGCATTATTAGCATATATGTGATATTAAGTAGATAGAAAATAACTATGTCATGAGAAATGCACAAACATTGCTGGAGCAGAATGCAGCCATCGCCCAATGCTTATACAAGCCACTAGAGGAGACGTTTTACCAGAACTACATGGTTTCTGTCCCCCTTACCATGTCTGTTACTCCGCCACCCCACCCTGGATTGCAATGGAGACAGGTGACCTCAAATCCTCCCTTTGTGTTCAGACCCCGCCACCAACCTGTAAAAGTCCACTTTCAACGGAAAGACAGCTGGGAAGCAGATTATATGAAGGAGGTCACAGTTCATGCATAGGAAAGCAGCAGTGCAGATGGTGATGTTGGACAGCTTGTTTCTTTAAAGGACCCAGGTATTATTTCACAGCACAGACCACTTACTTTACTCAAGGGAATACCAACCAGCAAATGCAATTTCCCATTAACTTCCTCTCTCCATCTGAAATACTCTTCCTGAATTATCAGAATCTAGCTCTTCAATGCTGCATAGATACATACAATTCAAAATTGAATAGCTGTGTGGATGATGTGTCTTGAACATCCCCATTCATGCCAAATCGATAAAGTTTTAGCTATGCATGCCCATCTTAATATAAAATGTTCTGACTCAAATGGAGATGTTGAGCTAGTAACTGTAATCAAAAGATCATCAACACAAAGATTAGAACTATAAAAATCCTACCCCATAGTGCAAGTCATATACAGTGGTACCTCGGGTTAAGAACTTAATTCGTTCCAGAGGTCCGTTCTTAACCTGAAATTGTTCTTAACCTGAAGCACCACTTTAGCTAATGGGGCCTTCTACTGCTGCCGTGCAGCCAGAGCATGATTTCTGTTCTCACCCTGAAGCAAAGTTCTTAACCCGAGGTACTATTTCTGGGTTAGCGGAGTCTGTAACCTGAAGTGTATGTAACCCGAGGTACCACTGTATAAACAGAAAAGGGAAACAAATATATTGCAGCTTGCAGATAATTGGCAAGATCCATAGTCAATGTTACATTGACTATATTGGGGTTGCTTAGTACAAGTGTACTATTTAGTTTGATTGGAGCAAGAAGGGTGAGTGATAATACTTACCAACAGTATGCTATGCTAACAGGGCCTTTTCTCACACTTGGCCAGAAAAAAAAATGCTGGGGCATGAGGTTAAGAAGTGCTCATGGGTGAATGCCAAAATGCAATATGAGGTGGTGGTGTTAACAGGCTAACAGAAAATCACTTGAAGAGATAAAAATGAATATGACAAAGAGTTGATTAATAGATATTACACAATCAATATAAAGTACAACATAACCTAGTCAAATTTAATAAAGGAAACATCTGTACATGAAGTACACACACTTTGTAAGAAGAGCAAGAGTCTACAACCTGACGCCTGATATATTAACTACCATATTAGCTCAAGGGGAGGCCAGTTATCCTGCTTTGTAACTTAATCATAAGCAACCAAATCCTTTAATTAATATGGAACAGTGAATAAAAAAGCAATTTAAAAAACCTGATATTTCAAGGCTTAATAGAATATTTCTTCTTTAAAATAAATAACCAGCTGTAAGTGACATCTGCTCTTAATGCAAGGATAGTACCTTAGAATTAAACCTACAGCCCTCTTTAAGAAAGGGTGCCTTTTTTTATAAGTATCTGTGTAACAAACATCAACACAACAGTCTAAATACTGTACTTATATATTACGTCTTGATATTGTGGACAAGGGGCTGGCAAATCAACACAGATGTCATCCACTGAGCCATCTGGGTAACCATAAAAAAGCAATTATTGCACTATAATCCTAACACTACTTGAAATAATTTTGAGCATCCAGTTATCTAACATTAGCAATCTTGTTCTTTTCAAAAATACTAAAAATATGAAGCATTCTCAATTGGTCTTCTCTCCCTTCGTTTTTTAAACCCTTGTTTCACTAATCCACCCTAATATTGATTAATTAAGTGGGTACAATAACACAATGCATATAATGTATTGCTATGGAAATAAAACTTGCACGCTTAAAGAAAAATACAATGTATTACATTCAAAAGTAATGTAACTATCTTTCTTCCTGATTGAATCCGGTCTAAATTATCAGACATTGAAGATGGCATTACATTAACCACATTTGAACATGATACCAAGCCACAAATTGCATTCATGGACAAGAGTTCACTTTATCATATGCATGAAGTTTTATTCTCAGTTAGGTGTGGTGTGTGTGTAGGTAAGTAGTGAAACAAAGGACTGAAATATAGAAGATGCAAACTGTGATCATTTAGAATCTTAAACCTAATTAATTACAGAGACCATTTACAAGGAACAGTTGATGATGTTTGCATCTTTCTGTCTTGAAAGACAATAGAGTGTGCTTCCGGGGGTAACGTCAAATCGCTCAGTTAGCAGCACCAAACTGCCCACATGTGCTAGAATTAAATTTCTCAGTAAATTGTGATTCAACCATTTCACACTGGAGTCTTGCTCTGAAGTTCCTTGGTTCAAGAATGCTCATTTTAAGGTCAAACTGAGACTCTAGATTGAAACTGCTATATTACAATATATCAAAAAGTTTGATTCTGTCACCTGCAACCTGAATCAAGTTAATGTATTTTATTCAAGAGAAACCTAGTCATTTATAAATAGTAATTTATAATTTTGCCACAACCCGTTCAGCAGATCTTAATAAAACCTGAATATCCTTCATAGGTTATAATAAATAAATAAACTTGAGTACACCTCTCAGATGTGATGGCCTATATTAGACTCATGGGATTAGATACATAGCATAACACCACAAAGTAATTTAGTCACAAAAGTATGCCTCTTACAAGTCTTATGACTTATGAAGTTGTCAGACTTTACAGAAATTTTGGCCTAGGTTTAACAAATAAATATACAGCTACTGTACTACTATTTAGTTATGTTTTTGCACTACCACACCACATGCTATTTTCAATTTGATTTTAACATGTAAAAATTCTTCAGTTGTGAACAAAATGGGCAGGGCAGTTTAAAATTAAATTAAAACCTTCCCTGTTGAAGTTTTTGTTTGTTTGTTTTTTAAATAATATTCCTGATGATGCTTGAAAAAATCAATTAAAGAAACCTTAAAAATCATACTTGTATATTAATTGATTCATACCAATTTATGTAGATTAGACAACAACTCTAGTTCTGTAAAAAGAGGCATACTATCATTTTTTACATCATGCAGGTAACTATCAAACCAGACACCAAATATAAAAAAGCTATCCCTCAGGGTGATATGGAGTTGTACTTATGTGAGTAAGACATGAATTATTATTTTTAAACCTGCTCTTTATTGATCAAAGTCTTTCAAACAATTTAAAAAGCTGTTTGATCAACTAAATACTGCAACTCAAGAAGTTATTCGGGAATTCAAAGATGCAATCTCAACTTAACAGTGGAAAAAGTCCCATGCTCTTAGAAATCATGGCTCACTCTGATCTGTCAGAATCAATCACTTCTTAACCATATACTGAACTCCTTTTGAAGATGACCATGTTGTACATCTCAATCTGCTAATATTCCATTGCTAACTTTCAAGGGCTGCCCAACACACCATGATATGAACCTGAGTTCAGTCTACAGACTGGCAGCAGCTATCCAGGGTTTCAGATAGGGCCTCTCCCAATCCAGCCTGAAGAGGCCAGGGATCATACCTGCGAGCTTCTGGGCGCAAGGCATGTCCTCTACCACTGAGCCATGACCCAGGTTCAATGTATACTGCAGTGGTTAGGAGCAGAAACAAAACTCCAGAAAGCGCCCCAGCTAGTAGACCGTTCAGTTCAAATTATATATTTCAGCTGCCAAAATCCGCTTCCTATCTGTAATATGAAGATAATGGTATTTTTAAAATGCTTTATTTATTGTTTGTGACTACTTTCGTTATGTTACTTTTTCATGTTGTAAGCCGTCTTGAACATGGTTTGAACTGTGGAAAGGCAGCATGCAAATAAAATTATTTGTAATACTGGCCTATCTTGATTGGCAAGTGTAACAAGGAATGTAAAGCAGATTTGAGCATGAATGCTTTCCCCTCACATGTGGAAAGCAACACCCGCCTTTCCAGTGAGCAGTCACTGCCTCACCCTACACCCCTAGAATTAGATAACAAGGGTTGTAAAGCAAATTTGACCTGCCAATACCTTTCATTTCATAAAGAGTATCTGCTGGGTCCATAGTACAACCAGGAATGTAACTCCACTCCACTTAAATCCATAAATCTTACTCCAACTCTTCACAAAACCCCAAGCTGGAGCAAGCAAGAGGGGAGGACGCTGAGGGTACTTATTTCACTTGTGAATCACTTCCCATAAAACTGTCCCAAAGCAATGATGAACAGGGCATTGCAACACAGGAACCAAGTCCCAGCATTGGCCTTCCAAACAGGGGACCAGACCTGGAGATGCCAAGGACTGAAGCAGGGACCTTATGCATGCAAAGCAGGCGCTCTCCTACTGCTCCCGCAAAAGATCCCTGTTTCTGAGGCAGACTCAGAGGCTCCCTTTACATAACCGCCTCCCCACCTGGCAGCTCCGCACACCTTCGCCAGGAGGATGCAAGAAGTGGGGCGGGGGGGTGGCGCTTCCACACCCAGCGCCCTTAACCCCCCCCCCCCGCGGACTCGAGAGACAGCTTCTTCTGCCACGAGGAAGGAGAGGCGTGAGCTAGGAAACAACACGCGTCTCTCTCTCCCTGCACGGCATTCCCACGACCAGCAGGTCCCTCACCTTCAGGGGAAAGCGACAACCGCGCGCGGACTTTTACTAGGGGTTGGTAAGCACACGGCGCGCTGTTGTTGTTGCTTTCCGACTTCCGAGTACAAACACGCCTGTGGGAGGGAGGGAGGGAGGCGGCGGTTGAGCTCTGTTCACCTGCTCCCAACCGTCCCAACCGCCGCCCGCTCACGCGCCAGGGGGACGCTCCGTCCGTCAGTCAAGGGAGCAGCTTACTTCTCTCTCTCTCTCACCCGAGCCCCGCCCCGCCGCCAAGTCCGTCCGCCGAGCAGCGCAACCCCATCTGCCCGCCGCGCGCCCAGCACCAGCCTCTCTCCCCTCAGGGCAAAAGCGAAAGCGCGGAGGGAGGGAGAAGAATCCCACCCGAATCTCCGGCGACAGACCTCCTCGTTACCTCAGCGCCCAACGGCGCCCCTTCCGCTCCGGGGGCCGCCGCGACAGCTCCGCAGCCCCTTATTCATTCGCCGCGCCGCGCCGCTCGGTGCCCGCCGGGTTGGGCTGCCCAGGCGGAGCCCAACCGCCAAAAGCAACCCCTCCCCCTGAGAAAAGAGGAGGAGCTCCGGGACGGGGGGGGAGAGAGAGAGAGAGAGAGAGAGAGAGAGAGAGAGAGAGAGAGAGAGAGAGAGAGAGAGAGAGAGAGAGAGAGAGAGAGAGAGAGAGAGAGAGAGAGAGAGAGAGAGAGAGAGAGAGAGAGAGTAGGAGGGGCGTGGCGCCTTCCCTGCCCCGCCCCGCGGTTCAGGCCAGCGCCGCTCTGATTGGCCGCGGTAGGTGTTCTCCCCGCCTTGCGTAGCGTGGCCGCCTCATTGGCTGGGGAAAGAAGCGCAAAGCTGGCCCCTGATTGACTGCTGCGCGACGCCTGGAGGCTGTCACGTGAGGCTAGGTGGGGAGTCGCTGTTAGCAAGGTCCGCTAGGCAGATCCGCGGGCGTGTTTGGCCTCTTGTTCCCAGGTGGTCTCTAAGCGGGAGGTGGGGGACGGGGCAGCTGCGAATTCTGTTTCTTGACGCATCTTTCCTTGCTTGCTTCTGCCTGAGCCGCCTCGAGATGAGCGCATCAGTCAAGAACCCTGTTGAATCTGGAAGGAGGCGCACCCTTGGATGCCCTGATGCAGCTGCGGCTGGGAGGCTGCACATACCACATCCCAGGAAAAACACAAGACTAGGAACCTGGCCCCGCCCATCAGCCAGTGGAGCTTCTGTTCCTATGCTTGCTTCTCTCCCGGTCCCAATTCCGTTTGTATCATACCCAGCTCCAGTCCCTTCCAGGAAGGAAGTTGAGGCAACCGCTTCAGGTGGCAGGATCCCCAGGGGAAGCAGACCCGCCCCCCACGCGCTTCCTGATGTACATCTTCACTTATCCCTCCTATGGCAGCAAGGCGTGGGGTGCCATTTTGTGGTTCACCTCAGGCTTTGGGCCGGCCTGGATTAAATCTATAATATTGCAAAAGCCTCCTTTTTTGGACGAGCTTTTTCTCAAGCCGTCTTGCCTCTGATTTGAAAAGCTAAGCCACGTGCATCTGAGACAACTGTTGCACATGCACAGATGGCTGCTTCATTGGAGTTTGGGGCAGAGGAGTGTTGTAGATGAAAGGAGGCAAATGGAGTAATGCACATCTGGTGAGGACATCTCTGCCCCCTCTTGGGTGTGTGCAGCAACTTATGAACGCAACATCAAACACAGCAGGGAGGAAATAGCTTGGCTGCATTTTAAGCCATGCATATGCACATAGCCCTAAATCACAACTTGTGCCTCCACCCCTGGCCACCTTTGCACCTGCCTCTGGTTGGTGGATCAGTCAATCAATCAATAAATAAAGAGGTTTTAATGATAAAATAGACCCTGTAAGCATGACTGTGGTCAGGATTTATGTTGGGGGGCAGGTTTTATGTTGGGGCAGACAGAACCTCAGCTGAGTACAGTCATACCTCAGGTTACAGACGCTTCAGGTTGCGTTTTTCGGGTTACAGACGTGCCGAAACCCAGAAGTACCGGAATGGGTTCTGGGTTTCAGCGGTCACGCATGAGCAGATGCACTAAATCGCATATGTGCAGAAGCGCCGAATCACAACCTGCGTGTGCGCAGACACGGTGTTGCGGGTTGTGAACGCTGCAGGTTATGAACATGCCTCCTGCACAGATCACGTTCACAACCTGAGTGTCCACTGCATTTTTATTGATTTACTTGATTTAGGGGGAGCAGCTGCCCCCCTGGCTATGCCCATGCCTGTAGGTATGACTGCCCTGCTCCTCCTGGTCTAATTAAAAAATAGGTGCTTTCAGCATTCTAGCCGTGCTCGCCTTCATAGGCATTGTTATGAGATGGCCCAGGAGACTGAGCCTCAGGTCTTTGGCACCTCAGGTCTTAGGCCCTGGATATCCTGTTCTGTTTCCTACTTTTTTCTAAATGTAAAATCTACTTGATTTGCTATCATGCTATTTAATGTTGGTGAGCAATAAATGGATCAAGGTCTACAAGCAGATCAGGGGACAATTTGTGGCAAGAGTTTCTTACTCTCAATTGTTTAACAATGCAGCAAAAACCAATTCCCTTGACTGCTGAAATAAAGCAAGCTTTGGAGACAAAACCAGGCATGGACTTTTGTTTGGAGTTCAGGTTCTGAAAACAAATTCATGGGTTAAGCCTGCAGTCAGAAGCATCCTGTACCTTTAAGTGTGTGTCATCCCACCCCACCCACTATTTTGCACCTGGTTGCAGTTGGTGGACTTCCAGGGTTTAGTAAAAACCACAGTAGATCCTACAAGCCTGAAATCTGCCTGCCCTGCTGGTTGCCAAAAATAGGATAGCTAAAAAAAAATGTTGGGCAAGAGTTTCTGCAACATTCCTGTGTGTAGAGGAAGCCCAGTGCTAATGAGGGGATTTGTGGGCTCTAGAACAAACATGCCAGTTCCCAATTCAGGGTGAAATCCTTATTAAATTAATGCTTATTAAATAAACCATGCTCCCCACCCTACACACAACCTGGGTCCTTGTCACAATGACCACATTTGCATATAACACTAAGACATACCATGGCAAATGCACAGACTTCCAAAGAGAAAATTGTAGCTGCTTTGCTTCTTGCTGTTCCTTTTAGCTCAGCATGGTGCGACGCCTAAGCCAAGTGTCATTTGAACCCAGCATCTTATTTCAGCTCTCTCCTCCTTAACCACAGTCTGCAGCCTGGGTTTGTTCCCATGCCTGTGGAATGAAACAGATGTACCAGGGAGAACTGTTGCCTGTTTCCTTTTCCTGACCACCTATGAACATTCTAAAATATTCCAAAGATTCTGTGTGCTGTCTTCCGGCAGCCTAATTGCAATACACCAAGGGAAATATGTTTGATGCTTTAAATCGGCCCTGGTCCTATAGGGATAAGACAGCTTAAAATATAATAATGTGTCAAACCCATTGAAATTTTTTTTTTCTTAAAACAGAGATGAAAATGTGTCTCATATGAGGTGGGAGCAAACTCTTTTATTATAATATTTTTAGAAGTACATTCCCAACTGATCAAGAGTGGTAGTCAACTAAGTTTTACTCAGAGTAGACCCACTGGAATTAGTGAATGTGACCAATTTTAGTCCAGTAATTTCAGTGACTATACCTTCATTGAACACCACTCTGGGAAGAAGACTAGCAGGACTGCTTTTGTGTTAACGGCAACTTAAACTTTCAAAAGCCACCAGATCAAACTTCCATAGCACAACACTGAGTATTGCCCAGAGGTTAATAATGCAGATTAAGCTGCAGTTGAACACATAGGGCCAGAGGCATGCCATTTTAGTGTCAACCTCACAATGTTTGGGGAGGGGAATTTTTCTGACTTTTCCCTTAAGCCCACTAGTTGTGCAGTTTCATTCATTCATTCATTTTTTAAGAATGTAGTAGCATTGTGGAATCATAGAATTGTAGAGCTGAAAGAGGCCTCAGGAGTCACCTAGTCCACTGTGCAAGAATCTTTTGCTCAACGTGGGGCTCAAACCCACAAACCTGAGATGAAGAGTCTTATGATCTGCTGATGGAGCTATCCCAGAAGGGTAGATCTCAGCGAAGCATAGTAGGTTACTCAATGTGTATATAGATGTAAAAAAACAAAAAAAAGGTATTCCCAACATATTTGGGGCTATATACCCCTTATTTGAGGGAGTAATGCAAAGGGGGTTGTTGTTGAGAAGTGGTGACAAGCTTTGTATTTCTCTTGGAACTACATAGGTTAAGTAACAGTTCCCCTTGAGAAGGGCAGTGTCGCCTGAAATGTGATAGGATTGTAGGTATTATTTTATTTCATAAGCCTTCCTTGTATCTTGAATACTGAGCTTTATACTGCTAAGTTCCACTGCAAAACAATTGTTCAATGTAGCATCAATTAGGCCACTAGCAGGGAACAAATCTACCCAACAGGTGATTTGAGAAGGAGGCCTTATCCACATTTAACTTTCCCCCCACCCTCTCCATGCAGAGGTTTGTGCTTTAATGCTCCTTGTTGGGATCCTTTCCTCCCCCCCTCCCCTTTCCCTACTGAAATCTGTTATTCAAAGCTGAATCAGAGCAAACGTCAATCCGGGTTTTCCACAACTTGACGTTTGCTCTGACTGAGCTTTCAAGAGCGGGTTTTTGCAGGGAAAACTCCAGAGCAAAAAATAAAAATAAGAATTGGGGGTGCTTGGGCACAGACCTGGAAGGAGCAGAAGAAAGGTGCGGAAAAGACCTGAGCCTCTTCAGTGTATGTGAAATATCTAATAATCAGTTTTTCTTCAATAGCAGCACCATTATTTTTTAGAACCAAGAGTTTTGTACTTACCCTTATTATGAATATATGTTTATGTGTTGCACATTTTCAGCGCCATGCTTTTAAAATATTCATATGTTTTATTCATTATTAATTTAAGACGATCAAGTAGCTGTCAGAACAATTAGCTGATTTACTGCAGGCTGAAATTCTTTCATTCACTAGAGGCAATAAAATTCCACCAATTTGAGTTTCTTTTCAAAAGCTAGCATGCTGGACTGCACTAAATGAGTGCTATATTTCTAAGCATGGAAATGGAGGATTGTGATCAAAAGCCTGATACACATTTTAAATAGGACTCTTGATACCCAGTGCACAGCCTGAAGCGTGCCTTGCTAGGCATAGAATTGCAGCTCTGGCAGAAAGATTTGTCTTGCCCATAGTCCGTAGACTAGGTACACGACATGCATTTAAAGAACATTCTGAGCCCCCTCCAAAGAACTCGTTTGTTAAGAGTGCTAGTAATTGTATCTCTGTGAGTAGTAAACAACAGTTCCAAGGATTCATTTGGGGTGGAAATGTGCTTTAAAATGTGTGTTCTCTAATTAATTAATTACTTAGTTACTTACCTAGGTTGTAGGAAAACCAAATATGTGACATGTGCAGCCCTGAATTCATATCTTAATATAGGTAAAGGTAAAGGGACCTCTGACCATTAGGTCCAGTCGTGGACGACTCTGGGGTTGCGGCGCTCATCTCACTTTATTGGCCGAGGGAGCCAGCGTACAGCTTTCGGGTCATGTGGCCAGCATGACTAAACCGCTTCTGGCGAACCAGAGCAGCGCACGGAAATGCCGTTTACCTTCCCGCCGGAGTGGTACCTATTTATCCACTTGCACTTTGACGTGCTTTCGAACTGCTAGGTTGGCAGGAGCAGGGACCAAGCAACAGGAGCTCAACCCGTCGCTGGGATTCAAACTGCCCACCTTCTGAATGGCAAGTCCTAGGCTCTGTGGTTTAAACCACAAACGCCACCCACATTCAGACCTAAGCCTTGGGAGTCTCTTTTTCACATCCTGAGAGAAGTACCTTAAAACCTTGCATTTCTTTGCAACGTTGACTGTCGCACTGTTCTTTCACTTGCAGCTGATGCCTAGGCAGACCAGCTGAAAAAGCTCTGTTTTGACAGCGGGCATGGGCATAGATCTGTAATGTAACGGATTGCTTATTTTGTAATATGGTCGGTGATGGATGGCTGAAGCATGCCAGTGATATTTTTCTAGAAAAAGAGGTGTCGGACCTCAACATGAACACCTCCCTTGTTCTCTTATAATAGCAAAGGTGCCCACCTGAGAGGTGCCAGAACTGAGTTCCAGCGAGTTCCAGTTGAAAAAAAGCCCTGGGTGTGCCTGAAAGCCATTTAGCAATGGGAAACCTATGACTTCCCCAGAGGATGATGAACTACAGTTCCTATTACAGTGATATCTCGGGTGACAGACGCTTCAAGTTACAGATGCTTCAGGTTACAGACTCCGCTAACCCAGAAATAGTACCTCGGGTTAAGAACTTTGCTTCAGGATGAGAACAGAAATCATGCTCCGGTGGCGCGGCAGCAGCGAGAGGCCCCTGTAGCTAAAGTGGTACCTCAGGTTAAGAACAGTTTCAGGTTAAGAACGGACCTCCGGAACGAATTAAGTTCTTAACCCAAGGTACCACTGTATCCCTAAGATGACCATGCTGCCTAGGGCTTATGAGAGTTGGAGCTCAACAGCATGAGATCCCCATCCCTAGCACACCTTGCAACCTGGAACCTCTAATCCTTGACTTGAAAGCTCAGATGCTAAGGCATTATAAAGATTCAGTGTTTGGGACCCAAACTATATTTAACAGAAAACAGACTTCAACCTATGTTTAACAGACTTCAGACAGTATTTAAGTAGTTTGCAGAACAATAAATGCAGTACAGTACAAAATAAATAGATAACCAACAATGGAACCAAAAAACTGCAAACAATGCCATGCAATATTAAACAGAACTACAATGAAAAGCAGTAAAGCAATACAACGCCCCCCAAAAAACATAGCAGTTCATTTTGAAATGTATTTAGAGCCAGGGATTACTTCCTTCTTGCCAAGGCATATCCTAACTCACAAAATGCACATACCCCTCTAGCACAAATGCCCCACACCCAAATTCTGCCATTACATCTATACAAATTATATAATGCCTACTCATTCAATATCAGCCATCCCACTGAACTCGCACACCAAGCACATCATTTACTCCAATATCTCCCACCCAGTCACCAGCCACCACGATGACCATTCAGTCCACTTCCATGCCACAAATTGTATTGCAGGAACACCAAGGAGAAAACGAAGCCGTTCACTGCCAGCGTAGTATAAATAAAGCCATCAGTCACACAGATGTACTGCTCCAGAGAGCACTCTGCTTCTTGCCCAGGTTGGAACTGCACACACCCCTCCCTGGTCCTCCGCTCACCAAGAAG
Organism: Podarcis melisellensis; assembly: GCF_964234715.1. Lineage (NCBI taxonomy): Eukaryota > Metazoa > Chordata > Lepidosauria > Squamata > Lacertidae > Podarcis > Podarcis melisellensis. The sequence goes on from NC_138544.1 coordinate 40,711,172, forward strand.
TGCCCTCAGTCAGGTCAACCCACAGAAGAGGCACTCTTAATAAAAATGAAATGGAGGTCATCCCCATCACTATTCTCAGCGTTGCTAGTTTTGTAGCTCTCTGACTAGACGGTAGTCGTCATCAACAGCTGGTTCCAATCACTTCCTCAACAAGATGACTCCCAGGTCTGCCAGGACTATCAGGGAGTGAAGAGAAGAAGTATGCTTAGATTTCTCTTCCCGTCCCCCCCTCGGTCTAGAAGCTTTAATGTCAATTAGTTTCGGAGGCCCTGCTTAAGTAAATGGCTGTGGCATACATGAGCCATGAAACAGGTTTATTTTCCTAAAGTTATGAATGTAGCTGCTGAAGAATTGTTAAGAAAGAAAAGTTGCATTTATAATACATTGCCCAGCAGTTGGAGCAACTGTATCTGGGGACACATTATAAAGAACTTTGCTGCTTTAGCAAGAGATACAGCTATGCTCACCTCACCTGGTTCTGCCGCCACACTGCCATCACAGGCGAGGCTCATTGCAGGGAACTTAATGGACCCTCATGCAAATCCCCAAAGGTCTTTCTGTGACTCTCACAGAGGGAGATCAAGCTGTCAGCAGGCAAATGTTTACCCTGGTATCACAAGGATTATTTTACGGTCTCAGCATGCTTAAATTCTGAAGTCAGTGGGACTTAAGCATGCATAGCTCTGGATAGGATTGCAGCAAGCGCTGTAAATAAGGTGGGGGGGGGGGATTCTGTCATATGAAGAATTTCCTGTTTCCAGAATGCGACCTGTTTCTAATCTGTTGTAAGGTTCTGCCGAGCTCTGAAATGTTTTATTATTTTTCTGCAGAGATAAAGTTCTAGTCCTCTTAACCTCCTGACTCTGATGCTCTGGCAGAGCATAACTGAGATTCTTGCATAATTAAACAGTGGGCTCTCAGGTGACACTCACACTGTTCAAGTGTATTCTTCAGGCTTTCGACTTGCAGCCTGGATCGGTTTACATCTGCATGGCTGCTGAGAGAAGGGTTTTCCGAGGTCACAAGGGAGGGGGAACAACCTCTTGGAAAAGAAAGTGCTTAACCAAAGACTCCTTACTGTTGCAGTTCAGACTCCAGATGTGAAGTCAGTGGTTGAGCAGGGGGGGGTGGGCAGGAATGCTTAGAAAACAGCTATGCATATACCAGAGGAATAAGGGCCTGTAAGAGGAGTGAGAGAGGCAATAAGCAGAAGCTTTGTTTCAAAAGATCTGATAGTAAAATGCATAACTTAAAGAGCTGTGCTCTTTAACAGAATAAATAAATAAAAGGTGTTGCAGGAGAGGGCAGTTTTCATAAGGACTGTTGCATACAGGAAAGGGGGTTAACCATTGGTTTTTTTTCTTTAAAAATTAATCTTTAGGAGTACTCTCATTTTAACACAAGAAAACCACCATTTTATAGTTCAAATCGGGAAAAATAAATACAGTAAATGGACAAAAGTACAAAGATTCACAAAATGTTTAGGGGTACACATACCCCTGCGCCCCCCGAAAGAAAGCATTGGGGTTAACTATTTCCTCTCCCCATGGTCTCGATGAGAATCCCTCTTCTCAATGGTGGCTGTTTGGTCCTAGCAAGCTCCTTTGGAGGCGGATGAATTTTCATCAGGATTGCATTAGCAGGGCAGGAGAGCCAGTGTGGTGTAGTGGTTAAGAGCAGTGGACTCATAATCTGGTGAACCGGGTTCGCGTCTCTGCTCCTCCACATGCAGCTGTTGGGTGACCTTGGGCCAGTCACACTTCTCTGAAGTCTCTCAGCCCCACTCACCTCACAGAGTGTTTGTTGTGGGGGAGGAAGGGAAAGGAGAATGTGAGCCGCTTTGAGACTCCTTCGGGTAGTGATAAAGCGGGATATCAAATCCAAACGCTTCTTCTTCTCTTCTTAACCTCCTACCCATGGCCATGCACCATGGCCCCATTGTAAACTGGAGGGGGTGGTACATGGGAGTAGCCAAGAGGGAGCAGGGGAGTGGTTACCCCCCTAAATCAATCAAAATCAATATACAGTGGTACCTCAGGTTAAGTACTTAATTCGTTCCGGAGGTCCGTACTTAACCTGAAACTGTACTTAACCTGAAGCACCACTTTAGCTAATGGGGCCTAATGCTGTTGCTGCGCCGCCGGAGCACGATTTCTGTTCTCATCCGGAAGCAAAGTTCTTAACCTGAAGCACTATTTCTGGGTTAGCGGAGTCTGTAACCTGAAGCGTATGTAACCTGAAGTGTATGTAACCTGAGGTACCACTGTAAATCTGAGGTTCTTCCCCCTTAACAAAAATCCTGGCTACGCCCATGGGGCAGTACCTATTAACAGTTTCAAAACGGACACATTTCATGCCCTGTATAGCTTGCTTCTATGGTTTCAGCCTTATGCGCACTTACTTTACGATACCGAACTCAGTAGGACCTCTGGATAACCTATGCATAGGATTGCATAGATGTTACTGTTTTCATGCATGCATAAAGATATATTCAACATTATGTATTTTATGCAGCACTGTTGGTTATGTGTATAACGTTTACCTTGCAAAATAAGAAAAGAGAGGCCTTACACTATAGAGTTTGACCATGGGGAGTGAATGTGATGAATACGTGGGTATTCTGTTGTGGATCACAGGAAACGTGGATTTTGTGGAGAGATGTCAATGGACACTTGGTTTTCATATTCTTTGCCATACAACTGCAGCAATAGATGTATTTCTAGAGTGTCGGCATGCCTGGGACCCCACCCAGACCACTTTCTCTAGGTGTTGAGTGGTTGGCCATTGCTAAGTCTCATAATCCAAGCAGATGTTTGCCAATAGTTAATAGATTATGGACAAGACTTTATCCTGAAAACGTAAGTAATCATGCTACCACATCTTTTCAGAATGTTTTGTGTCACGTATGGATTTACTAAGCTTAGCAATAGAGCTCCTGAGCTCTCTGTAGAGCCTACCTTATTGCAGAGGGTTATGCATTTCCATGAATATTAACTGGAAGATTTTATAAGATTCTTTAACAGCAACCCATCCGAGCAATTTATTTTTAAAAAATAAGTGTGAAGAACCATCTTTTAAAACGGTCATCTGTAAAGGAGCAGACTTTAATACTTTACTGGCATTAATATCCTGATCCCAAGATTTCACTCAAGCAGCCTAATCCCCCATAGAGGCTCCACCAAAATTAATGAATAAACTGCAAGAGAAGGTTGTGCAGCTTGTTTCGATGAAGCTTGCATAAAATTTCCCATCTTAATTAGTGTGGGGAGGGGTGCAATTTGGGGTTTTATTTTGTTTTTGCCTTGGGTTGTAGGTTCATGACTGAACAAGTTCTGAATTTAAGTCTACGAGGCAAATGTATCCAGCATGGTGCCCTCTGTATTTTTCATAATACTACAACCCCCACAATCCCTGGCCACTGGCCATGCTGGCTAGGGCTGATAGGAGTTGAAGTACAACAGGATTTTGAAGCTACAGCATTGGCTGCTCTTGTCTAAGGCCAACCAATGGACCAGACAATGGCTTTCAACCCTCAGTGGCCTCCATGAATCAAGGAAATATTCACTGACCCTGCAGCAAAGACTGAGCAGAGTGGAAATTTGCCTGACTTGGGTAAAGAACACAAACACAACCTCCTCCTTGATCATATCAAAGGTACATCTAGCCTTTCCTCAGTGACCAACCAGATGCCTCCAGAAAGCCAACCAGCAGGACTCAAAGGCAAGAGCCTTCCCTTGTCCTTTGCTTCCAACCAACTGGTATCCATTGTCAAGCTGTCTCTGAAGCTGGAGGCTGCATATAGCCATATTGACTTCCAGCCTTTGATAGACTTACTCTCCACAAACTGGTTTTCCAATCCCCCTTTTAAAACTATCTAACCTCGCAGCCATTACCACAATCTGGCTGGTGAATTCCATCCTCTAGTTATCGCTCTGCAAATAAATAATTTGTTTTGTCTGTTCTGCATGTATGTATGGCCAATCAGTTTAATGGCTTGACCTTGAGCTCCAGGGAGGGAGAGGGGGGAAAGATACTCCTCACTCTCTCCATACCACATCCCAGTCGTTTTGGTCTCCAGAAAGGAAAAGTGTGTTTGCTTGCCGATGGTGATCTGCAACCCTTTCATTTTAAATGAAATAAAGGAGGAGGTAATCTGTGCAGGAGAGGTAATCTGTGAGGAAGAGAGATGCATTTGAATACTTGACATTTGGAGTGTGCAGCCATTCGTAAGTCAGCATTCTGGGACTGCGGCGCTGCAATCATAAACAGCGAGAGCTATTTTGCTTTGCAAAACAGTTAAAATGTCACCGCTCCCTCATTATGTTGTTTCCTGGTAAAATACTGCACAGTATCATTATCAATTAATTAGGCATGATCCAGCAGACTTATCTCATTCCTCTACTCCAAGGACACAAAAGGAGCATTGATGGAAACAAAGAATCCCCATTGAGGGATCTGAAACTAGCAGTGTGTCTACTGGGCAGGAATTTTGTTTTGCATTTGAAGCACATGGCGGGAGGAGGGAAGTGTGCAGATAGGAACTGGAATTTGAATGGGAAACCATCATTTTGTGAAACAACGAGCTGGCCAGCTTCGGATGCTGGTACCATTCATCCTGGCCTTTGCTTCCTCCTACTTGGTTCATTAAAGTCTTCAGCAGCAGGTCAAAAAACAGCGTCTTCAGATTGTCACCTGAGATGCTGCTGAGTCAATCTGTCCATGTCACAGTAAACGGCTCTAGTGCCATGAAAGGGAACATGTTTTTCATTCAGAAGGCCCTGTTTCAATCCCTTGGTGGGTCTTTGGGAAAGGTTCCTTTCCAAAACCCTGGAGAGCTGCTGCAGATGGACTCAGGCTGTGTTAATTTTTATTATTATTGTGAGTTAAAGTAAATAAGAAAAAAAAGGGGGGGAGAAAAAGAATACATAAAAATCATTTTAAAAGGCAGAGGAAAACAACAATAGCAATATGACAATAAAATATTTTTTAAAAGGTTACAGAACTATGTAGCATATATGTAAATGAATAAACTTATTGTTTCCCTCAAGTATACAGTACTTTGATTTATGGGTCAATTCGTAGATATCCATGTTGGTTTGTTCTCTCAAGAGATGCCAAAATTTCTTCTCACATGCAACAGTCATTCTCACACAAAAGCTTTTTGGTTGCGCAATAAATGCAAGAGAACAATTTTTCATGTCAAGGCACGCTTATGTAAGGATCAGTAATTAATGAAGGGAAATAAAGAGAATGCCGTGCTGGTTCAGGGGGTGAAAGGTTCACAAGGTGTGCAATAATGAGGCCACCTTATGAGCTTGAAAAACTACCCAGCAAAGCTGCTGACAGCCACTCTATGGGGAAGAGGCATAATTCATACAACGTTAATTGCCCCAGACGAACAGTCTGCTCATTATAGAACTTGGGGACAGGTAATTATTTGGATCTCCTGTTGTTAGCTTCCGTTTAGATCCTGCCCTGTCGCTGGTTATCCTGGTAACTTTCACAGGTGTTCTAATTTTGCATTTTTTAAAGGCGATAGGTATAGGGGTCCCAGGTCTCCACCTGGCGTGCCCTTCTGTTCCTTTAACAACCCGAGCAGGTCACCATGCATTTAACAGATGCTGAAAGCACATGGTTCCCCCCCAAAGAATTATGGGAAATGTAGTTTACCTTTCACATAGCTATAATTCCCAGCACTCATAACAAGCTACATTCCCAGGATTCTCTGAGGGAAGTCATGTGCTTCAAATGCATGGTGCAGATGGGACCGCAGCTGGGAAAGAAGATGCTTTGCTGCTTTGCTCTTTTCCCCTGTCCTGTCACCCACCTTCTCTGCCTGCCTACTGAAAGCAGCGCCCTTGCTTTCCCCTCTCAGCAGGTGGGGCTTGAGTACAGGGGAACAGGACCATGAGGCAAGGTGTCAGGGCTGGGTTCAGATGCCGTTCAGCACAAAAAAGCAGAAACAGTTGTCAGTGAAGTTAACTTTTATACATGCAACACCATACAGTGGTACCTTGGTTCTTGAACTTAATCTATTCTGGAAGTCCGTTCCAAAACCAAAGCATTCCAAAACCAAGGCGAGCTTTCCCATAGAAAGTAATGCAAAATGGATTAATCTGTTTCAGACTTTGAAAAACAACCCCAAAACAGCAATTTAACATGGTTTAACGAGACCATTGATCCATATAATGAAAGCAATAAACAATGTACTGCAGTCACACAATCAATCAATCAATCAATCAGTAGCTGAACTGAGTTCTACAGAGTCACAAAACCAAAACAAAAAAGCCACAAAAACAAAAACACAAAATAAATAGCAAAAGCAGCAGACCTCAGCGTAACACTCAAAACGGAAGTGTGGCACTCAAAAAGAGCATGTTCAGCTTCCAAAAAGCAGTTCGCAAACTGGAACACTTACTCCCAGGTTTGCAGTGTTTGGGTTCCAAGTTGTTTGAGTACCAAGGCATATGAGAACCAAGGTACCACTGTACGTAACACTTCCCTATAGACCTTGCCCTATGGAGCAGTTGCCAGGACTGATGGTCCCCACCTTTACGGCTCCGCCTCTGCCAGATGTTTCCCAAGCAGTCTCCAACTGCACTGGCGCACCTGTAATCTCTGTTCTGCCCTACACATCACTCTGTGCATCTTTGGAGACAAGTGGGGAGGGAAACTTGTTGCAGTAGGAGAAGCAGGCTCCTCAGATTTTACTGCAGCCTCTGGCCCACCCTCCTCTGCTTCAGCCACTGAGTCTGGACTGCTCCCTGTCACAGGCTCTCCCTGCTCACTAAAGCCATGTGCCCCTTCAGCCTCCAACCACTCTTCTCCCTCTGACCTCTCCTCGGTGTCCCACCGCCAAACTCCGGGCTTGTAGCTTCACCTTGGAGGTTCCCCAACTGGTGCCTCACGCCACTCCTCGCCATCCAGCCAGCCCCAAACACTGCCCCTCGTGCTTGTGTTGCAAACACCCGCAGAATAACTTGACAGTCCTTGTTTGTTTGTTTCAAATGCCTCACACATTTTAGTCACTTTGATGGGCAGTGGCAAAGGCATGTGTTGTAGATTCAGGCAGAGACATAACACCTTTAGGCATACGTAGTCCATTGAGAACAGAGAGCCTGGGATTGAATGGTGCATTGCTGCCACGTCCCCACACTGCCTTCCCTGAGCAGCCTTGCAAGGCTTGGATCCTGTGTGTGTGAGAGACACACACACACACACACAGAGAGAGAGAGAGAGAGAGAGAGAGAGAGAGAGAGAGAGAGAGAGAGAGGAGGGTGCAATAGCCATGCCTCTGGGAGCTGCTGTTGCTCCAGAGGTGGCAAGGGCTTGGGCAGACATGGTGGGCTCTGTTTGTCCTCCATTCCTTTCCTGCCCCTGGCATGGGCATACACACGCACACACACACACACACACACACACACACACACACACACCACCCTGAGTGGCATGGAGACATTTTCCGCTACTGCCAGTTGCTCAAACTGCTTTTTCAGCAGTTCAAAAGCTATATGTTTAGTGAACGAAATGAGGATCAGTCGCGTGATTTGTTGCAAGTGGGGATGGCAGTGAACTTCGTATGGGAATGAAAGAAAGGTAAAGTATTTGCAAAGGAAATGGTCCAGAGATTAACTTCCCTCCTGTATATCTTCAAAGGAAATGACACATTATAGGATAAATATCTTTTCAAGGCATATGGTTCATTAACAATTGTATTTTTTTTAAAGTGTGTTACCTCGACTGATGGAGTAGACATTAGTTTAGGAAGTTCAAACAAAAGAAGAGGAAAAATCCTAGAAACAGCCAACTCACATTATGATGTCTGAACTTCATGCAAATGTTATGTCTCCTTTCGTTATAAAGAATAATACCTCCTATTGATGTGGCTGAATGAAATCTTTCTTCATGTGAGAACATTTTGCTTCTGATTAAAATGCTTCCCATCCCGTGGATGTGTTTTAGTGTTTGAGAAGCCAAGGCTAATCTGTGGAAAACAGAATTGGGGGGCTCATTGTCATTAAATCGTCAATGTAAAACAACATCAGCTAATAAAACTAATTATTATAAACAACAAATAAGGCAAGACAACATTCAAACTGCAAATATTTAGTTAAATAAAATTGCCCTGGAGGGAGGTTCAAAAAAGACCTCCCAAAGAACAGGGGTTCAGAATTGTGGTGCCACCACAAAAAAGTTCCTGCTTCTGGTACCTTGCCACTGGAAACAGGCCCAAGAGCACGCCTCTGAAGTTGGTGGAAGAGCTCAGGCAGGTTTGTGTGAGTGAAGGAGCCCTTTAAGAAACCAGGCCCCAGACATTTAACGACATGAAAATGTGAAGACCTCTCCTATAATTCCAGCTCAGAGGCATGAATGCAATTTCAGTGTAGCGAAGTTTGGGGTCCTCTCATCATCTAGTCAGCAAAATTGTGCCATTTGATTAAATGACCAGTCAGCCCCTATACCAAGGTCTATAACCAATGGTACTGCTGTCAGATTAGCTGCATGATTTGATTAGCAGAACACATTAAGGAAGTAGAAGTAAGCTGAAATTTCATGCCCGAGAAGCTGAAAATTGCCTTTCTTTCTGCAAGCGCTGTACTGCATTGGCAATATTCCAAGGATGGACAGTATGTGGCCCTCCAGATGTTGGATTACAACTTCCATCAGCCCCAACCAGCACTGCCGATGGGCAGGGATGATGGGAGTTGTGGTACAATAAATATCTGGAGGATACAGGTTTTCCACCTCTGATCTGGTGCTACTGGGATGCTTGTGCAATCAAAGCATATTCTACGCTTTCAAAACATGTTTTCTTTAAGAGTAAATAATATCTATTCCCACCTCAGGAGGGATACTAAGGCAACCAGATGGGCTAGTGGACAAGTAACTGGAGTAACAAAAATGGCGCCCACCAGATTTTGCTGGACTCCAACTCTGGCCCAGCCAGCATGGCCAATTGTCAGGGACAATGGGAGCTGTAGTCTAAAAACATTTGGACTGTAAGGCCACAGGCTCTCCTTCCCTGCAAATATTCACTACTGTCCCTAGAAACTGGTGTTTGTAGCCTGCTTAAAAGAGAGGAGCCAACATCATGGAATTTCTCTTGGGTCTGCTCATCAGCGCTTGGAAGGAAAGGAATTCTACTCATCAGAAGAAGGAAAAAACCCTACAACTTTAGATATGTTTGGAACGAAAGTGCTAGAAATCTATGCATTCTATTGGAACTTCCCTAATTAGTATCCAGTGAACAGTGCCGTTTTTAACACAGCAACACTATGAGCAGTCTTGCTCATTATCAGCTTCCCTAGATATAAACCCTTCTTTAAATATTCAAGGATATTCAGCTTGCCAAAAAAAAAAAACCCCACAATTTTTTGAAAAAGCATTGAACTTAATGAATTAAAATTATTCCTCTATAGTATTTCTAGCTTATAAATATAGAAAAGTTTCCTCTTAGAAGAACCTTGGAAGTAAGCAGATGGGAATTAATTGGATCCTGCCTGAATTAAAATTGAAATACAGAGAGCAAAAGTATTTCATCATCAGTTTTTGGTTTTGGGAATCGTGCTTAGTAGTTGGTTCTTCAAACAAGCATAGCAAGATAAGCCTGAAGCCAGGTGGCTTTTATCTTGTGTTCTTGTGATTTCCCCTTGGCAGTGTCTGGTAAACAAGGAAAAAACCTCGGTAGCTGCCACAAAAGTGCTGAAGTGAGAGAAAAATCTAGATTCTTCACCCCCCCCCCTTTATCCTGCCTTGTTGGATAATAAATCAATAAAATTATCTCATGATGTTTCTATACCATCTGCATCACCAAAGATATTTCTGTTTTCATTAAGCTTTGTGTTCTACCTGCACTATCAGAGGCAGTAAGCTTCTCTGAGGGACGTGGGTGGTGCTGTGGGTTAAACCACAGAGCCTAGGACTTGCCGATCAGAAGGTCGGCGGTTCGAATCCCCACGACGGGGTGAGCTCCCATTGCTCGGTCCCTGCTCCTGCCAACCTAGCAGTTCGAAAGCACATGAAAGTGCAAGTAGATAAATAGGTACCGCTCCGGCGGGAAGGTAAACGGCGTTTCCGTGTGCTGCTCTGGTTTGCCAGAAGCGGCTTAGTCACGCGGGCCACATGACCTGGAAGCTGTACGCCGGCTCCTGCAGCCAATAAAGCGAGATGAGCGCCACAACCCCAGAGTTGGCCACGACTGGACCTAATAATGGTCAGGGGTCCCTTTACCTTTACCTTTACGCTTCTCTGAATACCAGCTGCTAAAAATGACAAGTTGCCCTCAAGTCCTGCCTTTTGTCTTCCCATAGTGGTTGGCCACTGGGAGAACAGGATGCTGGTCTAGATCAATCCAGTGGTCTAGATGGACCATTGGCTTGATCCAGCGATCTCTCCTTATGTTCTTATGGCAGGCTATTCTTCGTGATACATAATGCTAGAGAACAGGCTCTAAACATAATTGCTTAAAAGTAAGTTCTGTAGAAATTAAGTGGACTGACAGCCCCAAAAGGGCTCTGGTGGATCCATTTAGAATGGTATCCTGTTTCTGGCTGTGATTAGCATGCTGTCAGGGCTGGTTCAGCTGCAGGTCAGCATAGAGTCTCAGAAACAAGCAGTAAAGTTGATTCTTCAAGGCTCTGTAAAGCAAGAAAGGCTCATGTGATCGCCATTGAGTATTCCAAAAAGCACCTGAAATGTATTAGGTGCTGTACCAGTCTTGAAAAATTCGCAAGATATTTCCTGCAGACTTGTAATTTGACCAAAGAAAAGTGGGGACGGAGGTCTTTCAGAAAGCATGATAAAGCAAAGAGAGTAAATGGGTGGGGGTGATAGACAAACAACAACAACATTGATTTACTGCAAGTGCAGTAACCCTTGCAAATGATAGTTCTTGTAGGAGTAAGGTTTCCACAATACAGTTTTGAGCATTTCCCCATATATCACCAACTTGCCTGCTCAGTTTTCACAGATCACCTTGACTCCCCCACTGCCTTTGGGTAAGAAAGCAATACCTTTTATCTGCACCTGCCTCTGCCTCTATGTACCCCTTGGGGCCTTTGCAAAGTACACCTGGCTTTCCTGCACTGGCTTTCTGAGCTTCACATTCATGATGCTCCAGAAAACGCAGGCTGTGTTTCCATTATATAATGCATTCACGTTCAACAGTGACTGCAGCCATGTGGGCTTTGCCCTCTGTCCCCCATCCCCCCCCCTTCTCACTCTCTCACACACCACCTTCAGCTTCCACATCAACTTATTTTAAACTTCACTGCACTTCTTTATCTAGGCGGGCTCATTCCCGCCACTGATTCTGATGGCTTCATTCATCTGGCGAAGCAGCCTTGTGCCACAATGTGCTAATGCTGCTGTCTTCAGCTCTGATATGCCGGGGGAAAGAGGGAGCTGCTGGCCTTGTCTTTGTGTGAGATATTAGGCTAGCTAGGCTAGATGGGCCCTGCAGGTTATTTGTTCTGATGCTATTATTCTGTGATTCCATTCAGGGCCAGACAAAGCTATCAGGCGGTGCAGCGTAACCCAAACAAAGCAGGCAGTGCTGACACACAGACAAAATTGGGAGATGGATACTGTACCTTTTACATAAGGCAAACAAGGGGGGATTTCAATCAGGTAAATGATAGGATTGGTGACACTCCTATCATTGACACTCTTTATTGCCTGTTCCTACACCATCCCCCCGTGGGAACTGACGCTGACACCTGAACTGGATCAGGGGTGATGAAGACCTGGCATCAGTTTCTGGGATGAGGTCAACAGGACCAATGTTATGTAGGCATAAACTGGTACAGTGGTACTTTGGGTTAAGAACTTAATTCGTTCTGGAGGTTTGTTCTTAACCTGAAACTGTTCTTAACCTGAAGCACCACTTTAGCTAATGGGGCCTCCTCCTCCTGCTGCTGCTGCTGCTGCTGCGCTGCTGCGCTGCTGCGCTATTTCTGTTCTCATCCTGAAGCAAAGTTCTTGACCCAAGGTACTATTTCTGGGTTAGCGGGGTCTGTAACCTGAAGCATCTGTAACCCAAGGTACCACTGTACAAGGTACATCCTAAGGAAGGATTCAACTGCTAGAAGCCAAGGGCAGGCAAAGGGAAATGAGAGCGAGCCGATCAATGCAGGGTCTGGCAAGCTTACAAAGTCACTCTTGACTTGCTGGCAACAGGAAGGGTTAGGCCAGCCTGCCGGCCAACTGGAAACCTTGCCTGTGATCTCATTAACATTGCTGAAGGATATTCCTGAAGGAGCATCTGAGAATATGAAATATTGTTTTACAGAAAGTGCCGTTGTTGGCACTGGAGTCGAGAATCTGTTGTGCTTTGACCTACCTAAGGTCAGGATTGGCGTCTCTGCTCAGACGGAAAGCAGCTTCTTAAAGTCTCAGGCAGCATCTTTCCCCACATCTGTTGACTGAGATATAAACTGGAGAAACTGGTGGCAACTGGGAACATGCAAACATAGAATGTAGGCACATAGGAATACTTCTCTTTAAACACAGCTTTGTGACTCTCTCTCTTTAACTGCTATAAAACGATAATCTCTGGCTTGGTTTAAATTGCTATCTCCCCTAGTGATCTGATCCTGAGCATATTTTCCCAGAAGGGCTGAAGCTCAATAGTTGGGCATCTACGTCCCAGGTTCCATTCCCAGCATTTCCAAGTAGGGATTCCTGCTTGAAACATTGGAAAGTCGCTGCCACTCAGTGGAGGCAATACTTATCCAAATGGACCCACGGTCTGGCTCACCATAAAGCAACTTTCTCATATATCCCCATAGAAATGGGTCCCACTGAATTAAATGGAGCTTGTTCCTTAGCAAATGTATTTAGGATTGAGACCAAATTGGTTTCATTCATCAATAGTGGTTTATTGAACATCAACTCCAGCTACACTAAATTTATCCTATGTTCAGCACTGGATATAAACAGCTGTGTGGGTGATTTTATCTTTCTTGCTATTTATGTTCTTTTAGTTAATCTGGGAGATTTCTTGAGTTAGTTTTTTTGTTGCATTTTAAGATTTGTTCTTGTATTTTATGTGTTGCTATCTGTAGGTTCCCTTCAAGTCAGGAAGGCAGGACATAAATATTTTAAATAAATTAAGTAAATACTGCTATTCCTAGACAGATGGCAATGTAGAATCCCATGTTGTTCTGAATGCAAGCCAGTATACTCAAATTCTATCTGCACATTTTGGCAGAGATCAAAAGAGCTACTTTGAATACCCAAAGGCCTAGGTTTATCTAGTGGGATATGTACCTTTAAATAAACAAAAAACATTTCAAAAGGAGTTAATGTGGCCCCATTATTGCCATGTTGTCCAGCCTCTCTTTCTGGGAGATAAAGTATGGCTACCAGATTTTTTTCAATGAATCTGGGGACACTTTTTTTTTTAAAGCTGAGTAGCAACAGGGAGTCAGTAGTGGGGATGGTGAGGCAAAAGACCCTGGGCCCAAGCACACATGCATATTGTATAAAGGTGCAAAGCCCTTCTTTTGCACCCTGTGAGACATAAATGCGCAGAGTTTTTTTAAAAACTGGGTGTTGCATTCTAGGATCCTACCTATTGTTCTAGGATCCAAGCTTAGTACATAACACCGGGCAACAGTGCACTGCCTGCCCGTGACTCCTGAGCCTCCCCTGATCTCCTGCCCCCTTCCTCCTTTGTTTTGACTGACTGGGGGAGGCTCGGGAGTCACAGGCAGGTGGCTGATGGCCAGTTTTTTTTTTAAAAAAACAACCTGTGCATTTATGTTTCACAGGGTGCAAAAGAAGGGCTTGCCTGGCACCTTGCCTGGCAGAGAAACCACGCGCCTTGCGCCCCTCCTGGGCAACACCCACCCACTTGTGACTCACAAGCCTCCCCCAATCTGTCAAAACAAAGGGGGAAGGGGGAAGGAGATCTGTACCGCCGGACATCCCTGGTTCCCCTTCGGCAGTGGCAGCAGAAGCAAGCAGCTCCTGAAGCCAGCCAGAGCCAACTGCGCTACCAGGCTGGCTCCGGGCTGCTGAGGCTGCCACTGCCATATTTCCCAGGGACAGATTTGCAAATCGGGACAATTCCAGGCACGGAATTTGTCCGGGGACAGATATGCAAATCCAGGGACTGTCCCTGGGAACCGGGGATGTCTGGTAACCCTAAGATAAAGTGTCCATCCAAGGAAGAATTGGGGAGTTTCCCCTTGCTTATCTAACACCAGGACAGTGTGGTACGGCAGTTAGCGTGTTGGACTAGGACTTGGGAGGCCAGAGTTCAAATGCCCAGTCAGCCATGGTCACCTTGAGAAAGATGGAGAAAAATGAAAGCTTATTTAGCAGGGGAAGTAAATTTTTGAGAAATTGGAGGACACATTTCAACATGACACCAGTTAAAACATGGAAATATAATCCGCAGCCACAATGAAATCCTTGATCTAGCAGCCTCCAAAGTTTGATTCTCACAGCCTCCCAAAATGTTCCAAAACTTGCTTTATGGCTATGTTTTGAGGCAAGCACCTGCTGTAGCCTCTGTGAGAATATCCTGTGCAATGCCATAACTGCTGCTATTTTAACATGGTCACAGATGTTCTTCCACTTCCTCGGGCTGTCAGCATCTCTGTCCTGCTCCACCTTCATCTTCCTTCCTATTACATAGACCCTGCTGAGCATAAACTGGCATAAATCTGTGTCCGCTGGACATGAACAAGTGTTGACATTCTAACTCTGAGCCTGAAGCATTAGATTTGCATCATATGTGCTCAGTAAATATTCTTTTGTATCTTGATAATCTCATGGAGTAATGTTCCACTGCAAATCTGTCTGTCCATCTCTTTCTTCTGAATGGTTTTGTTGGGAGACAGAAGTAATGTCTGAAAGGGCAAACAAGGTCTGCCACCAATTACCGTATTTTTTGCTCTATAAGACTCACTTTTTCTCTCCTAAAAAGTAAGGGGAAATGTGTGTGCGTCTTATGGAGTGAATCCCAGAAGCCAGAACAGCAAGAGGGATCGCTGCTTTCACTGCGCAGCGATCCCGCTTGTTGTTCTGGCTTCTGAAATTCAGAATATATTTTTTCTTGTTTTCCTCCTCCAAAAACTAGGTGCGTCTTATGGTTTGTGCGTCTTATGGAGCGAAAAATATGGCACTTAGGAGAAGGGATGGTGGATAATTTTACTTGAAGTGGACAAGAGAAGAAGAAGAGTTTGGATTTGATATCCCGCCTTTCACTCCCCTTCAGGAGTCTCAAAGCGGCTAACATTCTCCTTTCCCTTCTTCCCCCACAACAAACACTCTGTGAGGTGAGTGGGGCTGAGAGACTTCAAAGAAGTGTGACTGGCCCAAGGTCACCCAGCAGCTGTATATGGAGGAGCGGGGACGCGAACCCAGTTCCCCAGATTACAAGTCCACCGCTCTTAACCACTACACCACACTGGCTCTCAGAGAGCACAATTTTCTGCAGTTTGCATGATCGTTTGTGGTCAGGAATGGAAATCAGGCAAGTATGTCTCAGGCACATGTTTAGTCCACAAATGATACACAATTAAGTTTGTTTTTCCACAACCCCATTTTTCTGATACTTCCTTTGTGTTGAAATGAATGGTGTGTGATTACATAGTGAATTGTGTCATTAATTACATTAAATTCAACCCTAGTAGACAGTGAGATGAATAACAGTTCTTGGCAGAAGACGGACTGCAGCAGAATGGAAACCACGACGAGTGAACAAATACAGAATGGGAACCCCTTCCTTCTTACATCTCTACTTCAGAGAGAGGATGCTAGCAGACTATTTTCCGCTGGGATTCAATCACAGGCCATCAAATTCAGGCTGAAAAACTAAAGCCCCTACTTTGGGGGGTTGTTTTTGTGGTAAGAAGAATGATGAGGAAATGCACTGGAAAGTGTGGGACAATTCTTGCTCAATCCTAACCTCCCCACAAACAAATCACTATGTTGTCTAATCTCATTGCAAACAAATCAGGATGAAAGCGCAGTAAACTGGACCAGGATCTGTCACAAGCACGCTTTCCTTAGGAGTGACACAGAGGGCAAGCAAACCTATTTTTTCTACTACACCAGTGTCTCTGCACCATCAACAACTGAACTCTCACCTAAGTCCTATCTGCAGGACCAGCAACCAGCACACCTACTTCTAAGGAAAGGTGCAAAGTCTGGCATTCTTTAACAAGCTGGGAAACACAACAGTGCAGTGCCCAGGGAGGCAGGAACAGGTTTACCAAAGGTTTTTTTAAATAATAATTTTTATTAGTTTTCAGTTATAATACAGTGGTACCTCTGGATGCAAACAGGATCTGTTCTGGAGCCCCGTTCGCATCCTGAAGCGAACGCAACCCGCGTCCACGCGTGCCGCTATTCGTCGCTTCTGCACATGCACGTGACGTCATTTTGAGTGTCTGCACATGCGCGAGCAGTGAAACCCAGAAGTAACGCGCTCCATTACTTCCTGGTCGCTGCAGAGCGTAACCTGAAAACGCTCAACCTGAAGCACATTTAAGCTGAGGTATGACTAATCCATTATAACAATGCCAAATTATAATACAGTTACTAATACCAATCATTCAGATGCCAAATTATATAATTTAGGTGGCCCCCTGTGTGCTAGAATTGATGGTTTGATGATTTGCTTTATTTCTGCGTTCCAAAATCTTATTAATTTCAGTAAACTCCAGTCAAAATAACAATCCCTTGTACAACAACTGCAGTTTTAACAACTTCCATTTGTACTGACACATTAAATGATTTATAAAACTACAGGTGAAGCATTCAAACTATATCCTTGTTTTTCCCTGTGTTTGGCAATTACCGTATTCTGTCCGTGGTGTTTCTTTGTAAAACATTATGTCTATCTTTTCCCGGTTGTTGCTGCTCTCCATCATGCCTTGGGCAGAGCTAATATCCCACTGTTGTTTCAGAAGTTCTCCATTGCTCCGTCCTGTGCTTCATTGTTTTGCAACCTTAGCAGCAGCTGCAAAAGTCACACCAGGTTTACCAAAGTTTAAGAGTAAATCAAGTACTCGTGTGATGATGCAAGGAATCACTCAGCTGCAGACTTCTGTCCTCATTCCCATCTTCACTTGGTGTACAGTGGTACCTCGGGTTAAGAACTTAATTCGTTCTGGAGGTCCATTCTTAACCTGAAACTGTTCTTAACCTGAGGCACCACTTTAGCTAATGGGGCCTCCTGCTGCCGCCGCGCCGCCGCTGCGCAATTTCTGTTCTCATCCTGAAGCAAAGTTCTTAACCCAAGGTACTACTTCCGGGTTAGCGGAGTCTGTAACCTGAAGCGTCTGTAACCCGAGGTACCACTGAACATCTTTTTGGCCAAGCTTGCTAAGGCATTGGATACACCCACTTTTTTATTTATGCATTTATAAAATAATGCTTATTCCACCTTTCAGTACTACATGGGGGTTGCATGCCAGCTCATGGTCCCACATTATGTTGTTGTTGTTGTTGTTGTTGTTAAAAATAAAACAGGCTGCTAAAACACATAGTAGCACGGGAAAGAGACTTAATGTGGAAGATAGGTGATTGTATCTCACATCTATTAAAAAGCTGTCATGAAGAAAGGAACCCATACTGAATCAGGACTGTGGTTTGTTTTCTCCTAAGAACAGAATAAGAGCTTGCTGGATCAGGCCAGTTGCCCACGTAGTCCAGCATCCAGTTCTCACATGGCTAACAAGATACTTCTGGGAAACCTACCAAGAAGGACCTGAATGCAACAGGTCTCACTCCTGTAATTCCCAGGAACTCCTATTCAACCAGGGAGCCAGAGCTTGGCCACCCTTGCTAGCAGCCACTGGCAGCCTTCTCCTTCGTGAATTTGTCCAATCCTCTTTTAAAGCCATTCAAGTTGGTTGTTGCCACAACTGCCTCCTTTGGGAGTAAATTCTGTAGTTGTGTGTACAAGTACTTTGTGTGCGTTTTTCTCTGGAATCCTTCTGCCTTCTGCTTCCCTGGATGCCCCAAGTTATAGGATTATGAGAGAGAAATTGTGTTTGCAAAAAGCCTCAAATGTTGCAACCTGGAGCAAATCACAGCAGGGAAAGGTTAAACCGCTCCTATCCCATCACTGCAGTCCTGATTCCAATCTCTCTCTCTCTCTCCCCCGCTCCAACCTGTTCAGTGCTGGATCTCCAAATCTTGCTATTGGGGACAAAAATCTACACTTCTACTCAATTCTCCCAGACTTCCATGCTCTGGAGAGGGTCTCTCATGTTCAAGGGCCACCCCAGACCAGGAAGCAACAAGTTGCAAATGAGGCATCTGGCCGCAAAGAATTCTAGGGGCTGTCCTTTGTTAAGGAAGTCGTTAGGAGACCCCTCAGAGGGTCAGAGTTCCAGCACTGTGAACAAAATACGTTTCCCAGGATCCTTGGTGGGGCACTGCTTGAAATGTATAGTGTGAATGAGACCACAGAATTCTAGATGTTGCCACAGAATTCTGACCGTTGGGATAAATGCAGAAGACCAGCTGGGAGGGAGGATGGAATGGAGTTTCCTGAACAGGAGCAAGCCCGTCCAACTCGTGAAACCTGTTTTCGTATTTAAACCTGACGTGGCTCCTCTTGAATTGCCAGGAAAAAAAGGAGGAAACCCACCCATCCTTTTCTCTGTGGATTTATTTACTTTCCATGAGGTTAATGAGCTTCCTGACAGCAGGCCAGATCCTCCTGTATGTTATTCCGATAAGCTAATATTTGTTTCCCATTTTTCAGCGGAGCAAATATCATTCTGGCCTTGTTTATGCAGAGCATTCCAAATGGGAGGATTTTCACTCCCGTAGGGTCTTGTGCCATTACTGAACAAGCTACTTGGATGAAGGCTGGTGGGATTTATTTATTTATTCCCATAAAATGCTTTTACTATATTGTGAATTTCTTTGGGATTGCCTCATGGGAAGCGATTCATAAATGAGTATCATCATCATCATCATCATCATCATCATCATCATCATTATGGCTTTTGCAGCCATGTATGAAAATGTACTGAGCTCGGATTCTGTCCCCATTGTCTGCTACTGTGGTAAAATAAAACAAAACAAAGCCGAGATGCAACTCAAGTTCAAAGAGAGGATTGTGAAGTCTTTCAGTGCTGCGCAGAAATGTCCCAGAGGGGCAAGAGCTTTAAATAATGACTCAAAAGAGCTGGCAGCTTTATGAAGTTGTAGTGAGCAAAGGGATGAAAAAGTCCTTTGTATGCTCCCTTCCACAATAGCACGTACCGCACAGAGTACAAAGCTCAAAGCTTACAAAGCGGGGGAACGCAGGAGGCTGGCTGAACTCCACGTATGACCATGCAACTGAATACCATTGACCTTCATTAGGAGTGATCCCCCATCTTCTAGAGCAGGTGTGGGGAACCTTTTGCTGGAAAAAGTATGGGAGGAAATTGTGCTCTTCTGCTCCCTGGCTTCTCACAGGCATCTCACCTTGTGAGAACAGGATGCTGGCCAATGTCCTGACCCAGCAAGCAATTCTCCCACCAGCCCCATCAACCATGGCCAATGGACATCTGGAAGGCCAGAGATCTCCCACACCTGTTCTAAGGTGTTTTGCTTAGGTGCTCCCCCAACTCAAAGCTCAGAGGTATGTTAGTGTGACAGCCAGGTGTCTTTCTTAACAGAGGGCAGCTTGCTGGAGTCTCAAGGGCACCTTCCTTCCCCTGACAAAACAGATGCCTCCAACACCCACTGGCAGTGTGGGAAGCGCACCTCAAAGGGAGCCTGTGGAACAAAGGAGGACTGCCAGAGGGTTGGACCTTTAAGGCTCTGAAGTCCTCTTAAGGGAATGGAGGAGAGGGCATAAAGGCATAACATGTCTCGGCCTGCTCCCAACCTTGGTTGAAGCAAGTTGCTCACTCGGAGCTGTTTGTGGTCCTTACTGCTTTCCCTTTGGGTTCTGGTATCAGAACATGACACTGCCCATGAGGGAATGTTGCCCTCAGGTTGAAGTGGGCTCCCAACCTCTGATATACAGGGTAGAAGAAGAGTTTGGATTTGACATCCTGCTTTATTACTACCCTAAGGAGTCTCAAAGCAGCTAACAATCTCCTTTCCCTTCCTCCCCCACAACAAACACTCTGTGAGGTGAGTGGGGCTGAGAGACTTCAGAGAAGTGTGGCTAGCCCAAGATCACTCAGCAGCTGCATGTGGAGGAGCGGGGAAGCGAACCCGGTTCACCAGATTATGAGTCCACTGCTCTTATCCACTACACCACGCTGGCAGAAGCTCTGCAGGTCACGCAGAAGTCTGAAAAGCTGCCTGCACAGTTCTGTTGCATTCAGGTTCTGTGACTATATTGTGCAATGTCCCAGCCTTCAGGTTCCTTCTGTTCCTTGGCCTAAAACAGTGGCTTCCAAGCTCCCCATTCCACCCCAGACCAATTTTAACACACTGTGCCGCAAGTTATATATGAAATTCGAAGTTTAATGCATTGAACTTTCATGAGAAATAAAAATGCAATTAAAAGTCAATATGAATATAGATATGAAAAATACAAAAAAAATCCATGAGGGTATTTAATGTGAGGGATGTTATTCACACACATGCTACAGGCCATCTGAATGAAGCTCACAGACCATTGGTCATCCGCGAACCAGAGGGAACTGGGAAAAGTCTGCTGCAAGTCTCACATGCAGCCAGGAAACACTTTGATAAGCTACTGGCACTTGTGTGGAGCATGAATCCCAGAAGACAACACAACTGTCAAAAGATACAGATGCTCTAGACTCATTTGCATCCGGTCACCCTGACTTGATACAAATCACCCTGATACAGGCATAGGCAAACTTGGCCCTCCAGATGTTTTGAGACTACAATTCCCATCATCCCTGACCACTGGTCCTGTTAGCTAGGGATGATGGGAGTTGTAGTCCCCAAAACATCTGGAGGGCTGAATTTGCCTATACCTGCCATGATATGATACAGATCGGCTTACTTAGGACACTCTTAGCCAAAGCAAGTTGTAAGCTTCTTTGTCAGGTTTCACAAATACATTCCCGGCAGGTATGTACAACTTTTAACATGCAGAGAATAATATGTGCAAACAAATCAGAGAGGGGAGCTGAGGGAAGTCTTTGGTGGGGGGGAGGGGGGATAAAAAGGGGGGAAATAATGTAATTGATTATTTGGATTGCTAATTTGTTTTGTTGACATTGTCTAATAAAAATATCTTTAAAAGCAAGCAAACAAACAAATTCCTGGCAATTTTAAGAATTTGCTGCAGGGACATATCACAACATTTAGGATGGTAATTTTGCAGTCGTTTATTCATGCTACGCAAATTGCTCTTTCCAGCGCACAATATGCCATTTCCCATTTGCAATTCATTATTCCCAAACTTACGTAACTACTTTTTCCAACACATGAGAATCTGCTGCTCAGTGGGAAATTAGTCTTCATTTCAATTGCCTCTCTGTGCGTGCTAGACTGTAGCTAACACAGAGTTCATTGAAGTCAACGGGACCTTAGCTCTGATTTCATTTTCCTTAGCTATGTACAGCTTTTAATAAATGCCACAGCCGTCTTCAAAGGCAGTATTATTTAGTGGGGGGGGGGAATCGAAGCAGCCTCTGGAACTGCTGGTCTCCAGCACGGCCAATGATCAGGGATGGTGGATGTTGTAGTCAAACAAAATATGGAGGGCCAGTAGTTGCTCTTGAGAAAGGGACAGGGAGCCAATCACCTCCTGTCAACCATCTCGGAGCCTACAATCAGTTGGCGACACCTTGGTGCTGGTGCCACTACTGGGGGCTACCCGACCCATGAAAGGGCCTTTTGAGTGGTGGCTCAAATTGTGGAATGCTGTCCCTGGTGAGGTGCATCTGTGTCTGTCATTACCAACTTCCAGGAGGAATGTAAAAGCATCCCTGTTTACCTAGGTCTGAAATATTCTTCCTGCCACCCTGAATTCATTGACTGAGAGAATGTTTTTTAATGGTTTTTTGAATGCTTTAAAACTCTCTTTATGATTTTTTTATTATTAAATGTTTTCTGTTGGCTTTTCGGTTTGGGGGACATGATCCCCAGGCCTGGTTTCCTCTGTGTCTTGCCTCCACAAAACAGCGCTAAGCTTGACTAATAGAAACCAGTGGTGAGCATAATAGATCAAATTATTAGGTGATTTACCAATCTGCAGCGCTGCCTTTACCCACTGAACCTGTGGGCATCATCTCCCCAGTCTGTGGAACTGAATTCTACAGATTATCTGTGCATTATGTGGTGAAGTTTCTTTGCTTACCTGTCCATATTCTACTGCCTCTCCCTCTGCTTAAAAAACTCCAAGGAGGGAGAGTCCAGAACCTCCCAAGGGAGACCATTCCACTGTTGAACAATGTTTTAATCTGATTATTGATTTCATTCTTTCAGTGGTTTAAATCATTGCTTTTAACTGATAATTTGTTTTTGGGTTTTTTTTCTACACCAGTTGAAGGTTTGATCAATATCGAATGGAATATAAATTTCCATATGGGTATCTCCAAAACAGATAATATAAGGTAAAGGGTCAAGGGACCCCTGACCATTAGGTCCAGTCACAGACCACTCTGGGGTTGCACGCTCATCTCGCTTTACTGGCTGAGGGAGCCGGCGTTTGTCCGCAGACAGCTTCCGGGTCATGGGGCCAGCATGACTAAGCCACTTCTGGCGAACCAGAGCAGCGCACGGAAACGCCGTTTACCTTCTGGAGCGGTACCTATTTATCAACTTGCACTTTGATGTTCTTTCGAACTGCTAGGTTGGCAGGAGCAGGGACCGAGCAACAGGAGCTCACCCCCTCGCGGGGATCCGAACTGCCGACCTTCTGATCAGCAAGCTCAAGAGGCTCAGTGGTTTAACCCACAGCGCCACCCACGTCCCAAGATAATATAAAGGAACTAGTAATTCTATTAGCTTCCAAAAACCTGTTAAAGGCTTATATAGAACAATGACAGGATTGTGTTTAATTATGGGGATTTGCACACAGATGAGGCTTAATTACTGTGGTTAATGTTGTTATATTATTAAGAATCCAGTACTAGACTGCTACTGTTATATGACACACCGATACAAGGCAATGGGATACATTTTCACTGGTTTTCAGAGAGTGGGGTGCTACCAGGAGACATCAAACATGCATGGTATAGGCATGTTTCCTGCTTTTAAAATACATTTTCTTTAACAGTAAAATAGTATCTACTCCCATCCCAGGAGGGATACCAAGGCAACCAATTGGGTTAATGTGTGAGCACAGGGGGAACCAGCCTGCTGTCCTCCAGATGTTGGACTTCAACTCCCACAAGGCCCCGCTAGCATGGCCGATGGTCAGGGGTGATGGGAGTTGAACTCCAAAAGCATTGGGAGATATTCATGGCACATTTGATACAGGCTTAAGCCTGCGCTGATCCTCCACTTTCCCCAAAAGTGACTCTGGTGAGGACCCTCAGGCCTAGGGTTCTAGGCCTCATTCTCTTCCCAATGCCAACCCAGAAAACCCCCTCAAGCAGTGGCTCTTACTTGTAAGTAAGAATGAGGTATTCATTCAGGCAAATAACACTCCAAGCTCTGTGGCAGGCACAAGATTCATGGTTCAAAAATTCAAGAGCAGGGCAAGAAGCTGAGAACTGGATGAAAGCAACAAAATTGTCCCAACGAGTTTCCAGGCCTCCACCGCCAAGCTTTTAAAGGCAAGGTTTGGCATACTCACTTGCAAGGCTTGCTCACTTTACAAGAATGCAGATGTGCACTCCTGCAGGGTAGGTGGGCCTGCTCCCACCTGCAGAGGCGGTGCCTGGTTCTAAGTGACAAGACT
Source organism: Podarcis melisellensis (assembly GCF_964234715.1). Classification (NCBI taxonomy): domain Eukaryota; kingdom Metazoa; phylum Chordata; class Lepidosauria; order Squamata; family Lacertidae; genus Podarcis; species Podarcis melisellensis. The sequence goes on from NC_138544.1 coordinate 40,734,972, forward strand.
GCTCCATCCTCTTCAAGTTCCTGGTCACCTGTTGCTGCTTCTGGTTCAACCATCCTCATGGCTTCTCCAAGCCCTTCTGAGTCTCTGCTGAGACTCTCCACTCTGAAGGAAAGCCAGAGGGGAGAACTGACATCTCTCTTCCTTCTTCCCAGCTGACAGAAGATGGGGTGGAAAGGGGAGATCCCCAACCCCTCCAGCTCAAGTTCCTACCTTTGTTTCTTTTTCTTCCTTCTCTTGCACCAGAGCCTGACTGATCCTGACAGCAGTATAGGGCTCAGGACACTCTCTATCCAGCCCTTGAGACTCTCCTTTTCACTGGTCCTTCATCACGATCATGTCATCCTCATATGCCCTGAACTATGACAAGGCCACTTGCTTGCTTGCCTGCCTGCATCATTCTCTGACTTCTCTACAAAGGGAAGAGTCACATCCATTATCCCACCCACCTTTTGCCTCTGGCCTTGTCTACCACAGGCACACAGTCCTCTAGAAAGGTTATCCAATGCAGTTCTCAGGCTGCAAAATGTTCCCCACCTTTGTTCTCTGAGGGCCTTCTGGTGGTTCCCTCACTGCGAGAAGTGAAGTTACAGGGAACCAGGCAGAGGGCCTTCTCGGTAGTGGTGCCCGCCCTGTGGAACACCCTCCCATCAGATGTCAAAGAAATAAACAATTATCTGACTTTTAGAAGACATCTGAAGGCAGCCCTGTTTAGGGAAGTTTTTAATGTTTGATGTTTTGTCATGTTTTTAACATCCTGTTGGGATATTGTTGTTGTTGTTGTTGTTGTTGTTATCCATGTACAGTGGTACCTCTGGTTGTGAACGGGATCTGTTCCGGAGGCCCGTTCGCAACATGAAAAGAGCGCAACCTGCAGCAGCGCATCTGCGCATGTGCGGGTTGCAATTTGCCATGTCTGCGCATGTGTGAGTGGTGAAACCTGGAAGTAACCCTTTCTGGTACTTCCAGGTCGCCGCAGGATGTAACCTGAAAGAATGTAACATGAAGCGGACGTAACATGAGGTATGACTGTATATGGGACCATGTCATAAGTTTCATTATACCAGGATTAGTCATTGAGCTGCCCTCCAGATGCAGTTGGATTCCAAGTCCCATCATCCCCAGGCATCATAGCCAATAGTCAGGGGTAATAGTAGGTGCAGTTCAACAGCATCTGGAGGGCGCCACGTTGACTATCCTTGCATGGTGTTCATGCTGGTGTTGGGTACACATTCCCAAGCCAGGGCAGGCAGAGGATTAGCTTGGTGGTTAAACATTTTAAAGAGGCCTACATCCTTACAAAAATATTTTAGCATTTTAGAACTTTGCCTGCTGAAATTCAGGAAGTGGTAACTGTTACCATGGCTATACTAAGAAAGAGTTCCTATGCGGACTATTATGGGCTGTTTTCAAATAATAAGCTGCATAAGTCAAAGGCAGAAAGTGGCAATAGGTTCCTTCAAAGCAGGCAAACAGAAAAAAGTGTCCTGCAACCTATTTGTCTTTAGTTGTTGACTCAGGCACATATTAGATATTACAGTGCCACCTGCTGTTTTACTGCACAATATTGCTACAAATTAAAAGTCCTTGAATTTTTTACTGCTCAGGTGGGGAATATCCCTTCTCTGGATTCATTGCTAGTAGAGCAAAATGCAGCCCCCGGAGCTACTGAATTTATGCTTTCTGAACACAGAACTTGCAGTGTTTGTGGCACAGGTGATGAACAATGCTGTCCTGAGCACTGCATAAGGTGGAGCTTAAGCTCAGAGGAACAGCTTTTCAGGATCAGACTAAGGGTCCATTATTATTCGAGGTTGTATCCAGCTAAGTTCTACTCAGGGTAGACCCACTGCAATTAATGGACATGGCTAACTTGGGTTGATTCATATCAATGGGTCTGTTCTGAGTAGAATTTAGTTGGCTATAGCCCTCTAACTGTGGCCAGCAGAATGCCTTCAGCAGCTCCCAAGGAGGCAGTGGGGCAGCTGGTAATCTGAGACTGTGCACTTGTAGGGTTAACCTGTGTCCTCTTTTTCCAGGACACGTCCTCTTTTTCAGGGGTAAAATCTCTGTACGGGTAGATTTTTTTAATTTTCGAAAATGTCTCCGGCTATACTTTCTGGATGAGACATAGCCATAACTAGTGGCTGAAGACTTGCTTTCCTTTTCTCTTCTCCTGCCCTCCTCAACAACATATCACAGCTTCTATAGCCTCCATATAGTAGGGGCATGAGAGTCGTCATAACGTCCTTTTTTTGCTCTTCAAAATATGGCGACCCTAAAAGGGTCTTATGGGGCGGAAGGGGGCTGACTTCTTTAGATTGTCCTGTGTATTACTTCAGTTGTTCAGACATCTGCCCTAAAATCCTGCTTGATGGCACCTTTATGGAAGCAAGGCATCAAGGTGATGGACCGCTTTTGCTGCTGTTGCCCTGAGCCTGTAAAACTCTGAAGTATACTCTCTCTAAACATGACTGTGAAGGTAAAGGGACCCCTGACCATTAGGTCCAGTTGTGACCGACTCTGGGGTTGCGGTGCACATCTTGCTTTATTGGCTGAGGGAGCCGGCGTACAGCTTCTGGGTCATGTGGCCAGCATGACTAAGCCGCTTCTGGCAAACCAGAGCAGCACATGGAAACGCCGTTTACCTTCCCACCACAGTGGTACCTATTTATCTACTTGCACTTTGACGTGCTTTCAAACTGCTAGGTAGGCAGGAGCTGGGACCGAGCAACGGGAGCTCACCCCGTCGTGGGGATTCGAACAGCCGACCTTCTGATCAGCAAGTCCTAGGCTCTGTGGTTTAACCCACAGCGCCACCTGTGTCCCTTGAACATGACTGTACCATTTAAAATAAACAAAGTGCCGCACACCACCACACAGGCTTGGGACAGCAACAAAGATATCTGCATTTGTAACAAAGATATCTGGATAAAAATGGATTCTTTACACTTCAGAAGAGAAGAGTCTTAGTGCTCCTCTTCTTCTCCTTCTTCTTCTTCTTCCACCATGTTTTCCACAGATTCAATCGCAAATTCCAAAATTGTAAAATTAAATTCAGGAAACTGTCAAACATATTGCTAAATGGAGTGCCTACTCTCCTGGCTTGATTGCAAATGAACTACTGTAAAAACCAATCACTTCTTTTCTTCAAATTAGCAATGGTGGGTGATGAATGAATTTCTCAAAATAAAACCCAGCGGTTAAAAGTCTCTACTTTCCCTACGGAAAACCCAGTCCTTTTAGGAAAGGGAAACACAAACAATTCCATCTGTATTTCCAATTGCACAACCTAATTTACTGCAGACATTCTTCTGTTTACTGTAAATGGGCATATTTCACTACAGAAAACAACATGTTGCAGTGAACAAGAAATTATCTGCAGAGTCTAATCAGATTTAACTCAGAGGCTTGCTGCCCCCCAAATGTCCTGATTAAAACGATAAAACTTTCTCCTGCTGGGTCTGTCAATTAAGATGCAAAAGAGCAGAGCTGGTAAGGGGAAGCTTCCTCAGACATAAGTTGGAAGAGGAAAGTAACAAGGTCACTTTAAGAAAGCCTAGAAGTAGCACATCAATCATGTTTCACTGATGATTAGAACACAAAGGACAGATCTGACAAGCAGATCTGAGCAGGGGGAAAGACCTCACCATTAAGGATGATATGCCTAAAACATCATGTGCTGGTCCCAGGGGGGATGAGGTATTATTACCGTAGGCCAAGATCAACAGGGAGCCGGGCAGGTCAGCAGGAACGGAGGTAGGGCAGAAGCAGGAGTCCAGGTGGGGAAGCAGGAACACTGGTAAGGCAGAAGCAGGAATCCAGGCGGGGAAGCAGGAACACTGGTAAGGCAGAAGCAGGAATCCAGGCGGGGAAGCAGGAACACTGGTAAGGCAGAAGCAGGAATCCAGGTGGGGAAGCAGGAACACTGGTAAGGCAGAAGCAGGAATCCAGGCGGGGAAGCAGGAACACTGGTAAGGCAGAAGCAGGAATCCAGGCGAGGAATAGGCACACTGGGAGTGCCAAACAAGGACTGGGTAAAGCAGATACTTCACAATGACGTTGCTCCCGCAACCTGAGACCGGGCTGCCTGACCTTTATCTTCTTCTAAGGCCGGGGGCGGTCCCGGCCCCCAGAAGCCCCGCCTCTCTTGGCCTTAAGGCGAGCACTCCTCCTGGGAGACACCAGTTCCCTTCGCCTCTCTGCCCTAAGCCTCTGCAGATCAGGAGAGGCCGAAGGGTTACTGGGTCCTGGAGGAGGCTCACCTGTAGCCACTGAGTCTTCCAGCACCTCTGGGGCCTGAATGATTTCACCTGGTGCCTGCTCTTGAGTTTCCTCAGCAACTAGGCCTTGCCCCAGTTCAGCCGGCCCTGGAGGCGGGGACTCCTGTGCCGGCTGGGGTTCCTCCGGATCGCTCTCAGACTCGGAATCCCAGGCCATCACACCATCCCCCCTCCCAGGCCCCCCCCTCACTTGAGGGCCCGGACCCGGCTTGCTGGGGTACGCTGCATGAAACTCCCGGATGCAGGCAGGTGCGTGGACGTTGACCGCTGGTTCCCAGGAGCGGTCCTCTGGCCCATACCCCTTCCAGTCAATGAGATACTGCAGCCTTCCCCTGCGGTATCGGGAGTCCAGAATGCGTTCCACCTCGTACTCTGGCTCTCCCTGCACCAAAACTGGCTGCGGTCGGGGACGGTCTGGGTGGAACTCGTCGGGTGGGGCCACCGGACTCAGAAGGGACCTGTGGAATACCGGGTGAACCTTCAGGTTTGCTGGCAACTGGAGACGGAATGCCACAGGCGAGACCTGGTCCACAATAGGGAACGGGCCGGTGAACCGGGCGTCCAGCTTCCGCGAAGGTCGAGAAGGGTGGAGGTGGCGAGTGGAAAGCCATACCAAGTCACCGACGTGAAGTTCCGGCCCCACCTGGCGGTGGCGGTCGGCCTGGACCTTGTACGCCTCCTTGGCCTGGCGCAGCTGCTCCATCAACAGCTGTTGCTGGGACTGGAGCTCCTGAAGCCACTCTGTCACCGCAGGGACCGCAGATGCCGGCAGCACATCCGGAAACAACCGTGGGTGAAGGCCATAACTGGCTTGGAACGGGGTCTGCTGGGTGGACGCATTCACCGCGTTGTTATAAGCGAACTCCGCCAATGCTAGGTGGTCGACCCAGTCGTCCTGCTGGTAGCTGCAGTAACACCGGAGGTACTGTTCCAGTACCGCGTTCGCCCGTTCTGTCTGGCCATCAGTCTGTGGGTGGTAAGCAGATGAGAGACAGACCTCTGTTCCGAGGGCCTGGTGCAAAGCACGCCAAAACCGGGACGTGAACTGAACGCCGCGGTCGGATACTACACGCTCAGGTAGGCCATGCAGGCGGAAGACATGCTGAAGGTACAGCTGCGCGGTTTCCTTAGCTGAGGGTATGGATGGGCAGGGGGCACAGTGCACCATCTTCGTGAAGTGGTCGGAGAAAACTAGAAGGCAGGTGCAGCCACGAGACGGGGGTAACTCCACTACAAAGTCTAGAGAAACTGTGTGCCAAGGACGTGGTGGAACCGGCAACGGCTGAAGAAGGCCGGGGGGTCGCCCGGTAGGCCCCTTGGCCCGCCTGCAGACGTCACAACCAGCGACGTAGCGAGCCACGTCAGCCTTCAAGCGGGGCCACCAAAACTCACGGCTTACCAGATGGGTGGTCCGATACCGCCCAAAGTGCCCCGCCGCTGGAGCGTCATGGGTCATCCGGAGAACCTCAGCCCGCAGCGGCCCTGGTGGGATGTACAGGCGCCCGTGGTGCAGCAGAAGACCCTGATGCGAAACCAGCCCTGGATACTGAGGGCATGATCCTTCGGCCAGTTCCCGGAGTCGTTCCTGGGCCCAAGCGTCGACCCGTTGCTGTTCCCGCACCCGAGCCTGCAGTGGCTCAACCTCCTGGGTGGCCAGGAATGCAGCTGGTGGTAGGATCGTGGTGGGTGCTGCTTGCTGAACCGTGTCTGCATTGTCTTCAGGTTTCCGGGACAGGGCATCCGCCTTCTGGTTTTGGGAGCTAGGGATGTAGCGGATCCGGAACTGGAACCGGGAAAAGAACAACGCCCACCGGATCTGCCTTTGGTTCAGCTTGCGGGTGGTCTGGAGGTATTCCAGGTTCCGGTGGTCGGTTCTCACCTCCACCGGGTGTCTTGCTCCTTCAAGATGGTGGCGCCAAACCTCAAAGGCCACCTTGATGGCCAGCAGTTCCCGCTCCCACACGGTATAGTTACGCTCCGCTGGAAGGAGCTGGCGGGAATAGAAGGCGCAGGGTAAGAGTGGCGCTTCCGGTTCGTGCTGCTGAGACAAGACGGCACCGAGAGCCGTACTGGAGGCGTCAGTCTCTACCACAAAGGGTCGAGAAGGATCCGGATGCTGCAAGATTGGCGCTCTCTGGAAACAGGCCTTCAACCCTTGAAATGCCTCCTCCGCCTCCTTGTCCCAGGAAAACGGCGTCTTGGGGCGCAGAAGCCGGGTCAACGGGGTGGTGCGGTGAGCATAATCCGCAATGAAGGTCCGGTAATAGTTGGCGAACCCCAGGAAACGCTGTAGGTCCTTGCGGTTCCGAGGTGCCGCCCATTCTTGAACCGCTGCCACCTTCCCAGGATCCATCTGCACCCCACCTGGTGAGAGTCGATGACCCAGGAAGTCCACTGACTGCTGATGGAACTCGCACTTGCTGAGCTTTGCATACAGACGATGCTCGCGCAAGCGCTGCAGCACGGTCCGGACATGGCCCTCGTGGCACGCCGGGTCACGAGAGTAAACCAGAATGTCATCCAAGTACACCACCACGTACTTGTCTAGCAAGTCCTGAAATACGTGGTTGATGTACCGTTGAAACACAGCAGGCGCGTTGCACAAACCAAAGGGCATAACCAGGTATTCAAACTGTCCGTACCGGGTCCCGAATGCTGTCTTCCACTCATCCCCGGCGCGGATCCGAATCAAATTGTAGGCTCCCCGGAGGTCTAGCTTGGTGAACACCTGCGCCCCTTGCACCCGCTCCAGTAACTCCGAAATAAGGGGCAAGGGGTACCGGTCTGGGATGGTAATCTTGTTCAGGGCCCGGTAATCATGGCAAAGGCGGAGCTCCCCACATTTCTTTTTAACAAAGAGCACTGGCGCAGCAGTGGGCGAGGTAGAAGGTCTAATGAACCCTCGCTCCAGGTTCTTGCGCAAGAAGTCCTGCAAAGCCTCGCGCTCTGGCTCTGTTAACGAGTATAAGCGACTCACCGGTAGAGGCGCTCCGGGCTGGAGGTCTATGCCGCAGTCAAAGGACCGATGCGGCGGCAGCTGGTCTGCCCCCCGTTCCTCGAACACGTCGTGATAGTCCCGGTACTCCGCGGGGAGCGTTGCAGCAGCCTCCTCAGTGGGCGCAGCTGCTAGCATCTCAGTCTCAGCAGACGAACTGGGGTCTGGGAAGTGTACAGTCCGTTTGACCCAATCAATCTGCACATTGTGATCCTCTAGCCAGTCCATCCCAAGCACCAGGGGGAACCGGGGCATGGAGGCAATATCCAGAGTTCGCATCTCACGGTGCTGCTGGAGACACAGGACCAGGGGCTGGGTCTCTTGAGTGACGGCGCCCGAACGCAGTGGCCGTCCGTCGATTGCCTCCACCTGTACCGGTTCTGGCTTGTTCCGAAGTGGCACCCGATGCTGGGCAGCAAAAGCAGCGTCCATATAAGAGCGGGTTGCCCCTGAATCCACCAGGGCATGGGTAAGAATCCATGGCCCTCCTGGAGGGTATAGATGTACCGGAACCATAAGGTGTTGTAATTCGATTGGTGCGGTCCCATTCTGTGCTGTTTGGGACCCCAGGGAGCCAGGGCCATCAGCTACTGGGGTTGGCGGTTTCTCAGGACAGGATCGTGCATAGTGTCCGCTTCCGCCACAATAGAGACATAGATTCCCCTCCCGACGCCGCGACTTCTCTGCGGGGGAGAGGCGTGGCCGCACTGCCCCAAGCTGCATGGGTTCCTCCAATGACTCAGCTGGGCCTGTGGGGCTGCTGGTGGACCCCGGGGCCGAGAACTGGAGGTGCCGGCGGCCCCGAGCCTGACGCCGGTCCTCTAGCCGATCGTCTATCTGTAGACTCCGCTGAATAAGAGCGTCTAGCGTGGTGGGGCGTTCCATTGTGGCCAGCTGGTCCAGTATCTCATCTGAAAGCCCCTCGAGATACTGGTCCCGAAGAGCAGAGTCGTTCCAGGTCAAGTCCTGTGCCAGCAGCCGGAATTCTGTGGTGTATGCGGCCACCTTGGACTTGCCCTGTCTCAACCGCCGAATCGCCCGGTTGGCTTGACTCCCCTTCAAAGGGTTGCCGAACGCGGCCTCCAACAGATTGCAAAACCCCCCGTAGTCTGCCAGCAAGGGGGAGTCTTGCCTGAGCAGCGGCAACGCCCACTTGGCCGCCTGGTCCTTTAACAAACTAATCAAAAAATGCACCTTGGTGCGGTCGTTGGGGAAGTTCCGGGCGCGCCCCTGAATATACAGCTTGGCCTGGGCAAGGAACATGGGAAAGCTGGCCGGAGCCCCATCAAACTTCTCAGGCAAGGCCACTGGGTACTTGCCAGAAGCCGGGGCGTCGGCCCCAGGAGCCGGTAGGGCGTCCAAACGCTGCTGTAGTGCCGCAACCACGTTACTGAGCTGCTGCACGGTGTGCGTCAAGGCCTGGTTCTCCTGGGCTATTGCCAACAATGTAGCCGCTTGGTCAGCCATGGCCTCTGAATCTTCCCGAACACACCCCAACAAAGAGGGAGTGCGGGTGAGGCGGGAGCAAACTGTGCTGGTCCCAGGGGGGATGAGGTATTATTACCGTAGGCCAAGATCAACAGGGAGCCGGGCAGGTCAGCAGGAACGGAGGTAGGGCAGAAGCAGGAGTCCAGGTGGGGAAGCAGGAACACTGGTAAGGCAGAAGCAGGAATCCAGGCGGGGAAGCAGGAACACTGGTAAGGCAGAAGCAGGAATCCAGGCGGGGAAGCAGGAACACTGGTAAGGCAGAAGCAGGAATCCAGGCGAGGAATAGGCACACTGGGAGTGCCAAACAAGGACTGGGTAAAGCAGATACTTCACAACGACGTTGCTCCCGCAACCTGAGACCGGGCTGCCTGACCTTTATCTTCTTCTAAGGCCGGGGGCGGTCCCGGCCCCCAGAAGCCCCGCCTCTCTTGGCCTTAAGGCGAGCACTCCTCCTGGGAGACACCAGTTCCCTTCGCCTCTCTGCCCTAAGCCTCTGCAGATCAGGAGAGGCCGAAGGGTTACTGGGTCCTGGAGGAGGCTCACCTGTAGCCACTGAGTCTTCCAGCACCTCTGGGGCCTGAATGATTTCACCTGGTGCCTGCTCTTGAGTTTCCTCAGCAACTAGGCCTTGCCCCAGTTCAGCCGGCCCTGGAGGCGGGGACTCCTGTGCCGGCTGGGGTTCCTCCGGATCGCTCTCAGACTCGGAATCCCAGGCCATCACACATCACTATGTTCATAATTGCGGGTTATAAAAACCTGAAAGACGTTTTCAGTTAGGAAGGCACCACAGACTGTTCCCATGTTGGTCCAGCAATTTGGCTCTCATGACATCATTGCAGAACTGCTTTTGCTATTTAACAGGTTTTCACTGATTTTGTGGGTTGCCTCGAGGGCTTTTATACTGGAAAGGTGGTTGAAAATAGGGTTGCCATATTTCGAAAAATAAAAACCAGGAGACATGCTCCCCAAGTTGTTGAGTTTTTTTTACAAAAATGCCCCCAAAGCGTCATCTTTCAGAAATCCCCCCCCCCCCGACATCAATTCCTCCTTTGATATCCCAGTAATGTCCGGGAGAATCAAGATGTATGGCAGCCCTACTGAAAATACCTTTTTTTAAGTAACAAAATGAGTTCTACAAGCTAGAAACTCTTGTGTATAAAAAGAGAGAGAAAAGGGATGGAGCAACCGTGTATCTTACATGACACTGTTTTAAGGGTACCCTTGAAATTAAAGTGTGAATGTGACAGATAATGTGTTTGCAAACATACGTATCAGGGCCAGCCCAAGCTCTGAAAAGACACCCAGGAAAATGACACTCCCTTATGTCAATGGGCCCTGCTAGGCACACTGAGCAGCAGAGCTCTGATCAACACCAGGTGGCTTGGGGAGAGCTGCCATTTGAATTCCCTACAATAACATGGAATTGTGCTCAGATGGGAGGCATTCTGGGAAATTTAAATGGTGGCTCCAAGCTGCTGAGAAAGTGGGAAGGGGAAGGCAGGTGCTAACATTATAATCAGGAAAAGCAATGCAATATTCCCCACCTCTGAATGTACCTCGAAAGGGCAGGCAGGTGGGGACTGGTTGAGGGCAGACTGAGATTGGTGGGGCAGCACCCCATTCATCATAACGGACCATCGTCCACCGTCAGGCCCTTCTGCATGTAAGCCATGTGCCTGAGGTACAGCTTCTCCCCATATGGTTCTAGAATACCATTTTGCCTTTAACTACCTATTCCTCATCTCCAGATTTTGTTTAAACCAGTGTTTCTCAACATTCTGTAGCAGGGAAAATATGTTATGTAGGCAACAGATGATACCAACAGAGAGCGGGGGAAGAGAAGCAAATCTGGCTTTGATTTGTGGAATGCAGAAGGAAAGATGGAGCGCGGCTCCATCCCTGAGTGAAGAGGTCAGGCCTCCAAAATGTTTTGGGAATGCAATTGCGATTAATCATTTGGCAGCCATTGTTCCGAATCGGAGGTCAACGAGGCCACGGCCAACTGAAACAAAAGCCAGCATGTGTCTGCACCCAAGTGCTGGAATTCAAGCTGGTCTGTCTCTTTGGGCAAAAGGAGAAGGCCAGTCATAAATTTGACGTGCGCCTCCTGTTTTCACTCTACCAGGTTAGGGAAATGGGGTGCTTTGATATTTGATCCTATAACCTTTCACCCAACATCTGGCCCTAATCAGCATCTCTCTGGGAGAGGAGAAGCATTGGCCTTGACAGAAAAAAGAGGGAAAGTGAGCTCTGGAATAGAGGTTGCAATCCACAGCAGGTTCTTCAATTATAGGCGGGGCCCAACGAGGCAGCTGAAGAAGATAAGGAGAGCCCTACTGGATCCAGGTCAATGGTCCATCTAGTCCAACATCCTTTTCTCACAGTGGTCCACCAGATGGCCAGGTATGCTAGTGTTGTAGATATGCATTCCACCAAGGGGAATGAATGCTGGAACAGCTATTACTCTTGCCATTCCCCTTGTGAATTCACCAGGGGAAGGGGGAAATGCTCACAATTGTTGTTTGAAGTGGCATGTGAATATTTGTGTTCTTCCTTTACTTTGCACCCTTCCCATCAAAGGCATCAGAAACAAACAAATGAAAAAGCTGCAAAACCAGCCCGGGGACTGCAAATTGGGGATGGAGGAGGAGGAGGAGGAGGGAGTGAAGTACTCTCTTAAGAATACTTGCCAGGAAGTGTGGTGTAGTGGTTAAGAGCGGTGGACTTGTAATCTGGTGAACCGGGTTCGCGTCTCCGCTCCTCCACATGCAGCTGCTGGGTGACCTTGGGCCAGTCACACTTCTCTGAAGTCTCTCAGCCTCACTCATCTCACAGAGTGTTTGTTGTGGGAGAGGAAGGGAAAAAGGAGAATGTTAGCCGCTTTGGGACTCCTTCGGGTAGCGATAAAGCAGGATATAAAATCCAAACTGCTCTTCCTCCTCCTCTTCTTCTTCTTCAGCTCTGTGGAAGTTTCTTGCAAGTAAAGGTGATTAAGACCTATCACATCTTTTAAATGATTATTAGGAGAAGTTGCCCATTTCGGGTTCTCTCTGTTTCTCCCCCCCCCCCAATCTTAGGTTCAGTTCTCCACATAGCCACACCAGTTTTTGATTTTCTTTTTTTAAAAAAAAAAAAAGTCGTCATGAAACTTCACAAGCATTCCAGTGCAAAATTTATCCTAATTAATACATGTCAGGATGCAATTTTGCCTAATAGGCACATTCTTGCAAAGCCACGTACCCTAATGAAATGCAGTTTTGTATGTTATTTTCACTAATATACACATTTTTACCCAGACGTCCCCTTGCTATATGCATTTTTATATGCATTACTTGTCTGGAGAGCTGCATATATTGCTATAATCAGAGAAGTGCAATTTTCAAAGGACGTCTGAGTTCCAATTCTTACATCATTTCGGAAAATGCAATTGGTTAGGCTTGCCTTTAAATACAAACTGGATGGAATCTCTTCCCTACCCTAGGGTACTCCCAGCAACTCACGCTCCCTTTTTCAAACCACTTTTGGCTGTTTACACCAAATGGAGCACGCCCTCCCACACTTTACCTTGTTGCACTTCCTACCTGTTAAGCAGTTGTTTCCCTCCCTCCCCCAAGTCACAACCCAACTCAGGCATAGAAAAACTCAGCCCTCCAGATGTTTTGGGACTACAAATCCCATCCTCCCTAGCTAACAGGACCAGTGGTCAGGGATGATGGGAATTGTAGTCTCAAAACATCTGGGGAGCTGAGTTTGCCTATGCCTGGCCCTAACTCCAATACTAGAAGAGGAGAAAAATGCCTAAATCTACAGAGTACAATGGGAAAAGGCGAGGGAGTGGCTGGATTTACTCCCCTCTCCGGCACGCTCCATTTTAGGTAAAAATACACTCCCCTGCCTCATGTGTATAGCGCACACACATGTTTAGCATGCGCACATTTCCCATCCAGCCTAGTTTAGCCCTAAGTTGCTGCAAATATAAGCAAGTACTGCTGAGAGACGGGTAAATGCAGGCAGCTTTTGCCAGGAGGCTTTGCTGCTGAGTGCCAGTAGGAAATGAAGATGATCGTGTGTTAATTGAAGAGAGAAACCTCATTAGCTCATGTGCAGCTTATTAGCTCTTTTAAAGGGAGCAGCCCACAGAGGGTGACCCAAAGCCACATGCAGCGCAAGCGCAAATAATGGAACCACAGCATGCGCAGCAGCCCATGGTAAGCCACAAGTCTGGTTTCTGTCAGCAGAGACAAGAGACTCGTTGTCCCCTTGCAAAGCCCTCCAGCACTGCCTCATGCCAAATCCCTTAAAACTTCTGCCTCATGCCAGATATATTTGACTCCCATTTTACAACAACGTTAATTGCAAGCATAGGCAAACTTGGCTCTCCAGATGTTTTGGGACTGCAACTCCCATCATCCCTAGCCAACAGGACCAGTGGTAGGATGATAGGAGTTGTAGTCCCAAAAACATCTGGAGGGCCGAGTTTGCCTATGCCTGGTTAATTGCCTCTCCTCCTTCCAGCTCTACTTTTATGACTCTCTTAGGACACTGTAGTTCCCCAAAGCCTGACCTTTCCAAAGAATGATACATGGAAGCTATTTTTCAAGTTAGAGTTTTGGGATTGCCATATCTTTATACTGAATGTGCAGATGAAGAATCTCAGGGTGTCAGCTATGCCCAGTTCTCCTCCTTGAATAGCTTGCATGATGGTTTTTTCAGGTGATGAGTTTGTTTTTCCAATACAGTACCATTTCGGTATGGGTGAAGCATGGAGGGGTGGAATCCTCAGCTGGATATATCACATGCTTGTTTGCCCCACATCACAAGGATCTTCCAGGATGACGTGAGGTGTACAACTTCACCGGGTTACAAAACCTAGATGGTGTTGCCTTGTCAACATCACGAAAAAATTGGTCTGGGGTAAAGACAATAAAAACGGGACTTCTCATAAGTCAACATTATACTCTCTGTGGCGCTATTTACACAAGCCAATGCCATGCCTTCAGATGTGTTTGGACTACTATGGTCCAACAAAACTCCTCTGAATACTTCTTCTACTTCTTTGGTGATCACATGTAGCCGAGTAAGATTCAGCTACAAGTATTCGGTTGGGAGCCGCCCAGAGTGGCTGGGGAAACCCAGCCAGATGGGTGGGGAATAAATAAACAAATAATAATAATAATAATAATAATAATAATAATAATAATAATAATAAATGCCTTCCATTAAACACGGTTTTAACAGTGAGTCCAAAAATGACTGTGGAGGCCAATTCTGGATCCACACGTCCTTCCACAGTGGGGACATAGGTTTATGGGAGGGAGTTGATCATGGTGAGGGTTTGCCAAGCGTGCCTTCCTCTTAGCGTGTTTCTCCCTTTCATCCTGAGTTTGAGCGTCTTCAAAGCCCACGACACCACTACTACTACAGCAGCTCAGAACTTGCTGGATAAACGCAGGACGAATTTCTTCCACAAGAGACAATGGAGCAAAATCCCAGTGCTGTGGCAATCTCTAAATCCAGAATAATCCCACTGTTTAAATTTTATGTACCGTACTTAGTGTACCCTCATCAGTGGCGCTACCTAGTGATTCAGGAGTAAATTTAGAATAAATGGAAGTTAAACACAAGGGCGAAAATATCCCAGACAGGTTTCCATCCTACTATTTCAGCTCAGGATATTAACTTGACTGAGTGAACTGGGATAGACAATGTGGTGCCCTCTGGATGTTGCTAGACTACAACTCCCATCGTCCTGCCTGAAACTGATGCGCCATAGCTAGGCTCCATACCTAGACCCTGTCCTCCCTTTGAAATCCAAGCATCAGTGACTTCCTGTATGATTGATATTTTCAGCATGGAATGCAAGACATCCTGCAGCCTAGGAAGCTCTTCGGCATGGAACGGTCCTGTGTTTCAGAGAACGTGTGTGAATGACATGCCGTCAGTAGTGGGTGTGTTTCTTACATTAATCTGCCTCTGGTTGATGATTCCACAGGAAAGAGCTATGGGAGGCAGGGGGAACCTTAGGCCTCCTGCTGTTGCTGAACTGCAATTCCTATCAGCCCTTGCAAGCCTGGCCAATGACCAGGGATGAGTAACGTCCAATATGGTGTGGCTGCTTTGTTCAGCTCCCTATCCTTGAGTGCGCCTGCGAACAGGCCTAGACAGCCATTTCTGTTCTCTTGCTGCAAGCCACAAGCCTTGATTGGTTAATTATTGCCCATTAACCAGCACTCGTTGCAGCGGCCAAGCCATTAAGCAGGGCAGCATATGGTTCCTAACAGCGCTATTAACATACCTTTAGGGAGCATTTCCTGAAGCAGCAGGGCATTTCAAGGGGAAGGGAGTGGCTTTGCTTTTTTTTAAAACAAGCTCACTGGTTCAGTGCCTGGGCCCAGGTGACAAAAACCCATTTCGCGCCTGCATGCAATAGCAGGTGCCCTTGACTGAAACAAGCATGTGAACATGCAGCAGAAGAGCTGCATTGGGAGATAATGCCTTGATCCCTCCTGCAATAAATGAGTGGCGAGCAATGATGGACTCAATGATGGTAAAGAAAAACTCAATGATGGTAAAGAAAAACCGATTTGTATGCATTTTATATGCGATATAACATTTTGCCACCAGATGGCGCTGTGGAGCCCTGTTTTTCTCTACTTGTTTTCCCTGTTTAAATTTACAACATGTTTAACTGAAGCGCTTCTTTGAAGTGTCTTCAATCCAGCCTATGCATTTACTGCATGGGGGGAAGGTGTGAAAAAAGTCCAAAGACTGAAAGTTCAAAATTAAATGAAAGCACATTTGCTAGGTTTCTCTCCGCTGATCTTTGGGAAAGAGCAGTTCAAGATGCTTCCCTTTCCCGCCCGCCCCGTTCAGCTTTTAACATGATCGGATTCTGCTGCCACTCTGCATTTTGATTGATTGATTATTTCTTTGCTGAGGTGTTTTGGTTTCATATATTGACATTCTGCAGTACCCTTGGCAATCTTAATGATTAAGAGGTGGGACATAAATATACTTAATAATAATAATAATAATAATAATAATAATTCCTTCATATCTGAATTGTGTCATACTTGTTGAAATAAAAAGGACAGCAAACAAAATGCATAAATAAGAAAATATTCCATTGCATTTTCTCTTCTCTTTGTGCACAGATTATCTTCAGGATCAGATCTGAGCACAGCTCTTCTTGCCTTTAACCATCAGTGCTCCCATTTTTAAAGCAGCAATGCTTGCTCCCCATAATTACAGAATACACTGTTTGCAGAACATATCTGATCGTTTATGCTCTACTTCTGTTATTTTACTGACACAGTTTTCTGTTTTGTGATCTATGCAAAACACTTAACCAATGCAAAAAAGAGAGAACTCTCTCTTCTGGAATTCTTCAGTCGCAAAAATTCTTAAACCTCTCTGGGTTTTCTCTTCTGATTATCGTCTCCTTTTCCAACATCCATCTTATTCCTAATCTCTCCATCATGTCAGGCAGATCGTTAATCATGCGGCACATCTGCTTTGGGTTTCAGGATGATTCTAGTTCAATAAAATATAGTTTCTAAACCCATGTTTTTCTGCTTTGTACTCTGGATTTGTGATCATTTCTTTTGGCATCTCAGATTCTATGGAGCCCAGAGTGTATAAAACGTATGTTATCTACACATACTGGTTTCATAAACTCGGATTGTTTCCATACCTGTTTATATAGAATGCACAGATCCATTAGAAATAAGAATGCGATTTGTCACCTTGCAAGCTTTTCTTCTAAGGATGGAATACATATATCTGTTCCCTACTGCTCCAGAGCACTGACATCTTAGCTCAGGGTTGGGCAGTGGCAGCTGGTAACATTTTGATTTCATAGGGTTGCAGTTTTCATCTCAACAGAAATCGCACAGCACTTATTTAGTCACTGCGCATGTGCAGAGTGCCATTGTCTCCTTCTCCATTTAAACCCCACTCCCCAAATGTTCTCTCCACATCTATTGACAGAGAAACAGCTCCAATGTAAGAGGCCCAAGTATGATTTCCAGACAAGATTGACTCCATACCTCTTATTTAGAAATTAAGCCACGACACACAGCATAAGTTTTCAAAATTTACATCTATGCATCCATTGCCCTCAAAAAACCTAAACATAACAAACTTTTAAAACGCAACAAAGGCTTTCTTTCAGTTGCATGTAGTTTTCCTTCCCCCCAAAATCTAAGTATTCATTATCCAAAACATTGCTTTCCTCTAAATTAAAAGAACAGAGTATTTCAACGAATAGGGGAAAACGTGATTGTTTCATTTGAGTCAGGATACAACAAAACACACCAGGAAATATTTGCCATGCATGACTCAGTCCTGAAAATGTGAAGCAACGATCTCTGTTCATGTGCAGAGGTCATCATACCAGAGTGATTGTAATCAACTCTATAATGTCTGAGTTTGGGGAGAATGTTTTCCAGGTTTGGGGATGGACATGAAATCGTATCCAGAAAGGCAAAGAGCCCAAACTATTCACTTCAGAAATTCACTAACAAATCCACAAAGAACAAGGGAGAATTAATAGGGACCAGGGCAGTGGCTTACTGGTAAAACGGATCCACGTACCTTTTCTGAAAACGAGTCTGGAAAATACTCTGGAATTGCAAATGGCCCAGTGTCTACCTTACCTGCCCTACTCCACCCTGCAGTAGTTTTTAATGAGTGAATATAGGAAAATGGTCGATACAGAGCTTATTGCAACACACAAGCCACCCTCTCAATGCCCCAAACTTCTTTTAAAAGTAAAATAAAATATAGCTATTTATTGTAGAAAGAGACTCACTGTAGTTCACAGTGGCCTTTGAGATGCTCTTGGACTACAATTCTCATAATCCCTGACCTTGTTGGCTGGGTCTGGTGGGAATTGTATTTCAGCAGCATCTGGCAGCCCCCCAAGTTCCCCAACCCTGCTCTAATGGAAGTGACTGAATTGGGCTGCAATTTTGTGCACGCTTAACTGGGGGCAAGCTACCATGGGACTAACTTCCGAGGAAGCAAGTCTAGGTTTACGCTGTTAAGCTTAGCAATGAAGAGGGCTTTGATGGTAGAGAAGCATGCAGATCCCTCACTAAAGTGTCTTCTTAGGGGTGAGAAGGCAACAGTTGGCCAGAGGCTTCTCTCTCCATTCAGGCAGGGATACTCAGCAGCTGTTGTAATCATGTGCCGCAACTCTTAACATGACCTCATTTAGCTTGATAAATTAACTGAGTCCTGCAAGGCTTTCTTAAGAGAGCAGCAGGATGCTTATGAGTGATGTAAGTACACTTTATTCCACAGACTTATTTATGTAGGCAGCGGATTCCGAGAGCGTATTTATGGTGCAGACAAATTTGGCTTAGGCAGCTGGAACTCTGTACTTTTTTCGCAAATAATCACTGGAATTATCACATTAGTTTTGGAAGATGATATGAGTGAAACTGACAGATAGAAGACCTAAGGGCTTAAGAGGCTTAATTTTATCCTAAAACCCATCCCCACCAAATGTTTTCAAATTGACATCACAGGCTTCGGGATTATGCACTATTGGCACTTCCTTGTGAGCAGAGTTGGAAGTGGAAAATAAAACCAACAGTTACCTAAACTGCTTGATTTGATGGGTGCAATCTATCAAAAAGTTTTGAAGTGACTGGTTAAATGTGCCTTATTAAATCAAAATATACCTTGAGTGAATCAAGTGGCTGCATACTTAAGGCACCATCCTTCAAGGGACGCTTCTCTGCAAAAAGTGCCGGACCAATATATTTTGCTGCCTGAGGCGAAGGACAAGGTGGTGCTCTCCCTTTTCCAGACATTGAGAGAAGAGAGTTAACTCTTATGTCAACATTGCCAACAGGACTTCATGCTCCACAGCAGGCTAGCAGAGCACATTTTATTTATTATTATTTTAAACTTATTTCTTTCATTTATTTGTTTCCCATAAGGCATCCCAAAGTGATGCACAACATAACAACCTATATAACATCTTTTTTTTTTTAAGCACTTACAGCGCCTGAAGCTATAGACACAGATAAGGGAGACACATGCTTTATTGTCGGTGGGGCAGGTAAAGCAGTCTGATTTTGCTGCTGCAGATCCACCATGGCATTTATTTTCTCTGCGCTCCTCCCAGCGGTCATTTCTCCGCTGCTCACTGCTCTGGGTGCACAACCTGACTGCCCGTCGTCAGGCACATCAATAATTACAAGCACAATTTTACTAGAATTAGATATCACCCTGAAAGGCAGAAAATGAAGCTTCAATTAATAGGGAAAATGGAAATTTAGACAGCAGTTCTTTATACAGCTGCTGCCCACAACTACCAATATTTTGGAGGCATAACAGACAGCAGCAATTTGGCATGCTGGAATGCTATGTATATATTCATATATATATGTAGAGAGAGAGATAGGGAGGGAGAGCAGCTTTTCCTGCAGTTGTTGGGACCTCGAGAATGACTTGAGCATATGCTGCCAACAGGTTCCGTTTTTTCAGAGCCGTCAGCCAGAAGTCCCTTACTCTGTCATATGCTGATCTGAGGACATTTCAGTCTCCTTACCTTCATTGCCCCTGCCCTCCACCACTCCCAGTGTTTTACAAAACAAAATAAAAAAAATCCTTCCAGTAGCACCTTATAGACCAACTAAGTTAGTTCTTGGTATGAGCTTTCGTGTGCATGCACACTTCTTCAGGTATATGTGTATCTGAAGAAGTGTGCATGCACACGAAAGCTCATACCAAGAACTAACTTAGTTGGTCTTTAAGGTGCTACTGGAAGGAATTTTTTTATTTTGTTTTGACTATGGCAGACCAACACGGCTACCTATCTGTAACTAGTGTTTTACAAGTTAGTCTTCCCAATAATACATGCAAGTGGGAATTACAAATCAGGCTGGTTCTTAGTATTTTTTTGTAATAGATTATGAAAAGTTACTATTTATATATATGTGTGTGTGTGTGTGTGTGTGTGTAACTTTTCATAACCTATTTCATAACCTATATATATATATATTACGAGTTAAATAAAAATGTCTATGGCATCTATGCATAATCATACTTTTTTTGGCAAGGAACTTTTTCATTGGTTGAAGTATTTTTCTTAAAACACTCTGTGGAATTGAAGGCTTCAAAAACATAATCAACAGGTATTCAGTTTTGAGATTTCAGTGCACATCCTAGAAAACAAATCATGTGCAAAGCTGCCTCCATGTGCATTTTTTCACGTACTGGTTTTAAGATTTAATCTATATACAGCATTCCTTTTCTCAATACAGGCAAGAATGTCAACTCTGTCCTCCTGCATCAGTAACACCCCCTTCACATTTGTTAAGCAAGACTTCACTGTGGGGTTATTCCATGACTGCTACCACGATTGCTCGGACAATCCTATTCACCGTTGCACACACTTTTCCTAGGGTGGACAATTTTCGATCTCCAAGGACAATTCAAGATGCAGGGCCAATTCAGAATCACATCATTAAGGACTAAGACAATTGCCATGGGCAGGGTATTTCTCCTGAAAAACATATTTAACATTTTGCATTGTATGTCATGAATTGTATTGTGCACAAACAATATATACCTTTGTTAAGAGGACAACTGCTTCCTCTAGAATAGTCATCTTTTCTCTCTCTCTTTTTTTGCAGAGAGTTGATTTTTCTGCTAGGAGGGGCATTGTTGCTGAGCTGCTGATGTAATGCCTTACTATCGCTGGTGAGGGCTGGGTACTTTGCATAGATCACAGGTGAGTTTGGTCACTCAGGGATAATGTAATCCAACAGCTTGAAATGACTTGAGACTAGGACCCCAGAACCCACTGGCTGAGAGAGGCATGTCCCTGTCTTCCAAGAAGCTCCTTTGGAAATTATTGTTGCTGGTGTACTACAGTTATGAAGGGACACAGTAAAAGCTTGCAACAAAAAAGTGGACAAGCCCTGCAGGATTTACCCAAGTGTTATGTCCTAAATCCTGCCCACATCGCCCTCAGGCGCATTACTGGAACCGCAAACATTTTACAAACCAATTCTTTCCTTTCTGTTCCAAAAATAGTAGATGCTGCACTGTTGCTTTAAACACAGCCAGTGGTATGCTGAATCCCAAGTACTCTGTTCACTGATCCAGCAGCTGCTAGGCTCCTTGGATCATGTGTCAGTTGGCTCTAACATGTAGTCCTTGCAGCATCTAAAACAATCTTAGGATAAGCAGTTAAGTTTTAAAGAACTTTATTTTCAACTTGTCTATTGCTTCCATGATATCCTTTATAAAAAGTAACAATTGATACATAATAAAAACATTAATAAACCCACCAATATAAGATCAAAGAGTGACATTTCTTGTATATAACTTTTCACCAAGCCTAGTGCTGCGTTTGTTGGAGCCCAAGTGTTTGAATATCCCCAGTCACATTTCTATTTAGCATTATCGTTTTGTCTAAATTCCCCGTTTCGGCTTTCAAAACGTTCAGCAGCATCCTAGAGCTTTCCAAGATCTTCTCATAAGTCAACGCTGCTTCGGCAAGAACTTCATCAAGTTTCTTCTGTGCAGCATTTTTCTGTGCTAAGTTTTCACACACACAATCCAGTTGTTTTGTCAGTGTCTCGATTTTATCCTGGATCCTTTTCTTTTCCTCTTCCGCTTCCCTTATCTGCTTGCTCACTTCTTCTCTTTGCATGTACAAGTCTTCTATATGTTTCACAAGTTCGTTATTATAGCCTTGCAGAACAGCCCCCTGATGAGTCATCCTGCTGGCTCCACCCTTCAGAGAAGGAAATGATCCCTGCTTCCACCAGCTGATCTCACCACCGTCTGCCTGTATTTTATAATTTCAATGGAGGAAAGAAAGAAAAATTGCTAAGTGCTTTTGAGCAACACTGTAAAACCAGCACATACATAACGGAAACATCAATAGCAATTGTAGAAAATGTGATTAAGGAAACCACCTGAGTAAGTTTCCAAGGATCCTATTTTGCCATTACTTTAACTTCTTCCACTCTGACATGCAAGTGGCCAATGGTCTTTTCTAAGACGTTATGAAGCTGCTGATATTTTGAGACGGCTCTAAAATGTGTGCACTTAAGTGCTGTGTGTAAGAGAATGTGTAGATGCACAATTTCATGTATGAATGATGCAGGAATGAAATTATATGAATGCATATGCCTTGATAGACATGGGAGAGGAGCACTGAGGAAGAACAAAATAGGGCAAAGAATTGAAGGAAAGTTTAATCTCCCCTTGCCCTCCCTGCTTCTCTCACAAGGTTCTCATGCTGCTTTATTATTGTTGTTGTTAATAATAATAAGTCTCCTCCTCCCTTTGTCCTAGGATAGGGCCATTAAGGTGCTCTCTAGCTATAGGATGTCTTAGAACAGTAAATACACTGGCAACATGTATACCAGACTATCCAGGATTGATTTACTGCAGTTTAATTAAGGTTTCTGGGGAGATTTTCAGGGTTTGAGGGTGCTGAGAAGAATCCAAGCCTGCCTAAGCATTTGCTTCCTTACCTCTATAGCGCCTGCTTAACTTGTATGTTTGCTGGTAATAGAAGGTAATGCACACTTACCTGTACTAGCTCAGCAGTGCTTAACTCCTAAATAAATATACTTAGGGTAATACAGCAAGTCTCCAGGGCACTTTTCTCCCACAATTTCCGGAACGGCTGCCTTAGGATTCTGACCATGGGGTTGAAAGGAGGGGAGTGAGAAATAGGCCAGCTACTAGAATTTTTGTCTGGAGGGCTCAGGCGTCACCTTTGAGGGAGAGGCCCCTTCTTGTGCAACCCACAAGAGGAGTCCCCAAACTCATCCAATCTCAGCCTGCAAACAGGGACTCTACTACTTTTGATTTTGTTGCTAGAGGGATCCTCCAGCACAGGCACCTGCGCAGGAGTTAAGTTTGGCTTTTGAAAGCGCAGCTTTTCATGTGCCCTTGAGGTAGAAAATCCCTACTCTTTCCTGCACATCCATAAAGGGGAAAGGGAGCTTCGTGCTGGCTGCACAGTGGTACCTCGGGTTACATACGCTTCAGGTTACATACTCCACTAACCCAGAAATTGTGCTTCAGGTTAAGAACTTTGCTTCAGGATGAGAACAGAAATCGGGCTCCGGTGGCGCGGCAGCAGCGGGAGGCCCCATTAGCTAAAGTGGTGCTTCAGGTTAAGTACAGACCTCCGGAACGAATTAAGCACTTAACCTGAGGTACCACTGTATTCTCTCCCCCCTCAAAACCTTCCGCTAAAGCTGCAAAAGAAAGGCAAGCGGCGGCGGCGCCCAGCCACCACTTGGGGGAGATGCCTCCCCGGCAACCCGCCCTCCTTGCTTCGCCTCCGCGCTGCGGACAGCTGTTTTCTCCCGGACCCAAAATAGACCAGCGGCCGCCCACGTGCCTCCCAGAATAGCTCCGTTGTCACCCTCCTTCCTGCCGCGGATCGCTCGGAATGAGGCGCCGGGAGGGGGCGGGGCCCGCAGTAGCCACTGGGCACCTCGGCGCGGGGACCGCGCAGGAAGGGAAGCGAGCACCTCCGCGGCTGCGCACTGCGAGCATTGAGGCCGCGGCGGCCCTTACGTCTTCCCCTCCCGCAAGCAAACGCCCGGCGGGTCGTTGCGGCGTCAGCCCCGCCCAAGCCAAGCGTTGCGCGGGCCGCGCGGCGCTTAGTTCTTTGGAAGGAAAGGCGCCCTTGGGGCGATCTCTTGCTCCATAAGCCCGCCCGGGACTGTAGCTTCTGCAAAGGCTCGCTCGGAAATCTGTGTCCCGCTTCAGCTCGATCGAGCTTGGAGTAAATCCCATTCAGGTCCATAGGCGCTCGCGATCGGGCAAACGGGATGGGACCGCGCCTTAAGTGCCCACAGAGGGCTCTGGGCGAAGAGTGTCTACCTAGTTACCTGGGGACACGCATAACTAAACGCGTTTTACTCCTGGATAGGCATGCAAATAGGACGTTTCCGTGTCCTCACCCCAGAAGGCTTTCCTTGGAGATTCAAACTGTTGTACAATCTACACACAGTGCAGAAATGGTTCTGGTGACGTTTTGTTTTAAATTACATGGGCTTGAACTCGATGACCCCCGGGCTTCCTCCCAACTCTATAATTCTACGAAAGTCCCATTCATAGCTACATTTTTCTAGTTCTCCATCCTCACCTCCGGTAACGCCCACTAAATAACTCCGGTAACTTCGGCTTCGTCGGGGATGGAACAAAACGCGTTTCTGTTATCCCAGCAGAGAACGTCGTTCAGCGGATACAGGAACGAAAGACAAACTCCAAGCCACCTAGCTTGAATTTATCCACCACTTTACGAGCGTATTTCCGGAGCTCATTCTCGGAGGATTAAGATGGGGGGGGGAGCTACGGAAATAACCGATTGTGGCGGCGTTTCTCCTTCCCCTTGCGGAAATAGTCGAAATGGAGATAGCGATCCGTGACGGAGACAGCCGGTGTCGCCCGAATGCGAGGGCTGCAGGCCGCAAGGCGACTACCGATGTTTTCCGAAACTGCAGCGACCGCATAGAGAGCGAAGAAGGGAGGCAAAAAAAACCCCAGGCGAGGGCTTGTCGGAGCCTGACGGAAGTGGCCGATGTTTTCCGAAGGAAAGCTCCTTAGCATCCGGAAGGGAGGAGGCGGGGCATAGACTTAAGAAAGAGGGTGGGTTCAAAAAGGAAAAAAGGACTGGATGGAATGGGAGGAGCTTTGGCGGAAAGAGCCGATATCAGCCGACGTTAAGCGAAGGCGGCGGCGTCCGAGTTTCCCGGATGTAGTCGGACGGCGGTAGTGTTGGGAGCTGGAGCTGTAGCTGAAGGGAGGGGGGAGGAGGTGTTGGCGGCGGCGGAGGGCGAGCGAGCGAGCGAAGGCGGCCAGTGGCAGCAGCGGAGGGGACGCGGCCGCCTTGTGCCTCCCGCGCCCCGCTGTGCGCGTGTGTCCGTCCTGCGGGGGCGCCTCTCCTTCTCGCTGGTGCGGAGAGGAGGAGATGGGCCCGTGAGCGCTGCTTCCCCTCACAGCCGAGCTGCCTGAGCCGCCCCTCCTCCGCCTCCTCCTCCCTCCCTCCCCCTCCTCCTCTTCCCTGTCCCCGGTCGGAGCGCTGCCTCCCCCTCCCCCCTCGGCGGCGCCCGTGGCCCGGCCGCGCCCTCCTGGTCCCCTCAGTCTCTCACACACAGGCCGGGCATTGATGGTAATGTATGCGAGGAATAAGCAAAGACTCAATGATGGGTAAATAACCCCCTTTCTCGTTCCGCCCTCCTCCCTTCTTACTCTCTCTCTTCTCTCTCTCTTTTTCCTACCCCCCCCCCAATACCAACGGCCAGTAACGGTCGCTCGCTAACGTAACGTCTTTTTCTCCTCTCTTTCCAGCTGTCACGACCGCAAGGGGGACTCGCAGCCCTACCAGGTACCGACTTCTTCGCCCGCCGCAGCCCCACACACCGATAGGCCCCTGCGGCGGCGGCGGCGGCAGTAACTGGAGTGTGGGAGGGCGAGCGAAACTACTCGAGCGCAGGCCTCGGCCGCCGCTGCAGGCCGCGGGGGAGGGGAGCCAACCGCTTCCCTTCGCTCTGCTCCGCGCGCGGCGGGCCGGGAGGGGGCAAGGGGGCGGCGGCGGCTCTTGCTCTCTCTCTTCGCCCCGCGACCGCGAGGGCTTGAGCGCGAGCTGAGGCGGCGAGAGGCGCTTGGCGGCGGGGCAAGGAAGCGAGAGGCCTAGGCCCGATGCGGGCCGCAGGAGGCGGAGGGCGGCATTGTTTTTTCGTTTTTTCATTTCCCCCCGAGCGAAACCCATGGGATGGCGGTAAGCGGCCGGAACCCGAGTCCGAAAAGGCTTCCCGAGTGCCGCTGACCGTCTTCCCTGCCCGTAGGAGACGAAATAGGAGCCGGGATAGGTTCTAGGCCTTGGGCTTGTAGTAAAGCCCGAGGGGAATTCTAGTTCCTCAAACCCTTTCTGTCAACTGAGAAAACTTTAAATTGGGACCGTGTTGAAGGTACCCCTGAAGAAATTGGGGAAATGGCTGGTGTGAAGCGGGGTGTGTGTGGGGAAAAACATTTGAGGCTTTCCCTTTGTCATCTCCCCAGTGTTAAAAGGATCGGGAGGGCTGGAGGTGTAAATATAGTCATTTACAGTGGGTTATTTGACCACTACACTTATATACCTGAGTGATCAGATGAAAGAGGCAGCTTTGACAACTGGAGGCTGCAGTCAGTGACAGCACATCTAATGTAAACATTCATCACACAGCCTTGGGAAAAGGGGCAGATGGAGAGAGGTTCTGGACAAGGCCCTGTTGTGTTTAGTATAACACAAGGTGCTGTGGATGCTACAAAGCTGTATATTCCACTCGTACTACTACAAAATCTATATACCCTTGTCCATCTTTTGCCAGAAATCTCCCCGCTCTTTAAAGTGCATAACAGTTAATTTCAGTTCATAGATGAGGTACCGCTGGTTAATATTTGGTTAGATTGTGTGGGATATATTTTTAAGGGTGGAAATGGAGAGGGTGTGATACTGAAACTGGTATCAAATGCCTTAAAGATTTTTCAGTGTCACCTGTATATGGTAAAAGGTATTCTCCATTTAGTAAATAAAAACATTCTGCATCCTGCAGATGAAATAATGCTGTTCGACAGTGTGCATAGTCCAAGGTGTTTCAGCCAAGGTGATACTTAAGACTTATTTGAGAATAGTCTCCCATTAAACACAACGTGAATATACATAGTTATGATGTAGCACATTAAAAAGGAGCTTGACTTGGTTGAGGATAGGCATCGTGTTAATTGTACTACTCTGAATAAATCCCAATACTGTATTGGAAATAGAATGTTTGTAATAAATTGGAAGTAGGGTTGAAAAACCCAGAATTACGTGCTATTAAGTTTGTAAAATGACATAGCACTAGTTAGGATCTAGACAATTGTGAAACTAGTTACATGACTTAAGAGGATTTCTAAGCTTGATTTATTTTGGACAGCATCTTCTCCATGCTGCATGGCAAACTGTTTTTAAAAAAGATATTTCAAAACACAGCTTGAGAAATCTGTACTTGTTATTTCTTTCAGGCTCTTAAATACTCATCAAAGAGTCACCCCAGTGGTGGTGATCACCGGCATGACAAGATGCGAGACACCACAGACCCTTCACCACCAAATAAAATGTTGCGGCGATCTGATAGCCCTGAAAACAAGTATGGTGACAACACTGGACACAGTAAAGCTAAAAGCATGCATACTCACAGAGTTAGAGAAAGGGATGGTGGTGAGTTAAACTTTAACTGATTTGTATTCAAAATACTGCTAGTAATTGAAATAAATCTTGCACCAAAACAAAGCACATTCATTGAGGTGAAGAATTTACCTCACCATTATTTCAATTCATTCACAACACTGCCACAGGTTCCGTATCCCTGTGTTAGGGGGCTTTAGACCTGGCTGCTTTTGTTGTCTAGTCAGGACGGCTTCATAAACCTGGGCTTTTTGTAGAAACTGCCATCCAGTGCAATCTAGCATGGTGGCGTTTGAAGGAAATGATACTGTGTCTTTTGGTAGGCAGGCCTTCATGTGCCTGATATAAAATTTGTTCTTCCTGATAAGTACAGTTTACAAGAGAGACAGTGTAGTGTAATGGCCCTGTATTGGAGGTATCTGGCTTCAGATACCCTTACTCAAGCTTAAAGCTTGCTGGATGGTCTTGGGAAGCTACACATCTCACCCAGCCAAACCTTGCATCCAGGGAAATTGTGAAGATAATGGGGTTTACCATAAATACTCTGAAAAGAGCTATATGTCGAAAGATAGGGATACAAATGTTATGAATAAAATAAAGTGAACAATTAGTGAAGTAAACAACATATAAAACAAAACCTTAATGCAGCGAGGTAACACAGTTCTTGTGTCTTGGTTTTATTAAACAAAATTTATATACCATGTTACTGTAATAAAACCTATTACGTGGTTATTTGAGATTTGCAAGTATAGAAATAACAGTAATTCCATGAAGCATTTTCTTTCATGCTAAGGCTATTACAAATCTGCATTTAAGTTTCTTGGGACAGTGAGGAGGTTTTTGTTTTTGACAAATTATCATGTTGGGTATACTTACAGTCACACAGCTATCATATTGTTGTAGTTAAATGCTCTGATAATGACTGCACCCTAGTGCTATAGAAGAAGAAACTTTTCAGGTTCTGTTATATTTCATATTCGCCACTGCACTTTGAAGGTTGTAATTGACAGCCCAAATCCTGTTCTTATCTATAGCTGTTGTGATGAAGGGACAACTACAGTGCCATCTTGCATGAAGTGTAACTACATCTCAAGAAGTCTGATTCTAAAAAGAGAAAGTCTCATTCCAATACTCCACTGGAGATTCTCACTAATGCTTCTGAAACTGTATGGGATTGTGTATGTCCCATGTCCCCACCTTCTCCTTGCCCCTTGCTCTCTGTTCCTGAGGTTTTCATGTGATGTTCATGGGTAGTGTTAGGACTTTCCTCCAGGCCTGTGATGCTTTTCTGCCACACTATAGAAGAGTAATGGACCTTTAGTAGTTTTTACTAGAGGCATGCAACTGCCACAAAATTCAACTTGTATCTGTAGCTTTGAGAAGTGGCCAATTCTGTTACTCAGAACTAAATTGGATATGATAAAAAATCAAGCTCTTTTCTTTCTATTAACTATTAGGGGGAATCTAAAAATGTCCATAACCACCTCCCCCTTCACAGAAGCGGATGGGGTTTTCAGGCACAGCAGCCCTTCCAGAGTGGATTTTTTTTGTATTTTTAATGCATTTTTACAACTTATAAATACATCATATAATATTCATCCTTCTCTTGTCCTCGGACTTCCCAGTCCATCTCTCCATGGCATTCTAGATAGTCTTTTGTCGGCTGCATAATCTATTATTCCACCCAATTTCGTCTCAAATCTTCCTTTATTTAATGTTATCTGCTGCTCATATATTCATTCCTACTTGTAGTTTGAATTGACTATTATACCCTCTAAGATACTCTCTAAAACACTTTGAAGAGTGGATCCAGAGTGGATTAAGCCTGCCAATTTAGAGGCAGATGCATCCAGGAATTTTTAAAGTTTGTTAAAAGAAAAAAATCCTGTTATTTTCTGCCAGGTGTGGTTGCAATTTGCAGGCATGCTTCCCGCTTTGGTGGGGGCAAAATTGCCAAATTTCAGCTGCAGTAATTCCCCTTCAAAGCCATGATTTTTACTATTTTGGGGTGGTTGTGGTAGGAATCATAATATGGTAGCTGTGATGGAGAAACACCCCCAGGAAAGACTGGAGTGGGTAAAATATCACCCTGAAAGGATTTTATTACACTTAGGGTCATTGGTAGATTTGGGGTGGGCTTCTGCCCCCACCAATGATTTTTTGGGATATAGCCCTTTTTGTGACATATCACCATTGACTTGCATAGAGAAGAGGTGTTGGCATTGGGGGGAAAATAGCATAGGTTAAAATAAACAGCATAGATTGAAAGGAGCAGCAGTTTTTAATGTTTTCTTGAACATTCCCTCCCCCCCCCAAAAAAATTGGTGTGCTCTGGAAAATAATTGTGATTAAAATCTAGACTTCTTCAAATTGAAAGATTCTCCTTGCCCTCCTGCTCCCTCCCCATCTGAGCTTAGTGTGTTTCTCTAGTCAGCTTGGCTTTACAGTGGTACCTCTAGTTATGAACTTAATTGGTTCCAGAGGTCTGTTCTTAACCTGAAACTGTTCTTAACTAGAGACGTGCTTTTCTAATGGGGCCTCTTGCTGCTGCTGCGCCACTGGCACAGCAGTTCCATTCTCATCCTAGGGCAAAGTTCTCAACTCGAGGTAACTCTTCCAGGTTAGCGGTGTTTGTAACCTGAAGTGTTTGTAACTCGAGGTACTGCTGTACTTAAAACAACAACAACAACAACATGCACTTTAAAAATGCAGTGCTTTAAGGGCAACTGAGTCCACAAAGTGTGTTGAAACTTTAGGGAGTCCGTCATCTGACTCAAAGTGCCTTAACAGTGCAATTTGACTTGAGACTATGAAAAGCTCACACAAATCACCCCTTTTTGGCTTATAATTTTGGAGGTGCACATCTCCAGAATTTACCTTTTAAATGCACCTGTGTCACGGATCCATGCTTCAAGGTATTAGATATTTAGACTTGCATGGATTCTTCATTCACAATATTAGTGACTTGTTTATCTGTACGTCAAGAATGTTTCTGTGGGGAGCTTCATTTTTAAAGGATGGTATGCAATTGTGACTTTACTAGCATCAGTAGAATGGGGAGAGAGACAATTTTTAGGGAGTTGAGTAACTCTCTGGAGCAGATTTAGGAGGATCACCAAAAATTACTTCCCTCCCTGTTCTGCCGATGGATCCCTTCAATCAGTGAGCAGTCACCATTGTATATAGTACCACCGTGGGAATCATCTTGCTCCCATAGTCCATGTAGAAATTGATACAGATCATCTTGACCAATTTGCTTGGAAGTAAACTCAAAGGTAATAAATGTGTGCTTGTCATTTAAAAAATAGTAGAATAAATTTAATCTTGGGGGTATTCATCCTTTCCAGAAAATAATGTGAGGCCTAAACTTCAGTTGCTTACAATTCAAATGGCTTGCTCTTAATGTTGAACCCCGTTTTGAAACTGAGATACTGGTATGATCACTTTGTACCTGGAGCAGGGGCACGTCTTTCTTGAAAATGCCTTTCCTTGGCTAGAATTTGGAAGGAACGTATTGTACTGGGTAGGTGGGTATAAACCTGAAAATATGAAAATTGGGGGAAGGTAGCAGAAGCTGTTAGGTTGAACAGCCACTCCAGAAGTATATTGATCCATTTGGTTGTGCAGTAGTACCCAAGTGGGCTCTTGCATGTTTCCTCATTGACAGGAATGAGTGTGAAGCTTTGTATGTGACCATGTTGGGTGTAAAAAAGCAGGACTTTGATGTTACTGCCTCTTGGAGACCTTTGTGGGGTCCCTGAAAGTTCTGTGTGATATAAAAACCACAAGAGACACTAATTGAATGCCTGAGCATGGGGCGGTTTCCTAGTGGATTAACTTCCTGATGATGATGATAATTATTTAATTTGTTTGTCTGTTTGCTTGCTTACCACCCACCTGCAGCTTCCAACAAGTTAAAACACACTAAGACATTAAACATTAAAAACTTCCCTATACATGTACAGTGCTACCTTCAGATGTCTTCTAAAAGTAAGATAGTTGTTTATTTCCTTGGCATCTGATGGGAGGGTGTTCCCCAGGGCTGGTGCGACTATTGAGAAGGCCCTCTTCCTGGTTCCCTTTTACCTCACTTTTTGCAGTGAGGGAACTGCCAGAAGGCCCTCGGAGCTGAATCTCAGTGTCCAAGCTGAATGCTAGTTTAATTTTTCATAATCCCTAACACTATTTATTTAGAACAGAATGGTAGGTATAATAGTAGGCAGGAAAGTTTGATAAATCTGGAGGTCATCCTTTGAAATGTTAAGTTGTTTAACATGGCTGTTCTGATTTTCATTTGCACTTAAATGAATTAAGTCTAATTTTATATCCATTGAACTTGTTAGAACTTATTTGTAAGAGTAGACATGTTTAGGATTTAGCTGTCAGACATTTTTTGATTTTGGCTTTAGTTGAATTAATTTTTTTAATGGATTATATAAACATATAAAGAAAAATATATTGTCTTCAGTTAACTCCATCCTTTAAATATTATTGAAAACTAAATATAAAGTATTAATAAAATTATAAAACAAAGACAAATGTAATCTTCATAAATTCATACTGACATAATTGCCGATAAGCACAGACCAAACAAAATAGACAAATTAACACTTGTTGGGCTATTTGTATTTTTATTATTCTGCCAGGAAAATAAATGTAGCATTTGCTTTCTGTAAATCAGGTAAGTTAATTCTGCTGGACAAATTTAGTTTTGTAGCTATTGTCATTTAGTGACTAAAAAGTTTGAATCATAAAGATTGCCCTTCTGTAAGCTAAACTTTTAGAATTAGAGAGTTCTCAAACTCAAGATTCAGTTTATGACACAGCTAATATTCTCAGCCTAGCCCCCCCCCTCTTACTGCACAAATTATTAAAGTGGAAATATTAAGCCTCAATTCCTTTTTGTGCAATTGAACCCAGAAATAGTACCTCAGGTTAATAACTTTGCTTCAGGATGAGAACAGAAATCGTGCTCCCTCGGCGCGTCGGCAGCGGGAGGCCCCATTAGCTAAAGTGGTGCTTCAGGTTAAGAACGGACCTCCGGAATGAATTAAATTCTTAACCCAAGGTACCACTGTATATGCATGGGAAATTTAGGACTCCTTTCAAGCAGCAGCCATCCATATGCATAAAAAGCCTCTAACAAAGTTCAGAGGCCCATCCTAGAGCAACAGCCCAAAATGTATGGAGGGCTGTTATTGGAATGTGGTTTTGACCCTCACCCCAATGCAAGAGCAGAAGCAGTTTATGCTCATGCCAAGTTTGGTTTTTAATCTCATGTTTTAAAACTCTTATCGTTTATATTAAAAATGATGCGTAGCTGTTGAATATCGTAAAGGGGTGTGTGTGTGTGTGTATTGATCCACGAGTAAAAACAAGCTTCTATGTGCAAACCTTGTATCTGGCAGGCACATGTGTTGGATACAGTGCTGTTGCACTAACTAATGATTGTTACTGGTCCATCAAATATGATGGTGACTGATCACTTGTTTAGAGAGAAAAGCAGTGAAAGAGCACTTGTTTAGAGAGAAGCATTCTGGTGATGAGTACTTTTAGAGTGGCTGCTGCTAATCGCTTTTAAGGTCAGATAGGCAAGTACAGCAGTGGATATAGCTGCACATTCTTCAAGGTTTTTGGATCAGCAGCAGTATTTTCTTCTCCAGTGCAAAGAGAGTATGAGTATTAAATATACTTAAGGACAATTTCAAATAATATCCCTTACAAAGCATTCCCTAAAAGAAGAGCTACCAATTTGTTGCTTTGGCAAAACATTAATCTGTGCCATTTTTTTCCAAATCCAGAAGTTATACAAGATAGAAGTAGGGATGTATTGCTTTTCTATAAAATAAAAATAGACAGCTTCCAGTGATTAAACATGTAATATAGCAAAAACTATTATAATGTCCAAACCATCATTAAACCTACCAGTTATTAAACACACAGAGAGATCAATATATATAAAATAGGAATTTGGTAGGATGTTTACAGGCTTGATCCCGGAGAAGTCTCATATTATAAAAGGTGTTCCCTAAGCTTTCCTGGACCATCTCGTGTGGATTTTAAGGCTCAAAACCAAATTGAAATTCAACTAATTGGCTTCCAGGACTGTCCCCATATGTTTAAAGTAATAGGATCATAGTGGACTGTAACTGTATAAAAACTGTGTGTTTATATTGCTTAGTCTCGGTAGTAAAAAGTTTGTGTTGGTTTGTCTGACATTTCTGAAAACGAAGATGGTTGGTTTGATTTTAATTAAGAAATTTGCCATCTTACAGTTCTTTAATTACTAGTAGTAAAATCACTTCTATATATGTTGGAAATGGTTCAATGAAATCTCCTCTGTATCTGGTAAATCATAGCCTCAATTTCCAAAACTTCTTTCACTTATTGTTCAACTAATCCAGTGCATTACTATGCCTAGCAGATTTGCAGAATGGTTCCATTTCGGTTCTGTTTTTTCTCAGTATTTCAATATATAGCACATGTTTTATTACCTCTGGTGCTAGCTGCCATCATGCAGTGATCTATAATGTGCATCTCAATATAATGGAGAACATATTTGACTTACAATAAAAAGGACATATTCTTTGTCCTGCAAGTGGACATCTAGACCCTTTCCAAAAACTTTGACCCACATCAGTGCAAGAGCAGAAGCATTTTGTGCTCTACTAAAGAAATGGCCTTGAAATTATCCCTTTCTGAATTTTTTTTCCAAAATTTTTATTGATATTCACTAACTCTTTCTGAATTGTTATATTGAAGAATAATTTAAAAACAGACGAGGTTTGCCTGTGCAATCAAAACTTCTGCTTATAAAAATACTTGTGTCTAGCACTTGAGTTGTTGAACAGCTGTAGAGTAGAGCGTGTATGATTTTAATTAAACACAGGGAGGACAGGATGCTGGTGATTATGGGCTCCTGCAGTATCAGAATATGCAGCTTGTTGTGGGCAGAGTTGTGGTCCCTCTGAAGCAGCTCATGTACAGATTTGGGATACTCTCTAACAGCGTTTTCCTTGGATGCACAGGTAGCAGTGGCTATCAGGGGTGCCTTTCCCTAGCTACAGCTTGCTCACTAGCGTGATTTCCTAAAGAAGGTTGGCCTGGTATTAGTTACTCATAGCATAGTTTTGTTACTTCCAGACTAGATTACTGTAATGCTGTCTATGTGGAGTTGCCTTTGAAAACCAGAGACTTCACTTAGAAAAAAATACAGCTGCCAGACTCACCCCCCCCCGTTGGAGAAAATGGATGGGAAAAGATGGTTATTTGGGAATACAGTTGGGCAGGCAGGAAGGTTAAGTTCCCACATGTGACTTCTTTCTGGTATTTAGTTGTGAGATCTATCCAGGCTTGAACTAAGGCACTTGCCAGCGACATTTTTGGTTTGGTAAATTGGAACTCCCCACATCTCCTTAACTAGGAAACAATGCTTGCAGCCTGATTCCATGCAGAATTAGACATAATGTCTTGCCAGAGTGGTGTATGCTTTAGTTATCTCCCACTTGGACTACTGCAAAGTGCTCTACGTTGGGCTACCTTTGAAGGTGACTCGGAAACTGTAGCTAATCCAGAATTTGGCAGCAATACTGATGACTGGGAGTGGCCACCAAGACCATATCACACCCGTCCTGAAAGACCTAGATTGGCTCCCAGAACATTTCCAAGAACAATTTAAAGTGTTGGTACTGACCTTTAAAGCCCTAAATGGCCGTGGCCTAGTATATGTGAAGGAGCATCTCCATCCCCACCCTACAGCCTGGACACTGATGTCCAGCTCCGAGGGCCTTCTGGTGGTTCCCTCCCTGCAAGGTTACAGGGAACCAGGCAGAGGGCCTTCTTGGTAGTGGCGCCCGTCCTGTGGAATGCCCTCCCATCAGATGTCAAGGAAATAAACAACTGTCTGACTTTTAGAAGACATCTGAAGGCTGCCCTGTTTAGCGAGGTTTTTAATGTTTGATGTTTTATTATGCTTTTAATTCTGTTGGGAACCACGGCTTTAGGTGCACCTAATCTGCATAGCATTGGATTGCTAGCACAGCCAGGTGATGGAGGCTGTTAGCAATGTGTGCATTTGTGTTGGGTCAGGAGGGAGCTGTACCCTGCTCTTAGTAGACAGAGGCAGTTAGTAGCCCATACGTTGAATCTAGGGTGAAGGGTGAACCCGACATTTTAACTGAACAGCAAGAGACAGGCCCTCAAAATAAACAGTTGTTTTGGACATAATGCTAAGTGCTACATAAACTAGCAGAAACAAATTGCAAGCTCACACATTCACCCCGCTTCCAGCATTGCTATGAGAAGGAGATTGGAAGCATCTGTTTCCTGTTTTAAGCTAACTGCACTACATCATGTCTGAACTGGGGAAACACTGATTAAACATGGTTTTGTTACAAATCATAAACCACAGTTTGATTCTGATTTGTTTCAACAAGCCATCATTTAATGTTGTGTCCAAAACATGTCATTCATTGTCAACAGCATATTTGGAGGTTGTGCCATTTAGCTGAGCCCTAGCAGTGGCAAAAGAAAGAACCTAAAAACAGACATCTTTCTCTGTGTGTGAGGGATCTTGTGCAAGAGAAAGGGAATGGCAGTACAGAGGTAGGTATTAAAAAGGACCTGAAACATAGGGGTGTGGTGCAACATTCACCAGCTTAACAGGAGGCATGCCTAAAAACTATACTGTTGGCATCTGTGGCCATCCTCCCATCATTCTATTCAGATGCATGGGTGTTTGGCCATGGATTGGGGGAATAAAATTAACAAATGATTGGCAGAACATGTTGCTTGCTGTACCTGTAATAATTTTGCTTAGTTTTGCATTTAAACAAATTAAGTTATGATTAAAATCCAGATATTGAATAAAGACATTTTAATTGACTTGGGTTCTATCTTTCCTATGTATTGGTTTTCATAAAAATAATACCTTCTGAGTTAGGAGTATACATTAATGTAAATGTGCATAGACATGCAGATTCAGCAGTACAATCTTATGCATAACAAAAAAAAATTCTTTCCAGTAGCACCTTAAAGACCAACGAAGTTAGTTCTTGGTATGAGCTTTCGTGTGCATGCACACGAAAGCTCATACCAAGAACTAACTTCGTTGGTCTTTAAGGTGCTACTGGAAAGAATTTTTTTTGTTTTGACTATGGCAGACCAACACGGCTACCTATCTGTAACTGAATCTTATGCATGTTTACCTTAAAGTAAGTCCCACCATGTTGAATGTACTAATTCAAGGTAAATTTGCATGAGAGTGAGCCTTTAATAGTAGAATAGTTGGACATAGACAATAAAGAAATATACAGCTAATAATAATAATAATAATAATAAATTTTATTTATATCCCGCCCTCCCCAGCCGAAGACGGGCTCAGGGCGGCTAACAACAATCAAATAATCCGACATTCTAAAAACATTTCATCATAAAAATTAATTAAAATCAAATTGATGGCAACCGTTAAGCAAAATTCTGTGCAGATTGCCAGAGGAGGGAGTCAGGCTGCGCCCTGACCAAAGGCCTGGTGGAACAGCTCTGTCTTGCAGGCCCTGCAGAAAGATGTCAGGTCCTGCAGGGCCCTAGCTAGACAGATCTACAATTTTTGCTGTCTAAACTGGAATAATTTTTAAAGCAAGGGCCTTGCCTGTTTTAGAAGCTAGAACAGAGATGAGCAAAAATCTGGAGCTGCAGTTCATTCCTTTCTCGTGAACTTGATTAAGTTTAAGCCTCTACCTTCTGCTGATGGCGGTGGGGGCTATTAAGATGGCCTTCCCCAAGAGTTTTATGGATCTGGTTGCTTTCTGACATATTTTGGGGTTTTCCTAATGTTCTTGGTGCTCTTGGTTAAACCATAGGAAATCATGGTTTGTAGATGCCCTCTTTTGTATTATAAACCCTATTCATCTCGGTATTTTCAGGATTTGAAAGTGAAGAAATAAGCACGTTGTTGGCTAGAGAGCAAATTATGGAGAACAGATTAAATCTGTAAGAAACTGATGGCAAATAACATGCTATATCTCTGACACTATTGTGTCTGTTTTATGTTGTCTAGAGGAGTTGTCCTGTGTGGCAAAAGGTATGTTGCAATCTTGCCAGCAGGGCGAAGAAGTCTGGCTGTGCCAAGTTTGCAATAAACAGTACAAATAATCACACTTTGATTCAGTGGCTATTTCAGGAGTGGTGGTCACAAAAGGTTTCTCTGGTTGGTATTGTTGGGTACTTTCCAGCTTGTGCAACCTGAGGATATGGACAAGTTATTTGGAAAGATGAGAGCTACCACATGCACTCTTGATCCTTAACCTTCCTGGCTTATTAAATCTGTCAGGCAGTTGGTTCAGATAAGATAGTAAATCCTTTATTGTGGGAGGGAGAAGTTCTAATGACCCTGAAGGAGGCTGCAGTGAAAAACAATCTAACACATAATTTACTCCCCTCCACATGCTTTTTCTTCATATTATCAGTATAATTGTGTGTGTGTCATTTTGTTGCCATTGCTTAGCAGTGATTTGACTCCTAATTGTCTACTTCAGATTGCCAGAAATCTACCAGTAAATTCCTATCTACCTTTGGTCCATTGTGTATTGAATTTTCCTTACCTGGTTAAGATGATGAACATGTGATGACAATATTGCACTAGGTTTTCTTGGATGAAACTGATAATTGGGATCCTTTCCAATCTGGTTTCCAGGTTTTGGAACTGAAACTGCTTGGTTTTCTTGGTAGTGGTTGTTTACTGGGTGATAAAATGGGGGGCGGGGAGTTGGCATTCGTCTGTCTGGAGACAATGGAATGTACCTCCAGGGTTGATGTCAAACCACACAGAAGTGATCTAGGGGCACAAGCCTGGGCAGTGTGTATGGAGGAAGTCCTGAGCTATCCAGAAGACAGAACCCCTGAGGTGGTCTAAAGGAATTAAAGCAATACGTTTGGCACCAGCTTGGCTGCAGGGGTTGCTAGGAGGTGGTGTACAAGGTGCAATCCAGCTGTTTTAGGGACTTCACTCCGGATATGTGTAGGATTTATTCCTTAGCCTTTTCTTCTTCCAAAGATATCTCACAAAGCAGCAGAGGATTAGGATCAGAGTTTTCCTTCTCCAGGGTGGACTACCTTCCCAGGTTGACAAGTCCCATCTGCCCCTCACTTCCCTCTGCAGCACGTGCAGAAACCTCCTTGACTGTAGGACCCACTATTGGTCTCATCCGCTCAATCCACTGGAGCCTATCTTTGCATGCAGGGGAAGTCCCTAGTTCACCTGGTTTAGCTGGCCTGTTGAAGCAGTTTCCTGGGGTGTGGCCACTGCCACATGCTGACAGTTTCTAGGAGCCAGAGGTGAGAGTAGAGTGCCAGGTGGGAACCAAAGGAGCATGACATGTCCTCTACAATAGGTATTATCTCTCACTTAATACCCCATATACTCCTCCCCCAAACCCCTCTGAAGTGTATCCCTGTTAATTCCCTTAGTCCTCTTGGTAGCTTTTGATGCCATCAGCCATTGTATCCTTCTGGGTTATTTCTCCAGGTTAGGAGTGGGGAGTCCTGTTCTGAAGTGTGTGCTCCAGAACATGCTGGGAGACTGCTAACATGACCATTTGCCTGTGGGATGGTATTTCAGCCTGTCTTCCATTTTTAACATCTACATGAAACAGATGGAAGATGCTTTCTAATCTCAGGGAAGCAATGGAAATACTGAATTGTAGACAGGCAGCTGTTTTGGCCTAGATGAGGGTGAACAAACTGACAATCTGGACAAGATGAAATAATCATGGATTAGGTATTCTGTCTGTTCTGGAGGTGCTTGCAGTCCAACTGAAGCATCACGTTTGAAGTTTAGGAGTTCTCTTAGGCTCAGATATGTGCTGGATGCTAAGGTGCAGGCAATGACCATGAGTGATCTTTACTGATTCTGTCTTGAATGCAGACTGTGTCATTTCCAGGAGAAATTAGACCTAGTGTCAATCATTCATTCTCTTGTCAGCACCCTGTTGAATTATTACAATGCACTCTACATGGAGCTGCCATTGAGTACAGTCTGAAAGCTACTGTTGGTTCACAATGTGGCTGCCCAGATTCTGACAGAGTGCTTGTTTATATTGCTTTCAGGTTCAATGTAAGGTGCTGACTTTGATCTTTTAAAAATCTCTAAATAATGTGGGACCAGACTATATTGGGAATCACATTCTTCCATATGAACCTGCTTGGGACTTTAACACCACTTCATAGATTTCTTTTGGTTCTGCTGCTGTCTGAAATAGGTTACATGAGGACCCAGGAAAATGTGGTGTTGGCAGAATAACCTCACCACACCCCTTTCAGTGGGCAGTGAAGATTATTTTAAGCAAGTTTTTGTAAGATTCTGACTTTATCAAGTGTTTTGCTGCTATTTTTAAATGCTTGACTGTGGTTTTGCTATAATTTATTGTGGCTGCCAGTGATTATTTTATCTCTGTATTATGTTTAAGCAGCCTTGTGTGCATGGTTCAGTAATATAAACAATAAGCATTCTGAGAATGTTTTCCTGCCTTGTACATTTAACACATACCAGTGAGCCATGGGAAGTTGGTGAAATCATCCCATTCATGAATTGGAAGTTATGTTACTGGGTTCTGGTAAGGTGAAATGCTTCAGCAGATGCATGTGAGGCAGAACTTGGTAAAGAGTAAGATAGTTGAAAGTAGGAAGTGGTAGCATAATACTAAAATGTCACTTATTTTTCTACTTGACTAGATGTAGTACTGCTTGGGAAAGAAACTGGGCTACTTGCATTCTTCCTTTCTTGTATTTACCTTTATCTAGAAGATGCTTGGCAAAAATTTGTTCCCTTTGCTTTACCAAGGGTGCCTGTACCAAGCATATCTCTTATATATAATTCAGAGGAATCTTTTCATTTCCTTGCCTGTTCTCTGTTGAAGTTCCTCCCAACCTTAATCTTTACCCTGCACTTATAAGCATGTATGTACACAGCCAGTGGGAAGAACAAGCTCATGCTGCTGTGAGAAATATACTGTGTTTTCTAAACAACTGTTTAAGTGGAGTCTCTCCATCCTGAAGAGAGAAGCATTACAATTATTTAATTATGCATACATGCATATAGACCCCTCCCATCTGGCTGGGTTGCCCCAGCCACTCTGGGCAGCTTCCAACACACATAAAAACAATAAAACATCAAACATGAATAGTAACAATATAAAAAGACACAGTAACTTTAAAATAAACAATTTATAAAAAAATAACAATTTATATCAAAGCAGTATTTAGTAATCCAATAGAATCCAATAGTAAACAGTAAAATTAAACATCAGCACATAATAATTAAACAGTTTACACCTACCAATTACAATAAAGACTTACTAATCTATAATCAATAAACAGCAAATCACAATGCATAAAATACAACAAAACATACAAAACCATGTAAAATGATTAAATTGAGAAACAAGGACACACAACTTACAAAATTATTTTTTAAAAATATCCCTGAACTTCTCTTTTCCCAGCTTCTGCTGCTGCTCTCAAAAGTCATGGTCTGATAGACTCCCAGGGCTGGAGGGTGTGGCAGGCCAGATGGAAAAGCCATTGGTTGCAGAAAGAGTCTCTCCTCTCACTACTATGGTAGTGTAGGAGCTATATTCTCCCTCCCCACCCCCTCAGTATAGAATAGTGTTAGGAGCTCTTGCTGTGCCCTCTCTCCATGTCGGTGTCAACTCTTGGGAAACTGGGTTAGCATTCACGAGGTGAGGTGACATTTATGGTTCAGGCATTTTTGTAAAACCCAGCAGTACAGGAAAACATAGTGCTACTATGGCTCCCACATTTCCAAAGCAATGCAAATTTTGAGCCCTGTAAATGGTGTCTTTACAGCCACTGATAAAACATAGTGGTATCCTTTCACTATTTTTCTACCAAGAGAAAGTTTACTTGTGCAACAGTGACAGAACTGCTGTGATCATCTGTAGAGGATGCTTATTAAGCTAAGTATTAAAATAAGTGCTTTGTTTTAGGTTTGGATTACTAATATACAGTTGACTCGCAACTTCTGTGGGAGTTACTTTCCATGTATGGCATGTAAAAATAACCCTGAATCTGCCCCCACCCAAGCATTCCTACCTTTCTGAAGCTGGCATTCTGAACAGGCCTTTGCCCTCCATGCAAGGTGGAGAGCTTTTAAACTGTCTGCACATTTGTGCATTTAATATGTGCGGACAGCCACCAAGTGTGTAAAGCTGTGATTGTGGAAGTTAAATGCCATGCAGCGTGCAAGTTGGCTATTACTTCCGAAGGCTATATTTGGTGAGGTCCAAAACTTTTGGAGAGGATGCTTTTGTTCTTTCTCCTAGTTCTTGGCATTGGCTTACTTTGAGAGAACTCAAGATGCTGCTCTCATTTAAATAAAGAGCATTTG
The DNA here is from genome assembly GCF_964234715.1 of Podarcis melisellensis. Taxonomy (NCBI): domain Eukaryota; kingdom Metazoa; phylum Chordata; class Lepidosauria; order Squamata; family Lacertidae; genus Podarcis; species Podarcis melisellensis. The sequence goes on from NC_138544.1 coordinate 40,776,344, forward strand.
TTTTACAGTCATACTTCGGGTTAAATATGCTTCGGGTTGAGCGTTTTCAGGTTACACTCTGTGGCAACCCGGAAGTAATGGAATGGTTTCGCCGCTTGCACACACGCAGATGCTCAAAATGACGTCATGCGTGGAAGTGGTGAATTGCGACCCGCGCATGCGCAGATGCGCGTTGCGTTCGGTTCAGGATGCGAACGGGGCTCTGGGTTGGATCCCGTTCGCATCCAGAGGTACCACTGTATTTATAGCATAAAAGCATTTCTGGATACTACATAAGGTGGTAAAAAATAAAATTAGAAGTTTGGATAACTTAATGCAGGGGTAGGGAACTTCTGGCTTATGGGCCTCATTAGGTCTACCAGGTTTTTCTGTTTCACCTGCAATGCCATTTTGGCCAAGCCATGCCTATTTGCCCTATACCTGATGTCACATCTTAGGAAATGTATGCTTGCAATACAAACACTATTTACTAAAATAATGCAAAATTGTAGTTTACATGTGATAGGCATTCAAAATTAAAAAACATAAGCTATATGAGGTATGTTCATTTGCTTATTTTTTCAGTTTTGTTAATGTTTTATCAATTATAAATGTCTTATTGATTTGTTAAACATATAATATGCTGTAATTGTGATGTTTTGCTTATTTTTTTGGATGCTGGTTTGTTAAATAGTATAATATAAATATAATACAAATTGCAATTGTTTTACTGATGATTTGTTAATTATATGATTTATTCTGTAATTGTGATTTTCTAGGATGTTACTGTTACTTACTGTTTCTAAGCCGCTTTGGGATTCATTTGAATGGAAAGTGGCATAGAAATACAATGAATCAGCAATCAAATCAGGTGTGCAGCAAGTAACAGTCTGGCTCAACCAAAATGAGATTTGAAGGCACTGCTGATCAGAGGTGCTTGCTGATTGTCTGGTCTTGAGGAGAGCTTTGCAAGACTTCACAAGACTTGATAGTCTGCTGATCGTTGGGTCTTGTGAAACCCTTTGCACTACACTGAGATTGAATTGATTATTTGATAGGCCTGTCATATAACTGGGTTCTTTATATTGGTGATTACAAGACTAATTAAGTTATTTGATTAAAAAATACCGCTATAAGTATGTGATGAAAGTTGTGTAGGAACACAGAAAATAAGATGCAAGCAAATATGGTTGACTTGTATTCAGTTAATGCAGCAGAGTTGAGAAATGATGGTGCTTCTGTAGTGTTTTTGTTTTGATGACTCAGCAACTGCTTCAGTAACAGTGTGTTGTAATGTTGTTTAGCAATTAGCAGGTTTAATATTCAGCATTTCCAGTAATTATTGGAGAAGAAATATAAAAGCTACCTACCTGAAATTCATTTTTATAACTTCTGTTTTTGAGCACAATACCTTAACATTTTAAAAATACTAGTCTGTTTAGACATGCTTACAAATAATAAAAACTGGTAGTCTTGAAAATGTGGCTTGAACAGATCACCTGACTTGGCTCTGGCCTCGAAGCCTCACCAAAAGCTTCTACTAACTCTTGTGTCTTTTTCTTGGCATCAGTGGGAACAAAGCTAGTTAATACAACGTTGTGCTCTCTAGACTTTTATCTAGTGGTTGCTATATTTCATAAAACTCTTTATATACCTTCTGTACAAAAGCAGGCACATTTACCTTTCTACTTCTGTACTATTTTTAATGATTTTCCAGGTTTTATCATTTATGTGTTCCGCAATTGGGTTTACTTATGCATGGTGTTCTGCTGTGCATCGTGTCTTCATATGAAGATGCTTCAGAATACATTTAACCATTTGAAGAAGCCTTTATTCAGATCTTTACTGTTGAAAGAAAAAGAAATATTGCACTTTAAATGATGATATTTTATTACAGTGGAACCTTGGGTTACCTACCATCCTCCTTATGAATGCTTCGGGTAACGAGCTCCGCTAACGCGGAAGTAGATTCTCCTGGTTGCGAACTTTGCCCCAGGATGTGAGCAGAAGTCATGCGGCGGCAGCGGGAGGCCCCATTAGCGAAAGTTTGCATCATGTTAAGAACAGTTTCAGGTTAAGAACAGACCTCTGGAATGAATTAAATTCGTAACCGGAGGTACCGCTGTATAGCATCTGTGGTTGAAAGTTAAAATTAAGCAAAATGTTTTCAACATTAGTTATTTGAGTTGTTAGTGATGAAGTTGGGAAGTCTAAACTCTAAAAGAGAGAGCCAGTGTGGTGTAGTGGTTAAGAGCTATAGTCTCATAATCTGGGGAACCGGGTTCGCGTCTCCGCTCCTCCACATGCAGCTGCTGGGTGAGCTTGGGCTAGTCACACTTCTCTGAAGTCTCTCAGCCCCACTCACCTCACAGAGTGTTTGTTGTGGGGGAGGAAGGGAAAGGAGAATGTTAGCCGCTTTGAGACTCCTTCGGGTAGTGATAAAGCGGGATATCAAATCCAAACTCTTCTTCTTCTTCTAAAGGATCCAGTTGCTCTTTACGCCAGGGGTGGCTAATCTGTAGCCCTCCAAATGTTGGACTCCAACCCTCATCTGCCACAACAAGCGTGTCCAGGGGTTGGAGTTGATGGGAATTGTAGTTTCACAACATCTTAAGGGTCAAAGGTTCTCCACGTCTGCTTTACATAGTTTAAGATGTGGTAGTATTGTAAAACATCACTTCCTCACGGCCAAGCTAACGCTTGACTGGCACCCGGTTAGCGGTACACACCCAATTCATGTAGGTTTAAATGCCACAGCTCAAGTAAGAGGCATTAAATGGTCTATGAAACAGGCCCAAAAATATGCAGAATTCTTCCAGAGGAATATCTCCGAATCCCTTATTGTTTCATTGGCGGAGTTGTCTGAACCAAATAGGACTCTGGAGTGGTTCTCCCACTTCTCTGCAGATTTAAGTAGCTTCTTTACGATGCCGGCTCACCTGGTTAACCGAGATCAACCCAGGTTCGGTGCACCTTGGTTTGATGCCAAATGTAAGCAAGCTAGACTCTCTCTCTGTTGTATCTACAACAGATATAAATAAATCACTTCCTCCCTCATCCAACCATTCACATTGGTTAGAATTAATACTGTTGTACCTTTTAAGGCCACAGAAACATAATACAGACATTGAGCTTAATTATTATATATGATAGTAGTCCTTATCCATTTTATTAGCACCAATAAATCTCTTGCAGTTAAGGCTGTGATAGGGGAGTGATACTGGATTTATTTTCTAACAAGAATTTGAATACTGTGCGTGCAGATTAAAGATAATACAGAACCAGAAAGAGGCTTGCTTGAAATATATTTCAGTGTACAAAGAGGAACAATTTCCTATTTGAACATGCTGCTTTGTAGCTAATAAATCACAGCTTATGTATGTGGTATTAAACCATAGCTTGGGCTTGCTTGCTCTTCTCGTTCTTTCATATAGCTGGAAGGTAGGTCTTCTGTTAAGTTTTGATTCACTTTCAAAGAAATTTGGTTTTGTGTTACATATTAATCGAGGATTGTGGTTTTCAGCTAACAGTGATTACCAGTGTTCTGGCAATGAGCTACAAAACCATAAATGACTTGGAGCCTTTATACCTGAAGAAGCACCCTGGAAGCATTGATGGAGAGCTTCTGATCCTTGTTAGCATCCCATCTTTGTGTGTTGCACATAGTGTGATGTGGAAGAGAGCCTTCTCTTGTGGCACCCTGCATGTAGAACGTCTGTTTCACTTATATTTGACTGGCATTAGTCTTGTTTTCATTTCGGCACCAGGTTAAACTTGGTTATTTGCTTAAGCTTTAGTAATTGTTAATCTCACTGATTAATTTGTATTGACTGTTACTTGTATGTTGAGATTATTTATTTTATCACCTTCTGGTTCATCTTTGGCTTTATTACAAGATTGGTGTATCCTGCCCTGAAATTCTCGGATAGAGGACATATTATTTGATGTAAACTGTGGTGCTTAGCTCATACTTGATCTAAAGCCAAGATTCTTTGAAAGTGAAACTAAGCTCTACAGAAGACTTCCCAGCCCTGCAGAAGGAGCAGAGAAGTGCATGGACCTGATCGTTTCCCCTTGGTTTGGAGGTTCATGCATATAATGCTGAACTATGGTTTAGAATTTTATGCAAACCGGGCTTATATTTTGAGTAGCAGTAGAGCTTCTACTTCATAATGGATCTTAATCTATGGTTTGCTGCTTTAAAATGTTTTTCCTGGAATTCTATTGCTTCTTAGGCATTGCTATTTTGTCCTAGTCTTGCAAATGCATAATGTTTTCCAGTATGTCCAATACTGGGCAGTTTGCTCCTAGACAGGGGGCTTTGCAGCTCAGAACAGCATTAGAAATGCTGGAAGTTGATGGCTTTGAATAAAGAAAGAAAGAGACAGTTTTCAGGTAAAACAGTGCATACTCTCATTTTGTAAGGCTATGACAGTCCTGGTTCTCAGTCTTAGGTGTGAAGCCTGCTGCATCTACGTCATGGAGGTGTTTGACTTCCTGAAATAAAGCCTAAAAGAGGAGTTATTTCTGTTCCAGAAACTAGTTATGTCTGCACCTTTACAGAAGAAGTGTCCAGTGTTTATGCAAATGAGATTTCTGTTCTAGACCAGCCATTGTTCCTGCCTTGATGGCTATTGTTAATCCTTTTACCCAGAATCCAATAGCTGGATGAAATGGGTGTTAATCAGGGTTTGGGTGACATTGCATCAATCAATCTGGTGTGATGCATAAGACCCCCACCTTTTCACTTTGCAAACCTAAAATTTCAGGGGTCAGCAACCTTTTTCAGCAGGGGGTCAGTCCACTGTCCTTCAGACCTTGTGGGGGGCCGGACTATATTTTTTTGGGAAAAATCATGAACAAAATCCTATGCCCCACAAATAACCCAGAGATGCATTTTAAATAAAAGGACACATGCTACTCATGTAAAACATGTTGGTTCCCCGACCGTTCCCAGGGCGGATTTAGAAGGCGAATGGGCTGAATCTGGCCCCTGGGCCTTAGTTTGCCTACCCATGGTTTAGATCAAAGAGTGAGGCAACTGAGTTTTGTAGCATAGACACTATGAGATTGGTGCTATCTGGTGTGTTCCTGCTGTCTTGAGATATTATAACGGGTTCCCTCAAACTTTGTCACACTAGAGCAGTGGTTTTCAACCAGTGTGCCACGGCACCCTGGGGTGCCTTGAATGATGGTCAGGGTGCCATGGCCAACACTAGCCTGTCCCTCCCTCCCCCCCATGCCCTCTCGCGTCTCTGCATTCCAAAGGCTTGCACAGCTGTTTGTTGCAGCAGCCCTGGCTACAAGCTCCCCAGGCAAACGGTGCCTCGGGGGCTGGCCATGGGTGCTGGTTGTCAGGAGTAAGCAAGCAAGCAGACAGACAAGCCCCAGGCCCCTGTGGGGCAATGTGAGGAGACTTCTTTCTTTGGGGCAGGGGCGGGGCAGCTCAGAGACCAGGGACGGTAGCAGCAACTGCCCGGAGGACTCCCAAGGAGAGGGAAGAGGAGCAGAGGCTGAGGGAATATTCCACAAGGGAGGGTGTTCTTAAAAGGGTGAGAGGCTGCTAGCTCTGCAGGCAAGGGGTATCATAACTGGGCTCCTGGGCCCCACAGGGGTGCCGCAGAAAGAATATGTTGGGCAAAGGAGCCGTGGACTCAAAAAGGTTGAAAACCTCCGTACTAAAGGATAACTGTGCCAGCCCACTCCCCTTCAGTTGCTATGGAGAGTGTTAGATGTTTTCCCTATTAGAACAGACAGGGTTAAGAGCACTTTGGGCAGGAAGATTGTATAGCCTTCTAGATGGAGAGTTTCTTGCCTTTTTTCTCTTTTTTTTGAAGGCACTAGAGTTTTAGGATCCGTATTAGAGCAATGCCTGTCTATCCTCCAGGGCCTCAAAAGCCAGTGGGATGTTTGCAAACGCAACAGCAAAAGAACCCGTTGGTTCCTCTAGAGAGAGCCTGTCAAATTTGAATTGCCTCATGCGTTTTCATGAGGATGCAAGGTTTCTTCTAATGCCTCTCTGATATTTATATTTGGAAGCATTTTTAAGTGTAGCAATACAGAGTCCCAGTTTGCTCTTCTGAATAGCTGCAGTCCAAAATAGGTGAATGAATAAATTTACATTGTGAATTATTGAAGAGTTTGAAGGGTTTCCCTAAAGAACGGCCTTGCAGTTACCTTGCTAAGTAAAAATTAAAGATGAGCTTGTTTTTATCCCAACTTTCATGAGGCTTCTGTCTTATCCATTTCAGTGGCATAATCACCTCTCTTTTTACCAGAGTTTCAGTTCCCTGGCTAAAGGAACTCCTGGAATAATAATAACAATAATAATTCTATTTATTACCTGCCCTTCATCATCAGGTTCCAGGGTGAGTTCGAACAATTTTCAATTCAATTTTAAAACCGTCAAATCATAGCTTGGTATAGGGCTTAATTCTCTGTATTGTATGTTTAATACACCTTTTAATTATAGATTATGCTAAAATCCTAAGAAGGAATGAGAAAACTCACTCTTGTTAGCGAATGAGCTTGACTGTATCAGGTGTGTACAAGAGGGGGCGGGGATTATGTTTGTTGCTTTCAGAGAGCACAGAGTGTTTTCTTTTGTACCTTATCAGATAGCGACTTGGTATTCTCTTAATATTTTCCTCAATATTAAGGAATGTGCTTGGTAAATGAAATCTGGAATTCACAGTGTCCAGCCTGTTTTCTGGGTCTTCATGCCTTGATTACCGTATTTTTCGCTCTATAAGACGCACCAGACCACAAGACGCACCTAGTTTTTGGAGGAGGAAAACAAAAAAAAATATTCTGAATCTCAGAAGCCGGAACAGCAAGAGGGATCGCTGCGTAGTGAAAGCAGCAATCCCTCTTGCTGTTCTGGCTTCTGGGATAGCTGCGCAGCCTACATTCGCTCCATAAGACGTACACACATTTCCCCTTACTTTTTAGGAGGGAAAAAGTGAGTCTTATAGAGCAAAAAATACGGTACTTCATCTTAGTATTGTGAGCTTCTTAAATCCATATGTTGTATTTTAGCAAAAGTAGAGTGGTGGCATGAACCTGTTAATAGGCAAGCTTCCTGTAGAAAGACTTTCCTGTTGAAGAGCTGCTGGACTGTTGCCTCTTTTTCTCCTGTATTGTGTAGTGGAGCCTTTTTTACATTGATATAAATCAGGGTTTCTGAACTTCTGAGTTCACTATCTCTTTGTTGAGCTTTTAAAGTTGCCATCAACCCACACTTCAATCATTAGGAATGTAAAGGAAATAAAGGAATAAGTATATATTCAACTTTTATTAGTTATCCATCACTATTACTAGGAATATCAAATGTAAGAAAAGGAAATAGAACAAGTGAAAATAACGATGAAACCATGCCTTTCTGTACATGCCCTTTATTTCTGAGCTTAATAGTTTCTATTTTTTTGCTCTGTACCATGTAGGGTATGTTACACCCCTAGGAGTGCTGTTAGACTCAGATCCTGCTTGCATGCTTCCCACAGGCATCTGCTTGTCCACTATGAGAACAGGATGCTGGACTACATGGGTCATTTCCCTGATCCAGCAGGTTGTTAGGTTCTTATTGCCCTTTATGACCCCATGGTCTTTATTCACATCCTGCATCGTCCCATTTACCCCAGGAGGTCAATATAAGCTGCTTTGAGAAACCCAGAATTAAATTACAGGGTGGAATTGCCCTGTTTTTCCTCTTCCCCATCCCTAGAGCTTCACATTCCTATTATATATTTATTTATAATTTTATTCATAAAATGTTTGCTAAAAGTATGTATGAAACTTGAACTTTTCATGTCAAGAGCAAATTCGAGATCTTTTTGATTCAGTGAGTGCGTGACACCTCATCCTCTTTATATGCTAGCAAATGAAACTTGTGTTTTGCTAATATGAGCAGAGGTTTCCCAAATCCATGTGAATTGATGTAAATTAAATAATGATTTAAATCGGCAAGAGAAAAAGTTGGAGTTCCCACTGATACGGCATATATTTCTTAAAACTTAATGGTGTTTTATTTTACAACTAACAATAGTTACTGTTTTTACCTGTGTATAAGACCGTCAATCTCCCCAAAAAAGCTCAACAAGTTTGGGATTGGTGCTTTGAATATTTAATAAAAAAGCGAAGTTGCTTTGTTTGAAGTTAAAATATTGATTTCTTAATTTTGGGTTCAAAAAAATAGGGGTTGTCTTATATATACATGCGGGCATCTTATACACGAGAAGATATGGTATTTTCTTACAACCAAGCCTTTCATCTATTTATTTCATGTTATACATCTTACAGACCTTGTTTTTTTTAAAAAAACAACAACAACCCCTATATAGTTCAAAATATTGCTGTACAAGTCTCTCCTATGACTGGCAACCATGACAATTGATTAAGTACATCAGGTTATTTTTATTTTCTTTCTAGTTATGCTCCTTTATATTTCACTTTGCTTTGGCTTTGCAACCCTTTGGTTGCAAAGTAGCAACCAAAAATGAAATACCAGTGACTGATAATTACTGGCAGACTAGAGCAGTTTATATTCACAAGGTGATGGTGGTTATGTTGAGCTGGTACAGTGTAAGGGCAGTATTCTACCAACTTCTCCATCAGCAGAAGAATTGCCACTAGCACAATGAGACTTCGCCCATCCCCCTCTATGCACACCCCACCACCCCACCATTTCCCTGAATCTGCTCTGGGGGGTTGGGGAAAATCTAGAACAGATTTAAAGGGGTGTACGAGAAGGGGGATAGTTCTGTGCAAGCAGACAGCTTTGTGCTGATGAAACTACTTAGCACTAAATTGAATACAATCCTAAGTATTCATATGTGAGAAATGATCAAATTTGTTCTTTTACATAAAAGTCCTTTGGCTCAAATGTATCTCATAGAGGGTCTTGGTTTGGCTTAGAGATTAACTGTAGTGCTTATATCTAGATATTTAATATTAACTTATTTAAAAGAAATGTTGGCTGAAATCCAACACGATGTGAGTTGGCATTTGCAATCTGACTACCCCTTCCTCTTCTGTCTATCTGCACTGTCTGCCTGCAGTGCCCCACCCACTTGCTCCAGAGGTTTGAACAAGGCATAGTGTCAAAGGTTAGCTGCAGAGGGAAGAGAGAAAAGGAAAATTGTGTTGTGCAAGCAGAAGTCTGTAACGTTGGCAGATACACAACTGAATATCACCCTTATTATATATACTTAAAAAGCAACACACACCATTTTTATACAGCCTAATTATCACAACCCAGCATTTGTGAGTGTTTCTTTGAACTTATATTGCAGTGGTGGTCTTTAAGGCATACTTAATATTCTACATTTGACTCCCAGATTTTATAATGCTCCGATTTTAGATTGTTCTAGTGGTGAATGTGTTGACCTACATTTATGCTAACTTTTAGCTTTCAGAATAGCAATGGCCTGGCCATTTTGAAGTACACATAGTATTTTCTCATTTGGAGGGATTTTTATACAAATAAGTTGTCTAGTAGTATTTCATGGATTGTTGTAATTTAGCTGTCAATGTGGTGTTAGGATTACTTTTGAATTAGGTGCTCACATTTTGAGTGAGAAAAATGCACATTTCCTACTTTTATAGCAATTGCGGTTTTTTGGATAATGATGTATAACTTCAGCACTCTGGATCATGTGAAAATGCCCTACTTTGAAATCTCTGTAAATAGGTAGTCTCAGATATTATTATGGGTGAAAAACAGACTTAAATGGATTTTTAAATGCCTTAATATAGATATGGGTTGAACAGTAAGTTCCTCTTTGTGTCTTGTAGAAGTTTGAGTCATATTTAGGTAAAATCGTTTCTTTTCGCTGGTGATATAGCAACTTTACAGGCTAATCCTATTTAACTGAGCTAACAGAGCCATGCATAATTTTTAAGGGAACAGGAACACTTGTACAAATCAATACATATCAGGATTATAATTTTATATTGGTCTGTCATCTGCTACATGATATAGTAAGCATTTTTAATTTTATTTTTTTAGGGACCAGTTATTCTCCACAAGAAAATTCTCATAACCATAGTGCTCTTCATAGCTCAAATTCACACTCTTCTAACCCTAGCAATAATCCAAGTAAAACATCAGATGCAGTAAGTATCTATGGTGAATTATTCAACTTTGTTTTACTTTATTTAACCCACAGACAGTGCCTTCTCTGGCTATTTTTCAATTAATGCAAATTATTAGAGCAAGACTGGTCAGACTGTGTTCCACATTAAGTATTTGAGTTCATAGCATGTAATTTGAGTGATAAATACACATTTCAGAAAGCTATTTTCTTGCTTATTGTTTTGAACCCATTGGAAATATTTACAGTGGTGCCCCGCAAGACGAACGCCTCGCAAAACGAAAAACCCGCTAGACGAAAGGGTTTCCGTTTTGGAGGCGCTTCGCAAAACAAATTTCCCTATGGGCTTGCTTCGCAAGAAGAAAGCCCATAGGGAAATCTCCGGGGACCTCTTTTAAATGCTAGCGGTGGGGAGCAAAGCCTCCCCCCCCCTCCGGCATTCAGAAGAGGTCCAGGATGGCCGGCGGGGGCCGAAAGGCTTTGCTCCCCACCGCCAGCATTTTAAAAGCAGTCCGGGATAGCAGGGAAGCGCTTCCCGCTATCCCGGAGGGCTTTTGAAGGCAGGCGGGGGGGGGAGAGCAAAGACCTTTGCCCCCCGCCCGCCTTCAGAAGAGGTCCTGGACCTCTTCTGAAGGCGGGCGGGGGGCAAAAGTCTTTGCTCCCCCCCCCCCCGCCTGCCTTCAAAAGCCCTCCGGGACAGCGGAGAAACGTGCTGCGTTTCTCTGCTCTCCCGGGAAGGCAGGCAGGGGGGACAATGACTTTCGCCCCCCGCCGACCTTCAGAAGAGGTCGGGGGACAGACTGTCCCCGGACCTGGTCTGAAGGCGGTCTCCATAGGAACGCATTAATTGATTTTTAATGCATTCCTATGGGAAACCGTGCTTCGCAAGACGAAAAACCCGCAAGACGAAAAGACTTGCGGAACGAATTAATTTCGTCTTGCGAGGCACCACTGTATACCCATTGGTGTGTGTTTAGGGAGTAGACTGTGGGATTGTGCATTCTGTCCCTTGGTTTGTCTGATTGAATGTTCAATTCCAATCTAAAGAAATTTGGACAATCCCAGATTCCTTTTCACAACATTGATTCAACCCAGTTTGGAAACGGAATTTGGATCGTCCTCAGATTGAGCTAGAAGTAATTATGATCAGACTTAAACCAAGTTAGGTGGGAAGGCGTGCACAAAAACATGATCCAGTGCTGGAAGCCTAGTTGGCATTGTCTGCACTGACCTTAATCTCTATGAACACAAGGGTTCCTGTTACTAAATTAAAGTATATGTTAAAGGACAAACTGGAAGGAGGGGTGTATTTTTTTTGGTATAATATATTAAGCTGATTCCATCACTTTTGCCCTCCCTCCCCCAAGTCCTATGATTCTGCAGATGACTGGTCTGAGCACATTAGTTCTTCTGGCAAAAAGTACTACTATAACTGCCGAACAGAAGTTTCCCAGTGGGAAAAACCAAAAGAATGGCTTGAAAGGTAAGTACTAATATAATAGGTGAAATGCAGTGTTGTACACTTGATATGATTTAACTGTTTGCTTTTTCCTCTCCAGAGAGCAGAGACAAAAAGAAGCAAGCAAAATATCTGTCAACAGTTTCCCAAAAGACAGAGATTACAGGAGAGAGGTGATGCAGGCAACTGCTGCTAGTGGGTTTGCTAGTGGAAGTATGTATGTTTTAATACAATAAAAAAATCTGCCTATCCATTTTCTATTCTTTGTCAGTAATTTCACATCAAAACAAATTTTACAGATATGCCAAACTTTATATGTGTTTTCTTGATGTACTTGTGCCTGATTCTTGCATAGACACTGAAATGGTTCCTGTGATTTATTTTATGAGCATGAATTGTACTCACAGCCCTTGCACAAAGCACCATAAACTGGTGCTTTTTCCCTTTCCTTTAATGACAAGTTCACCAGCATGTCTAAAGTTCTCTGTTTGGGTTGAGAATCAAGATTGCTTTGTGTATTTATTAATTTCAAAAATGGGTCAGTTTAGGAATTGTTATAAATATTGCACATTCCACCTTTCTCATGAATTTCAAGCACAATTGTAAGAAGATGAAACCTTTCGTTTTTATATTAAAAATATTATCCTATGTCCCTTTACAACGTCAATGTTGTCCCTTTACAACTTCAATGTTGTGTAGGTTTGAATACAAATGCTTCTGAGTTTTCAAACTTGGAGTAATTAATTTAGAGATGTGTCATTAATTTTTATTATTTCATGCTGGAATACTAGATGCAAGTGTGTTTAGCTCCCTCTAACCCTTGAAGGCAGTAATGTCATTGCTTCTCAAGAATATTTTAGCAGCTTGTCCCCAGAAATGGTAGTTCCACCTCCCTCAGAAGGTGAGGGGGGCCTGGGAGAGGGCAATCTTTCCCCTCTTTCCTCCCCACAGTTGCATTTGGTTTCTTCACCAGGTAGCTTTTTGCAAATGTTGAAGATACATCTCATTACCCTAGCCTTTTGACACCTGAGATGTGCATTTCCTGTAATTGGAATCTGTTTTAACTTTTTAAATTTATTATGAAGTGTTCAGATTGGGCTGTTCCTCTTGCAAAAGACTCAGGCAGGAGCACATAATTGTGTGAGGTAGACTGCGTCTCAGTTTTTTCCTCCTGCCTAGGACAGAGCTCTCACTATTTTGTTGGCTGTTAGTCAGCTGAGTCCTCTTTAACTCCTTTCTTTGTTATTCTTTGTTACTTAGTAATCTTCCTCTTCTTTAGTTGTAGGATACTTTTTCCTGTCTTTGTTACTGTTTGGTGTCAGTCCATTTTTTTACTGTTGGGTTTCAGTCCTTTTATTTGTCCTCCACTGAGGTAAAAACAACAACTCTTGTCTCCTTGCTAAATATCTTTTGCTATTCAATGCTCAGTGTTTTACTTCTGTTTAATTCTTTACTACTGGTCTTTGTTTCTTGTCGCTGGTCGTTTCCGTTTTGGTGGTGCTTTTGACACCTAAGAAGTGTGTTTTTGGGGCCCACTCTATTCCTGTGATTGGAATCTGTTTTAACTGTTTTTAATTTTATATTGTTGTAACCCCTCCCCCGGGACCTACTGGTAATAAATTTAACAACAACAACAACAACAACAACAAATAATAATGGAATTTGGTACTGAAGCATTCAAACCTTTGTATTGTGGCATTTGTAGATATAATATGAATATTAGAAAAGTTAAATTTGATAAGTACATCACAGCATTGAGTATTTTATGAAATAATGTTCATTCTTCACAATTGGAGCTAGAATAGGATTAAAGTTTAGTAAATGCAGATATATTTACTTGATCAGTATTGGAGCTCTAATTTGGTCTTTTCCGTTTCTCATTGCAACATTGTGAATGATAAACAAAAGTGGAAGAGAAGCATTCCAGTGATGCCGCTAATATGCTCCCACAGAATATTTTGTCTCAGACAAGCAGACACAACGACAGAGACTACAGACTGCCAAGAACAGAGACTCACAGTAGTTCGACCCCAGTACAGCATCCCATCAAAACAGTGGTTCACCCATCTACTACCCCAAGTTCTGTTCCACCTAGTCCATTTTCTCTACAGTCTGACCACCAGCCAAAGAAATCGTTTGATGCAAATGGAGCATCTTCCTTATCAAAACTGCCTACACCCACCTCTTCCATCCCTTCACAGAAAACTGAGAGAAAAAGTTTGTCAGGTAAAAATGTTTTTGGCTTCTCCATGTTGTTAGGTCAGATAACTAGAATACACTACCTTTAGAGCTGTAGCCTGCTTGCCCTGTGCAGAGGAGTTGAGGTTTACATTAACCATGAATTTAAATTCTTGTACAAAACCTAGAGCTCCAGCTCATATATTTGGTTGTCACCTAATGACATGTGTTGCTATTTTTATTTTTTTTGACATGACATTTTCAGTGATTTACTCATTTTCTTATATCTGAAAAGTATGCTTAAACATCAAATTGCTTCAAGCCTTTTCAGGAAAGCATAAGTGGTATAACTAGCTTGTTTGACATATTTGTGTGATTAGTATTCCTACACAGCCTCTCTGAAGCCACTGTGTTAAGAGATCTTGACACCTGGTATTGAAACTTTAGAATACTGTGGGATGTATATGATTGGTGCTCTTGTGTAAGCACAAGGTCTGATCCAGCAGCAGGTATCCAATAATGGGGGAGAACGAGAGATTTTTGTCCAGGCCCTCCCCCCCTCCACCTGTACGTACACAATTTCATTTGTGTATTCTGAAGTCTCTGATATTCTCCAACATCAGGATACCTGACCAAATAAACTCTAATTTTGAACCTGTTTGACAACTGTGTGTCCTGTTCCTTGCTGATACCATCCAAATTATGTATGCTTACAATACTGTACAAACCCATACATTAAGGTTTTGCAGGTACACCAAATCCAGTAAGTTTCACTTCTACAGGTAACATTGGTGATGCTTTGCCCTTTCAAGAGTGATATAAAGACATTAGAAATAGGCTTTGGGTCTAAATTCAGGAACTGTATCAGTTACACTGTCTACAGGCATTATTAGATTTTTATGTTAAATATTAATAGTTTGAGCACAGGATGTTTGAGAGTTTGATAGATATTTTTTTTCTGACAGTGCACAAAGTTTAGCAGATGCCCTAGGGTGTGCACGACATCTTTCACAAGCACAACACACCCATTGAATTTGCTATGTGCTGAGAAGTAGAATGGCTGTTGCATGAGTGGGCTGCCACAAATCACCCTTTGCTTTTACTTTGTAGCATTGTTTTTATCTCATTAGCCACTTCGGAAATTCAAGTGTTGTGTAATGCATTTTAAAAAAAACCTATATAATGGGAAAAATTTAAAACCAGCCACAAAATTTTGTATAATTTTGGCAAGTTTGATTTATTACTGGATTTAGAGTATGTGAAAGAATATGGGTTATGATGGGAAGAAACATAAATATCTCTGTTTCTTCAGAATCTATGTCAATGGACAAGTCTCTATCCCACTCGTGCACAACTCCTTCCACATCATCTGCTTCTGGGCTGAATCCAGCTTCTGCACCAACTTCATCGGCTTCAACAGTTCCTGTTTCACCTGTCTCACAATCCCCAATTCCTCCATTACTTCAGGACCCAAATCTCCTTCGACAGTTACTACCTGCTCTTCAAGCCACATTGCAGCTTAACAATTCAAGTGTAGATATATCCAAAATAAATGAAGGTAAGACAGATTTTTAATAGTTTGTCCTAATACTGTATTGAACAAAGTGACTACATAGCTAGAAGTTACACTTCTACATAAGGTAGATTTAAAGTGTTAGCTTAATGCAATGACTGTATTGTGCACTTGCTTTCAGAACAAATGTTACCTTTGCAAATATGTGTCCAAGCGAACATTTACTAAGGTGATGGGCAGGAAGGAAAGATTTACAGGGATGAATTAGAGGCATAGAGACTGACTTGGCAAAATATGAGCGAGTGGCATTTGTAGGGGAGAATCCAGCTGGTGATTCCCTGCTATAAATGCCTGCCACTGTATTTGTGTAACATGACAAATGGGGTTGGGAACCTCCATGTTTTTCTGCCTTTTATCTTGCATGAAGCCAAGACTGGCTGTATTAATGAATTGGAAATTATTTTCAATGTACTATTTGCATTGAGCTTAGGGGAAAGTGGGGGCAACAAATGGAACTACTTGCATTTCAGCCAGTGAAAGTTGATTAACATCTTAAATTTGATTTTAGTACAGTGCATTTTAAACTGCAGTGCTGAACTTAACCATTGAACCCAGTGTGGCATACATCTTAGTAGAACACACACAGGATTGCACTACTGCAGATCCCTGCATATTCCTACGATTGCTGCTGCACTTACAGGAATTATAATGTGTACCATTCTGGTCACTGCAGCTCAAAAGATAGACCTGGAAAACGGGATATTCAGGACTTTTTAGTTTTGGGGAAATGGAAAGTAGAGGAAGTCATGATAGAGGAGAATAAAAATGTGTAGACTGGAGAAAGTGGATAGAGAGAAGTTTTACTCCCTTAACATTCAATGAAACGGATTGTTGGAAGATTCAGGACCCAAAAAACAACAGTGCCACTTCGCATAATACATAGTCCTATCCTCCATTACTTTGTCATTTAACTATCAGTGGCTATTAGTCACGATGTCTATGTTCTGCCTCTACTGTTTGTGGCAGTATACATCTGAATACCAGTTGATAGAGAACAGAAACGGGGAGAGCACTGCTGCTCTCATGTGCTGCTGTTGAGCTTTCCTTAAACATCTTGTTGGCCACAGAGAGAACAGGATTTTTACTAGAGGGACCTTTGGTCTGCTGCAGCAGGGGTGCTCTTAGGTTCTTACGAGAAACTGGATCAGGAACTTAGTTTTAGGGAATAGTATTTTCTTTCAAAAATAAGTACTGTAGATACACTGTTGCTTCTTTTCAGGGAATGAAAGTGGTAATCTTAATTTGTGTGTTAGTTCTTACAGCTGCTGTGACACAAGCTTCTCTACAATCTATACTTCATAAAATTCTCACTGCTGGACCATCTGCTTTTAATATAACTTCCCTGATTTCTCAAGCAGCACAGCTTTCCACACAAGGTATTTTGGAAGCTTCTTTTTGTCTCCCTGTAAAATTGCCTTGTATGCTATGAAACTTTGGTTCATTTTACTGTAGAGGGATTCAATTAGGAAAAATGTATCAAGTGTTAGTCCTAGTCAGAGTAGACCTATTAAAATAATGGACATAACTAACTTATATAGATATAACCTTTAAAGTCAGATTCCTAAAGGGTGTTCAGAAAAGCTGATAGCTTCCACTGCAGCAACAATTTGTTGTTCTGTTATTCTGAACATATTTATGGAGGATGAGATTCAATTGTTTGGTGAATTCAGTCCAAATGTTTCTGGACCAGTCAAGCATAATAACATTATAAATAATCAGCATTTACTAAAGCCAACAAAATTGACACTGCATACATTTTGTTGGACTGAGCTGCATGTGTGAAGATGTTGTTATTTCTCTTAACAAGTTTTATTGCTTATTCAGATTCCGGAAGGGGAGACCAAATCTATTCCAACTATAAAAAAGCTAATACTTTAGTGATCTAGTTCAAGTTCTTACTATGTGGTACTTACTATGAATACCTAAAATAGGTTATCTAGAAAACTCCTGCTATGCGCTATATTACTTTGAACTTAGTGGAAGCTTTGGGAGTTCGATTAGTTCTATTAAAAGTTAATAATCATAAGCAGAAAATGATCCTGACTAAAATTAACTTTCTTTAGTTTTTGTTGTTTGGTCTTTTGGGTCTATCTAGGGACAAAATGCCCTCATTGAAAAAAAATGAGAGCTGAAATTAGAGCTTCTTAAAGAGAGCTCTGTGGTCAGTGGTAGATGTCAAAAATTAGTGCATGACCTAGAGGCTGCAACTAACAAATTGAATAATTAATAATATATATTGGAAAATACACTTTGCATTTGCAGGTATATAAATATTTTGTTTGCCATTTAAAAGATCCCTTCGCCCCCCCAGTCTAAAACTGGCTCAGTGTGTGAAGTGGGAATTCTTATGCCCATCAATTATTATTCATACGCAGCTTGACTGCCTGCTACTTTAAAGTAAGCTTTTTGTGTACTTCCACATGATATACAGTATATTTTCAGACTCTTCATGGGCAGATATATTTGACTATGCATGCCATGTGATAAGCCAGACTATGGCTCTCCTAAAGAGGAGTTCAGTTGTTTTGCTCCTCCCCAACCCTTTTTATTCCCATGCTAAGCTAAGTCAAGATTTGGCTTAGCATGGTATCCAAACCAATGCTTGTGGTCAAGTGCTCTCCTTGCTAACCACAAACCATAGCTAAGGTTTGTTCCATGACTTAGCTTAGTGTGGCACAGGAGTGAAAAGGAACAAGGACAGTATGTACTTAAATTGCTTGTTTAATAGTTTGGTCAGTCTGAGGCTGAAGCATCTGTGTATGTAAGAACAGGATTTACACTTGATTATATAAATTGGTGTGTGAGGCTTTAAATAGTTAACTTTAAGTAAAACCATTTCAGCAGTGAAAATTCCATACAGATTTAGGTGCTGAAGTAGCAAAAGATAGTCCAAAGCTTTTAAACCCTTCAGCACCTAGTTTCAGCAAACAACAGAACAACATCATCTGGATATGACTCCTGTTACAGCATTAAAAGTTGCTGAGTTTGTAATTTTCAGTCCTTCATGGAGCAACTGTTTTATGTCTCTGGCTTTCTCATTTGGTCACAGCTCCTCTTCCCCCTCCATTGCTTATGTCTTCCAAGCTTTATTTCCTAAGAATACTTAAAAATATATATACTTAGATTGAGTAAGATTTTAAAAAATTGTCATGGTCTTATTTACAGCTCAGCCATCTAATCAATCCCCAATGTCTTTAACATCGGATGCCTCATCACCAAGGTCATACGTATCTCCAAGGATAAGCACGCCTCAGACTAACACAGTTCCTCTGAAACCTTTGATAAATACACCCCCTGTATCTTCACAGCCAAAGGTAAGATTTTAATGAGTTACAGTAGGAGTAAAACTCTGCTTCTGTTGTTAAAGCAGACACAAGACTCCAACATTGTAATGCTTTAAATATTTTTAAAAATATTTCAACAGTTTTCATTAGATGACCTTAAATGGATGCTCTAGTTTCTGGTGGAATAAACCAGTTGCTTTAATTATTATTATTTTAGTCTATAACTGTCACTGGTTGGACTTTGTAACAAAGTGGCTAAGAGTGAGCCAGGAATTCCCAGTACAGATCTTGCCTTTGTTATATTGGTAGGCAGCCTCAAGCAAACCACTCTCCTCTTCTTCTTCTTCTTCTTCTTCTACTACTTCTTCTACCTTCAACATGGGCATAATAATAGTGGCCTATTTTAAATGTTGTTAGCAGGATTTCTTTCCCCAAAATATATTAGTCACTATTCTGTGCTTACTGAGCACAGTCCTTATCAGGCTTTGTGGGAGGAGGTTTAGACAAACTGGTGTCCATCTATTACATTATTAGTTCTCTACAGTAATTTTAATAGACAGCTTTCACTTCTGTGCTTTCCATACCACCCACAGTTCTCTGAGCAGTTTGACAAAATACTAGCATAAATTTTATCATATCAGCCAGTCCCAGTTAATTTAGCTGTCCTTGTTGGCAGCCATCTATCTTGGGAAACAATGGAGGAGTGCACCTTTGGGAGTAAAGTCAAATTTTGGAGAGTTATAGCATCTGCTGTTACTGTAGAGACCAATAAAGAAGAGACATGTTTTGTTGCAGCTAGGGCAGATGTGTGGTTGTGGTGCTTCAGATGCACCATGGTCTGACTGTCTCCAGGCATTAAAGTAGTCTGCAAGGGATTCCCACATGGCAGGATTGATGTTGCTAGCCTTGTTTGCAGGATAATTGAAGATCATGGGCTGTTTTGAAAGTTGGAGTCTTGTATAATGCACTAACGTGGTGCCTATACGGCTCCCTCCTCCTGCTGAAATTAGACTTAAAAGAAGCATTCTGCTGTAGCCAATAGACTAGGTTGAGGTGTGGGCTCAGTTGTGGTGTGTGTGGTGCCCACAACAGTTTCTGGGGTTTGCAAAGGTGTCTATTGGCGGTCCCTGCTGTAATTCAACTAGGAAGTTACCAGTAACAATAGCAAAGTACTCGCTGTCCTTTTTATATATCTGTCTCTTCCTCTGTCCTCCTTTTAAAGCAGCTCTATTCCATTCCAGTTTTCAGATTTATCCTCCCAACAGTTGGTCAGCATTCCGTCAAAACTGAACATGCTTAGTCTGTACTGAACTGTCTCTTGGTCCCTTATATATTGTAATAAAGTTTTTGTTTTTGTAGGGATACTTCTGCAAACCTTAGGATTAGCCTCAGTCTTCTGATACCTTCTTTGTACGGCGGTTGTGTGTGTACAGTTTTGAGTATCTTTGTTCATGCAATTTGAGTTAAATTAAATTAGAAGACACCCTTCCTTCCATTTCTGTGTACTATGCCTGAAATAAGTTGCAGGAGGTATCCCACTTCTAATCCTGTTTGATAGCTCTTCAGTTTAAGGTTATTTGAAGTAATACTGAAATGTGGTCAAATTTTGAACTTTCAGGTTACTACTTCAGGTGTTAAGCAAGGACCAGTTTCACAGTCAGCATCTCAGCAGCAAGTGATTACTGACAAACAACAAGGTCATGAACCTGCTTCTCCTCGAAGTCTTCAGCGTTCAAGGTATATATTACATTGGTATTGGCTTTTGACTTCACCATATCCTATTCTACCAAGTGTTGCTTTTTGGAGCTGCATGCTCTCATCTGCAAATACTGCCTGTAAAGTGGTATCTCAGATTACATACACTTCAGGTTACATACGCTTCAGGTTACAGACTCCGCTAACCCAGAAATAGTACCTCGGGTTAAGAACTTTGCTTCAGGATGAGAACAGAAATTGTAGTCCGGCGGCACAGCAGCAGCGGGAGGCCCCATTAGCTAAAGTGGTGCTTCAGGTTAAGAACAGTTTCAGGTTAAGAACGGACCTCCGGAACGAATTAAGTACTTAACCCGAGGTACCACTGTACAGTATTCTTGCATTCAAAGTTGGGGAGAACATTACAGTCTCAGTGCAATTGCAGGATAGATTATTTACACATGGCCAGTTATTGGAGTTAGTGGCCTATTAACTGTAGTGTCTAGATTTCAGTTTTATGTTTGTTTTTAGTGAGCTAACACCTGTACATCCTGGAATTCTGTTGCCTTAAGTTATGCAGGAAAAACAGGAAGGACTTCACAAGCTGCTTCTTCACCACAAGTGTGTGTATTCAGGTTTGAGACCTGAATGGAAATCTTGGGGGCTTTTTGTGTATTGTCTTTGAAGCCAGCATAAGCTATTCATGTTAACAGATAGAAATGTGGCAGTGCTTAAACACATCTCTGCTGTTGGTAAATGTAAAGATAAATTCTTAGTCCCATTATTAGAAGGTGGTACGGGGACAGAATTTCCATATTAAATTCCTAGTATTGTTTTAAAACCTGTATGTTAACATTTGAAGTAAACAATTTGAATACAGTTGCATTTCAGAAATTTGCTTGGTGCTTTTTAAACAGTTGTGGCTTTTTTGGTTGTGTGATAGTAGCAGATAAGCTTATTGAAGGCACACTAAAATTTTGAATTAAAGGAAATCTGTCATTGTTGAGCCCTCCTTTTAAGTGTATGATTTCATTGAGATGAATCAGCTCAGATTTTTAATAATGGTAGTTCTGAATTGTTCTTTACGTAGCTTTGATCTTCAGGTTTGAGCTACATTTTGTCCAGTAGAATGCATCATATCTTGAAAAAAGGTGCTTTTTAAAAAAACTTAGAGCTTGGACATTACAAGTAAATGTTTACATGACATAAATATCATGTTTAAAAAATAAAATAGGGATAAAATTATTACTGGCTTTGTTGGTTAAGATTAAGGCAGTCAAATTCTGGAAGTGCTTTTCTTCAAAGTTGTTTGGTTTCTAGGCGGTGTTTTTCCCCACCCCCTGGGATAGGGTTGCCAAAGAAATACTAGGAGCAAAACAGTTTTTATGTGTGCAGGGCAAGGTTTCAACAGCCATCATAGGGTCAGGAAGTGCTTAATGCGAACAAAAGTACACTCGTGCACAAATACACTGACAGAAATAATTATGTATACTTGATGAATATGCTATTCATTAAATTGTCCTAGTATACCCAATATTGTTCTTTGGTCTGAATTAAGGCTCACTACTGGTACATAACATCAACTCCTAATCTTATGCAAGTGGCTTCACTGGATTATTTTCTGGTCTGTGCCTACTGTTGGATTGGCTTCTGGTTGGTGTAGAATACATGTGTGTGCTAAGCCATAATTGACTTAGTGTGACATGTGATCCCTCGGCCACTTGCCACATCTACAGCTCTGTTCTGAATCAGAGCATAACCCAGTTGCCTGGAGTAATTGTTACTTGCAGAGGTGACTAGTCAAGTGTCTTCAGTACAAAAATGTTCAACCACTGAGCACTGGAGAAGCATAGATACTAGGCATGGTGTCCTTTCATTTCACTTCAGGCATTTCCCAATTTGGGGCAAGTGGGAATTTGGGCAAATCCCTGAAACAAGAGTCTGGTAGACTAGTAGAAGAGAACAATTCTATTAAAAAAATTGTTGCTTAATATAACGTTCCATGTTTGCTGTTCCTATTTGCCACTCTAGCCAATATGAAGAAAATTCCTGTGTTTATGATGGTGTGGGTTCTGCAATCAGAACTAATGCAGGTGGTGCCACTATCAGTATACTAGTATAATATCCTGGTTTACAGAACTGTTAGGATGCCTTTTGTGGAATTGACAGGCAGTGTGATGTGGGATTGTGAAACTGGTTGTAAAAGACAAAAGGTGCTAGGCACATACACTTAATATGTGGGCCTGTGGAAGTGATTTATAAAACCTGTGGCACCTGCATTTCATAGGAAGAAAGTTACTGGTGTGTTCTTGGAAAAGAATGGGGTTACCTGCTGTTGGGACTAATGACATCAGGGAGGCACATAAAAGACATTAAATAAACTTCATGAGAGTTTGGTTTCTCTTCCCCCCCCCCATACCCATGTCAATTGAGACAGAATTAGTTTGAAATCAATTGAAGCCATGAAGAAAACACTCCTCACTAATGAGTTAGTTAATGTCTTGTCACAGACAATTTGCAAACTGATAATCTCACGATTACTGGCTATGAAACTTTCAGATGGGCATTTTCCCATGGAAGAGATTGGAAATATTCTATATAGTCTTCGTAGAGTTGGAAGGGACCTTGGACATAACAATCCAATCTATGCCGAATCTACTGTGCAGGGTGCAGACTAAGCATCCCTGACTAGCTAACTCAACAAACATTCATTCATTCATTCTTTTTCTTTTAGTAGTCAGAGAAGTCCATCTCCTGGTCCAAATCATACCTCCAATACAAGTGCTTCTAATACGACAGCACCACAGAATGCATCCGCACGACCTACGTGTTCATTAACACCCACGTTAGCAGCACATTTCAATGAAAACCTTATAAAGCATGTCCAAGGGTGGCCTGCAGATCATGCAGAAAAGCAGGTGAGTGTACATTTTGTAGCGTTGGGCAGAATCTAGTGTTGTTTGAGTAGATTGCCGCTTGCACGATAGGATTTCACTTTCCTCTCTTATCCCCTGCATACCTCCAAAATCTGCCTTAGACTTTTGGAAGCAGATTTTGACAGTACATAAGGGGGCTGCAGTAAGGAGGAGGTGGAGATGAAATACTTTTTTGCTTGCAACCCTTTGGATTACAACACTTTAGCTTCCTTTTGAATGTGTTTTAAATTTCCTCTGTTCAAATTCTTGTGAACACCAATGACCTTTAAAACAAATAATTTACGTTAATGCTAGTGAATATTTCACAGCTTGCATTTCCATTTCCATGGAGGTTGGAAGCACTGGAATTGTTCTTATGCCTGGGTGTAATACTGTTGTAGGTAGTTTGTGTTGGGATATCCCAACAGTTTGGTGGGGAAAACAGGTTGTAGAATAGGTATGGTGATTTTTTTTATACTGGAAGATTGAAGTACCTTAAAACTGTTAGCCAATAAACATGTTGTTTTATTTAGATTTTCCTCATTTTAATCCAGTGATTTAGGGAGGTGTTACATTAGATAAGTGTTTATAATTTGTCAGTTACCTGGTTCATGGTTGTCTGCAACAATTGACCTTGGTGACCGGGGACTGTCTGACCTGGAAATTCAGTGACACTTTCACTCCTGCTTTAAAAGATTGCTTGCCCTTTAAGGCAAAAATGTTGGAGGGGAGAGTTCTATGTACCAGGCTACATAGCAGTGCACTGTTATTTCCAGGTTTATGTTTCTATTCTCCCTTTTTGGGAGGGCAGATGGAGAGCAGAGAATAGGACTAGTCACTGTTTTTGTCATTTGAAGCAAGGAGCCTTCCTATTCACAGCAAGTAGAGCAGAGGATGAGTGAGTGTATTTGCAGGTTTAAAATATATTCCTCTATTATCCAGCAACCTTGGGAAGGAAGTTTAGGTTGAGAGTTATATAGACATGGCCCCTTTGTTTCATGGCTTAATAAGATTTGAGGCTGGCTTAGCTATTCAGATTCAGTCACTTGTTTTCAGGCAAACTTGCATGCCTGTTGAAGCAGAAAAGAAGCTGAGAAGATTACACTGGTGTTAGAAATCATTGTTGAAGTTTAGAAAGGCTTACAGGAAAATGTTTACTTTTCAATCCAATGCTGTACAGATTAAAAGTTAAAGGTTGTTTTCTGTAATTCTCAAAACCAATAACCTTTTTCTCCATGTCAGTTTTATAAAGTTGAATGAAAAAATAACCAGTTAACTGCAAATTATAAAAGAATAAAATTTCTTTTTAGTTCTGGTTTTTAAATTTTAGCTAACTGGGCCTTTCTGTTTTGACCTTTCAGACTTCATAGTAATTCTTGATAATGTTGTAAGTTAAGGCATTGCAGCACAGATGCAGTGTTTTAAATATTACAGTTTTAATATGAACTCTAGTCCGTGTAACAGAAACATCTTGTAGCAGAGAGGACTGAAACTTCATTACAGTGTATATATATTATGTACTGTTAGTTTATAATTTGTTCTGGTCAGACAACAAATTTTACCAGAGCGCATGAACTTCACAAAAAGCCATACAACACGAATCTCTTACCTAGATAAGGGATAGGGAACCCCAGATGCTGTTTGGACTCCAACTCCCATCAGCATCAGATAACATGGCCAATAGTCGGGGATAATGAGGTTAATAATCCAACAACAACTGGAAGGGCCACAGGTTTGACATCTCTGATCTAGATGCTTTGTGCAAAAGTTAGTATGAAAACATGATGAAAATACCATGAAAGGGGATAGGGAAGCGTTCTAAAAACAATCCAGTGAGGACGGAGTATGCTCAGGGGGGTAAGAATGCTAATGAGTGTTTTTTGTCAGTGTGGTGGAATATGGAATGGCATATGCTGAAAGAGAGCATTGTTGGTATCAGTCTGTCTTGAGAGACAATGGAATGCGCCTCTAGGAGTGAAGTCAAACCATTGAAGAATCACAGTGCCTGCTGTGGCTGCAAAGACTGGTAACTCATAACTGCTGCCTCCCAAGCCTGGGCAGTATGTTTGGAGGTCCTGGGCTGCCCAAACAACAACACCCACTCTCTTCTCAGCCAATACACCATACAACCATCTTAGGGATTGCACTCCAGATTGTGTAGGATTTGATGCTTAGCCTTTTCTTCTCCTGAGGATGTTCCACAAGGCACTGGGTTTTCCTCAGGTTTACGGCCAAAGCCTTTCTCACTGATGAGTGAGAAGGCAGCCACAAGGCAGCGGAGGTTTAGAAGAGACCATCGCTGGCTGGGTTCTTGATCACAGGAGTACTCCATGCTGTAGTGTTTTGTGGCAGCTCCCACGTCATTCTTCTAGTTTCCATATTCGGGAAAATGCTTGCCCAGATCCTTGACTTTTCAGTCAATCTCTTTCCAATCCCAGAATCAATTTCAGTCAGTGTACTCTGTTAAATCTTAGGATAGCAGTTCTTCATGTTGCCTAATCCACATTTGATGGCTCTACTTTTAGGGTACTGATTCTCGCCCATCTTTTGCAGTTGGTTTTGGATTACTCCAAGGCATTTTAACTCCAAAATTTTACCTCACACTGTATTTGGGCAAAGATCTGATAAATAAAAATTACAATGGTTGAGGCCAGTAAATTTTTACCCATTCCCTGTGAAAAGTCAGTTTTAGACACAACATTTCGTATAGCTACTCTGCCTAGACAGACAGATTCATTAAATACCTAGGTATTTTAAAAAGATGTCTTAAATGTCTTAAGTGCAGGTGGGGAACATGCTGTTGAACTTGGGTTCTGCCATGGGTTTCCCATGTGTATATGGTTGGCCACTTTGAGAGCAGTGTTGGACAAACAGACTGTTTGGCCTGATCTGTTGGGCTCTTCTTACATTCAGACTACTTGCTGTAATGGACAGTTCTGGGTTCTTGCTGACAGACAGCACCACACTTATACCCATTTGAATTAAGTAGGAGAAGACCATGTTGCTGGCATATAACAGGACTGTGATTTTACCATTTTGAATGAATGGCAAGAAACTGAGGGTTCTGAGATTCTTTTGACACCAATACCATACTTTGTGTTTACGTCCAGAAGTTACTCCAAAAGCTGCAACACACTTTCCAACTCCTCCTCTTAACTCTTTTAGGCATCGAGATTACGCGAAGAAGCTCATAACATGGGAAGTGTCCACATGTCAGAAATTTGTACTGAATTAAAAAACTTAAGATCTTTAGTTCGAGTATGTGAAATTCAAGCAACTTTGCGCGAGCAAAGGTAAGAATTCTGGGTTTCTCATCTTGATTTCCCAAATCCTTTTCATCAGTGTTTTTGTTTCATAATGTTTTATAAACTTAAGAGCTACTGAGCAACTTTCCCTAGCGTACAGTCAGGGGCTAAAAACTGTTACAGCTTAACATATAGGATGACATTGACTTAAACAGGAATAATACCTCCCTCCACAGCCATTGAACTACTGAAGGTGCCCTTGTGTGTTCCTGGATCTTGAACAATTATTTAGTCCATTATGTGTACCATTAAGGTAGGTCAACTATTTCTAGGCCCAACAATTTTGTCCTTTTAAAAAATAAAAAATAAAACGCATACAAAACTGTGTTTATCACAGTATTATCCCTTCAACCTCTTGTAGATTGAATAACTAACTTTAAGAATGTGCATGTCATTATTAAAGTACTAATTCATGGAGTAAATTACTCATCTAAGAACGGATTTGACATGCTTGTACTAATTGCTTTCTTTTCCTTTTGTAGGATACTATTTTTGAGACAACAAATTAAAGAACTTGAAAAACTAAAGAATCAGAATTCCTTCATGGTGTGAAAAAGTTGTGAATAATTGCACATGGGTTTTGAGTACAGGAACTGTAAAACTGATTGCCCAGTCTTAACATTTTTGAGCTGCATTTGAGTAGACTTTGGACCGTTGAGTTGGGCAAAAATAAAAAAAGATAACATGGGAAAGGGGACAGGAGGGGTGTCATTCAGGGGAAGGAAACGAGGATGATTTGTAAAACCCTTGAAATGTAGATTTCTTGTAGATGTATTCTTCACGTTGTAAATATGTTTTGTAGAGTGAAGCCATGGGAAGCCATGTGTATCAGAGCTTAGACATCCAAAACTAATCAATGCTGAGGTGGCTAAATACCTAGCCTTTACATGTAAACCTGTCTGCAAAATTAGCTCTCTCTCTTTTTTAGTTAATTTATCATTCAGAAATCTTGCATTTTCTAAAATTCAATGCAAGCGCCAGGCGATCTGTGTCTCAAGGCTGCAACAGTTTGAAACAGTTTGGGTAATGTACAAAATATCATGAAACAACTGTTTCCACACTTGCACCGAATCAAGAGCAGTGCTTCTCCATTTCTGTTTTACAGAGCAGTGTTTTTCATTTTCTGTGTTCATTTCCCCCTTAAAATCCTAGATCTGATTTTATCAGTTTTTTTTTTAATTCTAATTTCCTCCTTTCCTAAAGCACTGTTGCTATGGCACTTTTCTATAATCTTTTCATTCCTGTGTACAGTAGCTTAAAATTGCAGTGATTGAGCATAACCCACTTGTTTGTATAAATTATTGAAATGTATTTCCATTTGCACCCTGTAAGAATGGACTGGTAGTACTGCTGGGCATGTGTGCTGAAAGTACATCCCTTTTTCAAATTATAAGGAAACAGCCCAATGAACATGTCAACATGGTTGTGGGAGGGAAAGAAGGAAAAAAAAACTAGTCAGATGTGAATTGTATCTGTTGTAATAAACATGTTTAAAACAAAGAAACACTGGTTTTCATTTCCTTTGGTCGAAACATTCGAATTTGGCCTCTTTGGGGATTTGTTTACCTAAGCTATTCTTGTTGAATACTTTTTTACTTATCTGAAAATAAGTCCTCAAGGGAGGCTTTATTTTAAAAATTGTAAACAGAAAATTGTGTATAAAATATTTAATGACATTCAACAAGGATCATTGACACCTCCCCAACAGTTGTCATATGTTAACTCCTGGTTTTACCTGTCTTGCTATTATGACATTTCATTTCGAAGGATGTTTGTGTTGTAGCTAACTGTTCAAGTCTGGTGCTGACTGCTGTTCTTAGCCATCACAAAACGCTGACTTTGTGTAATTGGAGTTTCTCACTATTTGAAAATGGTGGGAAGGCTCAGCTTTGTATATTGTTTCCTAAAGTATATTAAAAATAAAAAAGAAACTATTGCTACTACAAAATAAACTTGGGTTTTCTTTGCAAAAAACTGTTAGTCATAATATACTGCCACAAATCTTTGTACATTCCCAAACTTGTCCGTTTAGAATTCTTATTAATGCTGAAAGATGAAGGAATTGCAAACTTTGCTAATGTTCATGTATTGCTTTAAACTCCTTCAAAAGTGCTGAAACCTCATTAATAGGTTCGTTAGAATCCTGGCTTTGATACATATGTTTGCCTCCTGATTTGTGATGCTGTTGCCTTTTATCTTCAGTAATCTCTGCTTACATCTTTGCTTTTGTCATTTTATAATAAATTTCAGTTTTGTTTTCTCTTTTGAGGCCTCTGGATAAACTAGGGACTGCCCATTCTTGTTTGTGTTGTCTGCCATATGCAGGAATCATGTCCACCCTCTTAAGTTTTAGCATTGTATGGTAAAGGTGGTATACTAGCATTACATAGTAAGATTACAGCATAAGCCTAGTATTGTGGAAGTTCATTATGTTGAATCATTTGTGACACATTGCGAACCTGGGGAAAAAGAACCAACTCTGCCAAATTATTTTGTCTGGCTATCTGACTACTTGTGCATTGGCAACCAGGTAAGTGACTTGTTTAAATGCTGTTAACTTGCCTTTATCTGCCTATAATAAAAGAGTTTTGTATTGAGAAATTGGTGAGGAATTTTTAATTTTAATTTGTGTAAGACCTCACTTTGCATCTACTCAACCTCCATGTGTTTCAAAGGAAATGAAGTTGAACTTCCTTCCACTGGTTTCAGTAGCTGCTGGCTAGACATCCACAAGGGTTGATGACTTGCCTTCTGTTACTCCTTTCACCAACCTGTCCACTTTCTCAGTTTTGTAGGTGAAACATTTTTTAAAAAGCAATTGACATTTAAAATATGCAGTATTCACCCCAAGAAATACTATGAATTTATACAGTACTCCACCTAACAGTGCTTTTCTCATTGCTGGTCTAACTTGGTGTTCCCTGCTATCTTTGTATAATATCCAATACCAGGTGTTCATGGACTATATGAATCTTTGGCATGACCCATGGATAATATTCTTGTACTAAAAAGCTTCCGAATTGCTTGTAAGCCACTCAATGCTTTATTTTGATACACTGAATGAGTTTCTTGAAGAAATGAGCTTTGTCAAATCATCAGGTTAAAAGTTCGCTGGAGCTTTTTATATACTGTTGGGAGGAAATTTAACAAAAACAGCTGTATGGGAGAGCAGTTATATGCATGTCAAAGTAGTCAGCTGAGCTAAGTCTCTGTATGCACGCTTGCTGATTCTGTGTAAACACACATTTGCTGTGCAAGCACTGAATCATCACTGACAGTAACATTGTCCAGATAACCTGTTTTGAATATGTGTATGTGTGTGTTTTGGGGGGAAAGCAAGCATTCTAGATGTTTGTGTAGAAAACATTGGAAATATCTCCTTGTCTTTCTCTTAACTGGAAGGGGGGAGAGTCTAATGTAGCATTCTCTCTCATCTGTTGTTCCTAGAGGATAAGGGCTATGAGGGTAACCACAGAGCCTAGGGCTTGCTGATCAGAAGGTCGGTGGTTCGAATCCTCGCGATGGGGTGAGCTCCCGTTGCTTGGTCCCTGCTCCTGCCAACCTGGCAGTTTGAAAGCACCTCAAAGTGCAAGTAGATAAATAGGTACCGCTCCAGCGGGAAGGTAAATGGCGTTTCCGTGTGCTGCTCTGGTTTGCCAGAAGCAGCTTAGTCATGCTGGCCACATGAACCGGAAGCCGTACGGCGGCTTCCTCGGCCAATAAAGCGAGATGAGCGCCGCAACCCCAGAGTCGTCCACGACTGGACCTAACTGTCAGGGGTCCCTTTACCTTTTAATCAGCACATATTTTTTATGTAAAGAGTTCTACTTGTTCTTTTTCCTAGCTTCAGAATGCTTACTACTTGGCCAGGCAACAATTATATTACAATAAGCTACCAGAGTTCCATAATAATGGTTGCATTAGCCAAGTCGAACCAAACTGAAATTACAGACGCTTGGTTTTTCATGAGTTTGAATTGCATTTGTTTCAAGTTTTGTTCAATATATTACTACCTGACACTGAGGTGTGTGGGGTTCCATCCAAATAGCATGTCCTTTTCAGGCATTTTACTCCCACAAGGCATAAGACTTTCCAAATCTCGAGACAGATTAAACCCATTTCCATTTTATAGGCAATTTAAAAAGGTGCTCATCCTATAAGCTTCCTGTTGACTTCATTGGGATACATGGCTTTGTTTTTCCTGCTTAAGTCCTTTGTTAATCCTATGGGCATGAGATATTCAGGTATTAAACTAGTCATTCCAGAAACCAGACTTCTGGGGAGGGCTTCCCCCTTGTAGAGGCAATGGAAAAAAGCAAATGCATAGCTATTACTCAGCTGAGCTTTCCAGCCTGTCAATTTCCTTGTGTGCTTCCAACCCCAGAACCTGTTCATGCAGTTTCAGTTTCTCATTCCAATAGAAATTAATAGAAAGCAAATCAAATAAATGAAATATTCATTTTATTTCCCATTTTCATCCTACAAATGAATGGGGCACTTCATTTTTTTTGTTAGGTCATTGAGAGGCAAATTCAATCAATTATTTGTAGGGGAATTGTGACCTTTTGACCTGGCAGACATTTCAGTCTTGGAAACCACTTAGCTGGCTACGGATGGAACTTTGGTAAATGTAGCATCAGTAGACAAGGAGTAGGGAACTGAGGCCTTCCAACTTAATTTCATGTTGGGGGGGGGGGAAGAGCGGGAGAAAAGTGGCAAAAAGAAAAGGGGTGCCCTGTCCACTGCCAGCATATGCCTCCCAGAATATTATTCCCAAGAGAATCTGGTTCTCAATGGGAAAAGGCTCCCCAACCCTGCAGTAGACTTGTAGCCTTTGCTTGGTAGCATAGCTTTAAAAACACATGGATCTAACTGGCAGCTTGGTGCTGTGCATGTTGTGATGTGCATTCAAAGGTTGCTGAGTAATCAACTGGCCTATGTGAAGCAGTCAGCGCTGCATACACTAGAATGCTCCTTTTGGGTCATCTTCCTCATTCAAAAAGCATGCAGGCCGCTTAGGCCAGCGAAGTACAAAGTTGAAAGTTTGTCAGCAAGAAACATGAAAGAGCAAGGAGAGGAGGGTGCCAGAAGATGAGCATCTCCTCATAGCTGTATCCAGGGTCATGTTGCTAGGATACCAAGCGCCCTGATGCCCAGTAAAGGGGTTTTGTTCAGCTCATGAAATCAGAATCCCCAATTATTATTTTTCTCTTCCCCTTCCCTTAGTTCCAAAGAAGAAAAATTCTCTCAGGTAAAAGAAGCTGAATGTCCTGCACGGCACCTGCCCTTCTCCCAGAGTGGCTGGTTAAGGTACATCTGTGGGGCATGTGCCAGTATAGCTTCCCACCCACCCCAGCCTTTGGCTGCAAGGCTTAAGAGTTCAGAGTGGCAGACAGCCTTCTGGGCAGGGAAAGAGCAAATGGATGGTAAGACCTTGAATGACAAGGTAGTCAGATGTGTACTAAAGGAGAATAAGGATGAATGAATTATTTGCCCCAGCTTCACAGCGGAAGATACAGGGCAAGTCTCTGTGCTGGAACTATTTGCAGGAAGGGTAGTGCGTGGAACAGAAGCAGGTAGTAAAAAGATAACCCCTGGACGGTTAAGTCCAGTCGACTGGGGTTTGGCAATAATCTCACTTTTCAGGCCAAAGGAGCCAGCATTTGTCCACAGACAGCTTTCTGGGTCATGTGGCCAGCAGAACTAAACCGCTATTGGTGCACAGAGGACCGTGATGAGTGCCAGAGTGCAGGGAAACACAGTTACCTTCCCACTGCAGCTGTTCCTATTTAATAATTGCACTGGTATGCTTTCAAACTGCTCACCCCGTTGCGCGGCCGACCTTCTGATCTGCAGTCCCCCAAGCTCAGTGGTTTAGACCACAGCGCCATCTGACGAGATGACATTCTAGGCCTCCTAGACAAAATGAAAGCTAACAAACACCAGGTCTGGCTGGCATCCATGCAAAAGTTACTGGACTCAAATGTAAAATTGCTTATCTAAAATATGTAACTTGTCTCTCAGTTCTGCCTCCATACTGGAAAGCAGACAATGTAACTCCAATCTGGGGGATCCTGGAAATAACAGGGCAGTTAGCTTAATGTCTGTCCCAGAAAGGCTAGTGGAAAGTGTTGTTAAAGATAAACTAACCAAGCATATAGAAAAGCAAACCGTGCTCAAGCAGAGCCAGCGTGGCTTCTGCAAGAGCAGGTCCTATCAGAAGCCTGTGGCAGGTGATCCAGTTGCAGATCCATGAATGAGGTCTCTGCCTAAACAGATTGTGTGTGTTGTTGCGCCATCTACTGGCCGTCACAGCAAGATATCCCATAAGGATTCAATGGTCGGTGAACTGGGATTCCAAATAGGAAGCCCACAAGATGAAAATTCGTTTAACTACCTTTCCAGCCATCTGTGTAGTAGAAATGAGATGACTGGAGATTATCCTGGTTTCCCTGGTCTGCACAATGTGGTTCTCTCCAGAGGTTCGTGACTACAAAATCCCATCATCTTGACCATTGGCTATGCATGGGGCTGGTGTGAGTTGTAGTGCAGAGCAGCTGGAATGCTGAACATTGGTTGCCGCTGGTGGAGACTCTTAGCCAGTCAGAGTGGATGCTTCCTTCCTGTGCATTCAGATGAGTAGCATTAAACTTCAGTTAGATGTACTTTTGCCAATCTACAAAGGCACTTGGTTTAGCTGTTCCCACTTAATGTTCCTGCACTGGAGGTTAGTTTGATAAGTAAGGTGTGAACCCTGGATAAGACATTATCCCGTCCAGTCTGTGCTTTGCAATAATTTCCTGATATCGAAATGAAGGAAGAAAATACACTGCCTCAGTCAGGTGATGGCAGATCTCATCATCATTGCCCCACAGTTTCCCCCTGTCTTACTTTGTAAGTGTCAAGGGAGAAGATCTCTTCCTCAGAGTGAAGCATTCTGGGCACAGCAGCTTTGCAACAATGGCTGGACGTTTTGTTGAAAACTGGGAAGTTACTTTAAACAACTTCAAGCTGCTGGCCAACTTTCCCAGAATGCCTCCCTCTACAGAAGGCCCTTTCTCATAGTGAGGGGGGGAGAGGAGAGCCCACACACTATATCAGAGCATCATTACAATATTGGTCAACTTCAGTATAATTTGCAGTGGCATATTAATTGATACAGGAAGGCCAAGAGAAATGAAACACAAGAAAGCATTTGTTTCAACAATTGTGATCAGTAATTACTCTGGTTTTAGCATTCCTCTAAGCCCAGCTGTAAGCAATCTGGTGCCTTCCAGACATTTTGTTTTGTTTTATTTTATGAATTGAATTGATATACCACTCTATGCCCAGAGGTCTCAAGGCCGTTTGCAGTTTTGAACTCCCACCATTCCCAGCTGGCAGGACTTGGGTGAAAGCTGCTCTGCTCTAAACACTGACACTCAAATTGCCACGTAGGACAGCCTGCCCTGGAGTCCACCAGTTCCATGCACCGGCTACTGCGATTCTGGAATCTGTGCTTGCTTATGTTTTACAGTGTTTGCAGATGGCAGGAATGAGAGGCGAAATGCTTCCCATGGGCTTGCTATGGAACAGGGCTTCTATCCAGACTATTTTCCCCTTTAGCCTGGCATTAATTCCGATTGGCAGTGGCTTCCTATGGCCTCATGCCACGATCTTCCACTACTTGGTTCTTTAAGAGCAAACTGGAGATGTCAGATGTGGAACGTGGGTCCAACTGCATGTAATGCATTTGGTCTACCATTGAACTGCAGCTATGGCTGCATAGACATTATCTCCTTGCATTTGTCATCCACGGACCTATGTTACGTGCACTTCCTCCTATTGTCTGTCCCCTCTTAATTTTGCCAGCTTACTGTGACCACTGATAAGGCAGCACCAGTTTTCTTCCAGAGGATATAGATGCAGGATGCAATCCCAAGGGCGATGTCATTGGCTCTCACAGGTGCCATTTCAAGGAGCTGCTATCTGGAGGGGAGATAGTGGGTACATTCAGAAGCTTAGCCACGACAGGGCAATATAGATGTTAATTTTGGGAGAACCAGCAGACCCCACTAGATGGCAGCAACACACTGGAGATCTTCATTGGTATGTGGTTGGAGAGCAAACCCCATTCCTCATTGCTTTCCTCCTCTTGCTCTTTCAATTTTTAAAGTGTTTCTTCCCATCTCCCCTTTACAGGGTAGAGACCCCTCTGTCTGCCTGCCAGCCAAAAATCCAAGTGTTCTTAAATGTAAAATAGGTTATTGCATTAATTTGCAAAGCCTTGAGCAACCTAGGCCAAAGGTACCTCAAGGCGCACCCGAGTCCTTATGCTCCTTATGCGTGATCACCGAGATCCTTTGATGGGACAAATTTGTTGGTCCTCCGAGATTCAGACCACCTTCCCCAGGGAGCAAACCTTTAGTGTGGCAGGACCTGCCCTGTGGAACTCCCTGCCAACAGAAGGTCAAATGGAATTTCCAATTGAATCTTAGGGCTCATCCAGACTTCATTTGGTGCCTCATTTCTAGGGATAGGAGCTGCAGTTTGTTCTGACTCAACAGTAAATAGATTTTCCTGGGGAACTGTTTCCTGGACTTCTGTTTTTATTTCAGAAACTTGTAAAATAACACAAAACCCAAACCATATTTGAATGCTTATCCCTTGCAAGTGTTCTCTCTAAATGACACATTAGATTGCAATGTTGTTTTCCCAGCCCCTTTCTTTGTGATCCTTTTTTAAGCTTGTACATCAGGGTTGTGGTCCAAGAACATATGGAGTCCCTGCTAGAGAGTATAGTTGACTTCAAGGTCCTTGGAGCTCTTGCAAATCAATCTCCAAAGTGTCTTTTTGTGGTTTGGTGCCCTTTAAATCCATAGTTAATAGGCAGAAGGGGGTCAAACCAATTGAGGTCACTTTTTGCACCACAGCCTTCAGCCCCGGTGATTCAAAATCAAAAATCAGAAGTTGCCTTAGAAACCAAGTAGTTAGGGGTAAGCGCAAGGTAACAGTGGAGCCCAAAATGGATAAAATAAATCCACACAAAGCACTTTTAAGAGTTCAGGGCAGCTGCCAGATTAAGAACAGCTCCAGCAACTCATGCAACAAACCATTTCAAATGGGATTATAATAGCAGCTGGACGGGAGCCTAAGCAAACACCCTTATCGATCCGTGAGAAAAAAATAAAAGTTCAGAGGGAGAAAAACCCACACATGCAAAAATAAAATGTCCAATGCAATGTCACTGTCAGATAACATCCAATTTTACACTGGATTTCTCTCCCCACCCCCACCCCGCTGCCTTACTGTGGACTGGGAAAATCAGAATTAAATTGGGGTGGGGAGGAAAGGGTGTAAGCTGCCACTTGGATGAGGGCAAAACAAGAAGGCTTGTAAACATGGGGTGCACCAAATCTGCTTTCAAGGGCTGTGTGCTCACAATCTTAACATCCTTACAAGGAAAAGACGACTTCTTAAGTGCTAACTCTTTCCCCATCGCTAGAGGGCAATAAACACATGTAACAGACGGGGCCATGCTCAACCCACTGTTCCTTTTCAGAACAACAGACTGCAGCAGGTTGTGCAGAGATTTCTGCGCTCCCTCTGGCGTTAAGTGCAAATGGCAACTTCTTCCCCAAGTGTAGCGCTAAGCAGAAAGAGGTGGCAAGAATACTTCTTGGATCCTCCACCTTGGAATAAATAAAAGAAAAGAAATGGGGAAAGATCCCATTGCCTATGCTGACTTTGCCAAGATTTCAGACTTGGGTCTCCAAGCCCTATCTGGGCAGTGGGAGGGAATGAAGCAAAAGACCTTAAATCTTTTTTCCTCCTCTGGTGACTGGTCACATCCTTTGCTTTGTGGGACCACTTCTTTTCTTTGATTATTTATGTCTGTATCTCACCCGTCCGACACTGAGAGTGTATTAACTTATGGCCTGTGTGTGTGTTCCCTGCATGGTCAGGGGAAAACCAATGCTGTCCAGGGTTGTAAAGACTGTGGAGAGAATAATTGGATGCACTCTTCCCACCTTGGATCAAATCTATGCTTCCAGGTGCTACAAGAAAGCTGCAGAGATAGCGCAGGATAGTGCACACCCCAGAAATGATCTCTTTCAGCTTCTGCCTTCTGGAAGATGGTACAGGCTTATAAAGACTAGGACTAGCTGCCTGAGAAACAGTTTCTATCCAAATGCGATTTTGGTTTGAAATGCAGTGTAAGGAGTCTGTATGGGAGTACAGTATATTGTATTTTAAAAATGGGGTATCAGAGTTTTTAGGGGGCTAACCAGGTTGGGATAGCTGGGACAGCAGGCTTGTTGATTTTGAATGTCTGATGTAGATTCTTTTTTCAATTTCATTGTTCTGTATGGGACAATGACAATAAAGATTATCATATCTTATCGTATTATATCTGTGATGTCTCTTGGCTCTTGGCTACAATTTATTTATGATTCCTCTCCCACCCATCATCCCACACTGAAGACAATCCTTGTGCTCCCTTCCAAACCCTACAATTCTACGATGAGCAATCTGCCTGCGTGTCACAGATTTCAGGAGTGAAGCAAAAAAGGTGCAGTAGAAGCTCCCATGAGAAAACACCCTCCAAAGAACTTCACACCCCTGGTCCTCAACTGGATTGTGCAAAAGCTACAAAAGCACCAGCCCCTTGAAGGCAGATGGCCCCACGCTCCAAGGCAGGGCAAGTCCTGTACTGCGACCTTAAGTCTTTTTCATTAAAATGAATAAAAACTAATTGCTCAGGCATTACTAAATAGCACCTATGTCAGGCAAAATTAACATTTTGAAATATATCCTGGAGGCTTCTTCTCTTGCTTTTTGTTGATGATGATGCTCATACTCAAGATAAAGCGCTGACCTTTAGGAGGCTCTCGGGGCTTTAAAATGCCCCTTGCAAGGCCTTGTAGGACAGGTTCAACTGTATTAACCAGCCCACTTGTTTGTGTGTGTCAGGGATTAGGAAGCAATACTTTGCAAAGCTACCGACTGAAAATTCTAACTTATGCAAAGCCTGATGCCTTAAAGATAACTGAAGATGTCAACATGTAGATATCACAGAGCTAAATGTTTGGTGTCCTACGAATTTGGCTTCTGAAGACTAGAATTTTTGTTGCATTTCCGAATTCAGCATGGGGAAATATAATTTTTTTCGGAAATTCAATTCATCAATTGTGTTGACTTCTGCAATACCAAAAAGTGCACGTCTAAATGCAGGGAACTATTGCTCCTTGTATAAGGAGATCAGAAAATCAGATGGTAAGGGTTTATTATTATTTTTTTTTTAAAAAATCAACAGTTTAAATCTAGTAGTTGTTTTTTTTACCCACATATTCTGAAAACCTCCAACGTTTATGGGGCAACTGTCTTAAGTAATTCTTGGTGACTTGTGCTTCCTTCATCAAGGAGGCCAATGCAATGTAAAAGGAACGGACCAAAATGGCACAATATCCAGAATGAGTCCTAAATTAGATCCAAGTG
Organism: Podarcis melisellensis; assembly: GCF_964234715.1. Lineage (NCBI taxonomy): Eukaryota > Metazoa > Chordata > Lepidosauria > Squamata > Lacertidae > Podarcis > Podarcis melisellensis. The sequence goes on from NC_138544.1 coordinate 40,814,298, forward strand.
CATGGAAATTCAGCATGTGAATGTAAATGTACATGAAATTTAATCTTCGGAGGTGCAGATAATACATATTAAAAATGTAATAAATATATAAATATAAAAAAGGCTGTGCCATTTCACTTACATGGTGGTAAATGAATAAATGCTTGATTAACTATAGTTGAAATCTATGGCAAAGCTGGTGGCAACAACCTGGTTGGCATCTTGTAGGGATTGTGAACTGGAAAGTCATGTGTTCAAATTTCTCATTTGTATTTCTGAGGCTATGGCCATGCCACTGTTCTCCCAGGCTTAACGCTTTGCACTCGTCTGCAATCTTGTGATAATAACTGTGGCCTACCTTCCAGTCACTATCAGCCTTGCCCTACCTCACAGGGGCGTTGTGAGGATAACGGGGGAATTTCTCCTGCTCTTTGGAAGAAGGGTGCAGGCGATGGTTTGCCTTGAACCGAGATGGATGCTTTAGCTGAGATTCCTGCATTGCAGGGAGTTGGACAATTCTCTGACCTCTCCCTGCAGCTGCTTTAAAGCAGCAGGTGAAACTCCTGCATGGGGCAGCCTGCTCTTAAATCAGTGCAAATGTGTTGCAAACCCTGCCCTGGGACTGGTTGAGCAGGTGGCTGCCTGGGACTCAGCTGGAGGGCAAATGGGACCAGAGATGGACTGAGCTAGGCTGGAAGCAGGGAGCCAGAAGGTGAGCTGGGTCTGGGTCAGGAGTCTCTCCCCCCCTTTCTCTCTCTCTCTCTTTTGCATGCCTCCCTTTAGTGACGTTAAGCAGACCTGGAGCTGGCGCCTCGGCCTCATTACCTCCAATTACCATAATAGTTGCCTCTTTCTTGTGTGTAGCTTCCACCCTCCCTCCCAATTCTCCCTGGGGGTGAATATCTGCCTCTTTTCCACCTTGACTTGCTCTATCGATTCCCCCTGGCCCAGATCCCAGCAGCAAATGCAAACGTGTGTCTCTCTGTCTCTCTTGCTCACTGGCGAGCCACGGATGAAAGCTCTGCTGCTTGGGCTGCACTGTTATTGATCACCTGGCCGGGGAACATTTATAGGCACTTAAGAGCCACTTAGACATCTGCAGGGTGAAGGTGTTTCCCCCCCCTCCTTTCTGCAATATTTGGGGGCTCTGCAGTCTGAGCTCCATGAAAAGGCAGAGCAAATAGGACGTCCCCCCCCTCAGTATTAGCTATTAATAATAACACAGTAATATTATTCTGCAGTTTTAAGGAAAAGTGGGTGTTATTTCTATTACATTTTCATCTCTAAGGAGCAGGTGCCAGTGCACATTGTCTCTCCTGCTGCTCCATTATGGCTGCACACACAATGTGCATATTCTACCACCTGCTCCAAAGGATCCCAGGAACTGTAGTTTGTGAAAGGGTGCAGAGAATTGGAACCCTGTGGGAGGGGGCAAACTACAGTTCCCTTTCGCTTTTATGCGCAACAACTGATGCAGGCGCATTTGATTAGGACCAAATAAAATGCCACTGTGAGCCAATTTCCCACTTCCTCAGGATGCTTCTCGAGGCTGGATGTTAAGCAAAGCAAAAATGAGGAGGGAAGAGAGAGCGAGAGAAATGCTGTAAAAGAAAAGGTTGCAGCAGTCTTCAGAGCAGGTTTTCTTCACCTGGGGTCCCTGGGCAGGCTTCACGGAGCCCATGAACCAGGCACAGAAAAACAAAAATCCAACAAAATAAAATAAATTGTATTCAGGGATTTGTTTGTATGTGCTTAGGGGCATTTTTCTGGGGAGGAGGCCCATAGCTTTCATCACATTCTCAAAGTGGCCTGTGATCCTAAAATGGTTAAGAACCACAGCTTTAGAGGAGAGGAGGCGTTCTGCGGAAAATGAGGTTAGACTGCGTGGGGGAGCAGATTTCAGGTGGCCTCAAGGGTCACTGGGACAAGGAAACAATGGCTGTCGTCCCCTTGAAAACAGATAAACGCCACCATTTGTTTGGATCTGTCTCCAGCTCCAGTCAGAAGACACAGGTCCTTTTGTCAGGCAGGGGACAGAAGTGGCCTTGAGTCTCCTCAGTGAGCAAGCCAGGAAATTCCCCCTTGCATGTCGCAGCTGATCCTGGCACTCAGTCACTGTATATTAATGGTGCCACTGAAAAGCCCTCCAGACATTCAATGTTGTGCGGCAGTAGGGATGCGCACAGATCTCTCAAGCAGATTTCCTCTGAGCCATCTATCCCACTCTGGATCAGTCTCCAAAGCAATTTGGGAATGGGGCTAAGTGTTCTTAAATGATTTTTTTTTAAAAACCCTATTTTAACATAAAGTGAAAATAGGGTTTGAAGAAAAGGCCGTGAGTGTGCATGATTGTATCTTCCCACAAGCAGCTTTCCTGCAGGAAAGAGAAGCAGCACCCACACCCCACAGGTCTGATACCTGATCCTGCACAGGCCTAGCAGTTATTGAATTTATTTATTTATTTATTTATTTATTAAATTTGTATGGCGCCCTTCATCTGAAGAGCCATAGTGCGGCTCGCAATGTAAAATACAAAATGAGAATGCAAGATACAGACTGAAAACCAACTAAACAACCCAGAACCCCCTCCCCTCTCACCGCCAGCTATGGTGGCCACTGGGCGACTCGGCCTAACAGTTCTCAAGGGGGAGGAGAGGCAGGATTTGGGTTGGTTAGGCCTGTCTCAGTTATGAGAGCCAGCATGGCCTAGTGGTTGGGGTGTTTGACTAGGATCTGGGAGACCAGGGGTCAAATCCCCGCATGGCCATGAAGCTCACTGGGTGACCTTGAGACAAGTCACTGACTGCCTCAACAGCCCAGTTTACCTCACAGGGTTGTTGTGAGGAGGGGGATAACCAGGTACACCACCTTGCGCTCCTTTGAGAAAAAAGTGGGATATAAATGCAGCTGGTTAATATGTCCACCTGGAAAGAAATGGGGTGGCACCCCACAACCACTTTGAGCCCTGGTTGTGAGGCTAAGGCTAGGTGTCCCCTGTACATTTAAAGCATTTCTGTCCTCTTAGTACTTTTCCTGAGCCTTCTGCCATGTTATTCAACTCACGGGTGTATTAAAAGAAGGTTGGATGAGGAAGGGCCCCCCTCTGACCAAATCTCGACATCACAGACCTTCTAACGGATTCATTCTTAACGTAAAACCTTCTAGATAGGCAGCCTTGTGAATCGCTTGCAAAAACAACAACAAAAAGAGACTTGTGGCCCTTCAAAGACAAACAAGTTTATTATGACAGGAGTTCTCATGGGTTGCAGTCCACTTCATCAGAGGCAAGGAAGTATCAGCTAGATAATACTTTATTCGGCTATAAGACCACAAGGTAAAACCAATCAATAAATAAAATAGCATTTTACATTCTAAAATATCAACTAAAATATTTCAACACATAATCTCCTTCACATTATATACAATCTCTAGATGTACCGTATTGTGGCCTTGAATATAAAGATGGTGCATAGAGTTTACTAGATTTTTAATAGTCATGCAGCTTTCCATGAAGTCTTTTATATGAAAGAACTGAATTCAGGAATCTGGCAACCTGTAATGTTCTATAAGAGTCAATGTCCTGGAGTAGATAGGCTAGATGTAATTCAGGTGGTTTAGCAACAGTTTCCAAAATGATTGAACTCAGAATCCTTGATCGGGGAACAATATATAAAGGACAATTAAACAAGATATGATAAAGGGATTCTATTGGAAGTATCAGCTACCCATTGTCAACATGGAAGCAGGGCTTTTTTTCCAGCCAGAACTCAAAGGAATTCAGTTTCAGCACCTTTCAGGTATACTCCAAGAGAATGAGGGAAGTGTTCATGGAGAAGAAAATAGCACTGCATGGAAGTATTTCAGTTTCTTTGATGCTATGGGAATGCCAGAGCCCTCAGACCAGGAAGCTAAAGTTTTTCTTGGATGGCTAGTGCCAAAGTGAGGAGTCTGTGGCTTCTAGATATTCTTGGACCCACACTCCCAATAGATAGCAAAGGATTATGGGAGCTGTACTGAACCAACCCCTGGAGGTTCCTCATCCTTACTGTACAAACCTACGGTACCCCTGGAAGTAAAAACTGTGCAGGACTGGGGCAGCGGAGGCTGGCAAATGGGGCACTGCCCCACCAACCCCAGCCAGCTCTCACCTGCCAGCCTTCTTAATTGTAACCAGTCCAGAGGGTGGCCATGCCTGGCATCTCCCCCCTCCTTAAGTCTCAGACCAGGCTGTCACATTTTCCAACCTACAGAGCGCTGCAAGTGAGCTATTGACTAAGATTACGGCTTGGGTTCTTTCTTTTTCATTTTTGCTGTTGACCAAGGCTAAGCCGTTCCCCCACCCCCGCAACACACAGAAACCCCCCACTGTAATTGCTAGGTGGATGTTTGCGTCTAAGGTTTAGGGTGGGATTCCTTGAGGCTGCATTCTTCACCCAAGCCTAGGAGAGATTGGGAGGGCTCTGCTATTTGGCCTGAAGGAGAGGCTGCAGGAGCCTTTGAGAGTCTTGGCGTTCTTTCCTCAGCATCCACTTTTGGGCTGCTGCTTTGAGTGTGGGTTCCTTGGCAGGGAGCGAACAGAACAAAGAGAGGCAGGGAGAGAGAGAGAGGCCCTTGCATGTGCTTAGCCTGGGCCACACAATCAGTCCACGTTAAGTCTCCAAGCTGCTCTCACAGACCTTGTAACAGAGACACAGGATGACGCTTCAGGCCTCTGCTTGTTGCTTCCTCGTCCTCAGAGTTATTATCTTGCATTCCTTTGGGCTGCTGAACGTGTCATTACTGTGCAAACCTTTACCTTCTACCCTCTTTTTGGTCATCCCGCTCCCAATTTATCATTTGCTTTTTGCCAATTTTTGAGTTATGCTTCACACACTGGTGCTCCTTTGTGCCTCGAAGGAAGAATGATGGCACCATTTATTACATTTAAGGTTGCTTGTCATCGCCTGGTGTGGATTGCAGCTGCTGGGATGGGGAAGCCCTCGTGAAACCACTCTGACCATGATGCAATGTGGGCAACTGGACACATGCTTCAGAATCATGGGAGCTGGCCTTAGAGCGCAGGACTGACACACAGAGACAGCACTCGAAAGTTTGTTTATTTATTTACAGTGGTACCTCGGGGTACATACACTTCAGGTTACATACGCTTCAGGTTACACACTCTGCTAACCCAGAAATAGTGCTTCAGGTTAAGAACTTTGCTTCAGGATGAGAACAGAAATCAGGCTCCAGCAGCGCGGTGGCAGCAGCAAGAAGCCCCATTAGCTAAAGTAGTGCTTCAGGTTAAGAACAGTTTCAGGTTAAGAACGGACCTCTGGAACAAATTAAGTACTTAACCCAAGATACCACTCTATTGCATTTATATCCCCACCTTTCCCCCTCAGGAGCTCAAGGTTTCATACGTGGTTCTCCCCCTCCTTATTAAATCCCCACAACAACCCTGTGAGGTAGGTTGGGCTGAGAGGCAGTGATCGGTTCAAGGTCAATCCTCATGCCCAAGTGGGGATTTGAACCCTAGTCTCCCAGGTTCCAGTCCGACACTCTAACCACTACTCCACACTGACTCTCCAGGAAGTTGGAAAGCTTCTGAAGAAAGCTGACATTGGCACCACAGCAGAGCATGATGAAAATGGGGTCTGGACAAGACAGATCACAGAGATGTATCTTAGCTAAAACCTCTTGCCTCAGCTAGGTTTGGTAAACAGGGAAGAGGCATGCAAAGGATGGAAAAGTCAAGAATAGCAGTAATACCATGTTTGGGATACTTTACACAGAAAGCAGTTCATGACGAAGCAGCAAACAAACATAAAACTCCCTTCAAAGTGCAGTTCAAAGCAGTGTTATATTGTACAATTCCAAAGAACAGCATGTCTGCATAAGTTTAGTAAAGTGCAATTCAAAACAGTGGCATCTCTTATAAAGTACCATTCTGAAAAATATTGCTTAATGAAAAAATGGAAAATGGGCGGGGGGCGGGGAGAAAGGTATGGAATGGAGTGTCCTTAAAGACATTGCTGGCTGGAATCCTTTGAAGAAAAAACTGGAACATTTTGTAGCCATGCCCAGAGATAGATACATAATAAAAAACATGCATTTCAAAACAATGGATTTGCAATACATTTAGTAACAGGAAGTGTGTGAAGCACCCTCTCATCTAGGAGGCGGAAGTAGCAGAATGAGCCCTTTTAAGGACCTGCACCTGGAGCAAGGTGAGTCCTCAGGGATGGAGTCCACCGGTCTCTGGCAAACGTTCTCTTTTTCTGGGGCTCCATGTCTCCGCTATGCTTGCTTCCTTTAGCAGATGCCTATTGCAATCGCCTTAGCACAAATATCCAGGATCCAGCTTTTGATGTCACTGTTACATGGTTGAGGCAACAGATTATTTTTCTATTACTGTGCATTGTACGCACACTGAATTAGGCACACCACACATTTGACTTAAAAGGTAAACCCCGCCCTAAACATTCCTCCCATTATTATGGCAGAGCCATTGTTGGAAAGAGAAACCAAACAAGATAATGTCTAGACCAGTCCACAGTTGTAGACAAATCCTTAAAAGCTTTATATTTAGATCCTAAGTAACCATGAGACTGTGGAACCGAAGGGGTGGCACAGTCTGGCCTGTGATCTTGACTAGGGAATGCTGGGAGACTGTTTTCCCTGCTTCCCAGGAAGAACGTCATGGCAAGGGGGAGACATATTTGGCCCATACCCTCCAACATTTCTCCAATGAAAATAGGGACAGCCTAAGGAAAAGCAGGACATTCAGGGATCAAATCAGAAACCAGGACGGCTTCTGCTAGGAACAACACTTACAAGACCATCCTAGGTACTAGCGCAGGGGTCAGGAAACATTTTCTGCAGGGGGCCGGTCCACTGTCTCTCAGACCTTGTGGGGGGCCGGACTATATTTTGTGGGGGGAAATGAATAAATTCCTATGCCCCACAAATAAGCCAGAGATGCATTTTAAATAAAATGACACATTCTACTCATGTAAAAACACACTGATTCCCGGACTGTCCGCGGGCTGGATTGAGAAGGCGATTGGGCTGTATCTGGCCCCCGGGCCTTAGTTTGCCTACCCATGTACTAGTGCCTGAGTCCCCCCCCCCTTTTCTTGTAGATTGTAAGCCTGATATTGCCTTGCTATAAGCCACTCTGGGTACCTTTCTCGACCGACGCATGGGGTGAGGGAATACTTCAAATAAATAAGTGTGCATGTGTGTGATGATTATAGCTACTTGTTCTTCTGGGTTGCGGTAGTTTTCACCCCCCCTTTCTTTCCACAAGAAAACCAAGCTTTAGCAATAAAGAATCACGACTCTTCAAAATTACCTATGATGACAACGACTTAATTTTACTTAAGACAATGACTGGCATTCCAAAAACAGTTTTTCTCCCGCGGGGTCACACACAGGGCTTCTGCTAACTCAGTAGAATTTTTACTTCCACTGTAAAACAACAACAACAAAAAACCCAGCCACCCTGCATTTCAAAAGTAATTTGCCATGTAGCCTGGAGGGAAACAAACCTGAAGCCCTATTGGGCTCACAGAACTCCACAGTACTTTGGATCATGGCCAATGCCTTGCCCATTGACTTTTGAACAGTGAAGACTGAAACAGGGGAGCACCCAGAAACTGAGCAGGGATATACCTCTGAGTGCCTGACAAATGCTGGAAAAGATCACGGCTGGTGAGCCCAATGATGACACCCCAGGAAGCCCAATTAGTCTGAAGCCTTCTTGCAAGTAGTTTTAAGGAGCAATCTAACTGTAGCATATGGAGCTGGGAGCACCTGAGTGACTGACTATAAGCTGAAGCAGCGGGGAGGATGTTTTTCAGGGGCTTTATCCCATTGCAAGGTTGTGGACAGATGGTCCAGTAGGACGAGGCATATTGGTCAGCTGCTGCTGTCAAAGGCATTCATGTGGATACTGGAGACTGACACAGCATGGATGCATCTTAGATTAGTGGAGTTGTGCAGCCAGCATCACTGTTTGTGTTTGTACCACTAAATAACACACAAGAGTCGTCGTCTGGGTGTGATGGAAAGATGACAGGTGGACCCCGTCCTCTGATGCAGCATCCCCCCCCCCCCCGCTATCGGTTTGTTTAAGAAAATGTATGTTTTGTTATTTCTAAAGAAACTCAGGGTCACTAAGAAATCCAAACACCACAACAATATTAAAATAACAGTTCTCAGTCCAACCCCAGGCACAAGATCAGAATAGGACTAAAAATCACTCCCTCCCCCGCAAAAAAAAACCACCACAGCCATCAGAACTAATCAAAGATAAATTGGAAGAATAAAATGCCTTTTCAAACAGCCATTTTCACAGCAGCAATGAGGTTCCACAGGGCAGGTGCCACAACAGAAAAGGCTCTGACTGGTTAGTGTAGAAACAATTTACCTGGGAATCGCAGTTGGCGATTTTGAAGAAAGCTGCGTCTTCCCTATCAAGGATGCTTTGGGTATGTGTTTCAGAGGAGTGGGTTAAGACTAAGTTTAAGCTGTCTCCAGTGTGCTGCCACCACTGGAGTTTGAATCTCACATACACATACACATGCTGTTAGCCACAATCTGTCTGTATCCTGTAGTTTCTTGGGAAACACAGATGATTGAAGTGTTTCCTCTCAAACCAGCTTCCACCCAGTTTGAAGACGTCAGCCATGGTCAAGCTGGGGTGTGTAACATTGGAGACAACTACTGTGCATGTACAGACAGCTTCCTTGAAGACAAGTTTGGGGTGGGTTTGCAGGCTGGGGAAAACAAACCAAGTGACCAGGTAATGGTGTGTAGAACAAGTAAAAATGTGACTTGAAATGCAAGGGTGACCCCTATATTCTAAGCTGCTAATGTGTACCTAGCCTTGGTCATGGAGTCCTCCGGATGTTATTGGACTACAACTCCCAGCACCCCTGACTACTGGGTATGCTGGCTGGGGCTGATGGGAGCTGGAGTTCAATAATCTCTGGTGGTCCCCAGGTTGGCTACCCATAGACTAGGTGTTGTGGCATATGGGAGCCAGTGTAGTGGTTAGAGTGTTGGCCTAGGCCTGGGGAGATCGAAGCTTAAAATCCCCTCTTATCTATGATGTTCACTTGGTGATTTTGCCCAGTCACTATTTCTCAGCTGAATCTACTTCACAGGGTTGTTGTGAGGATAATATTTTTTCATTATTATGGAAGGTGGGATTGTGCGCACTGCTTTGAGCTGTTTGGCGGGAAGCTGGTACAGAACTGTAAGGTAGTAAAATAAACTGTGATTTCAGCAGCCTGAGCCTAACTATGAAGTGAGACCCTCTGAATTTAATGAAACTTTGCCCTTCAAGTCTGTGATCTTTGCATATTTACCTGGATCGTGTCTCGTTGACCACCGAGAAGGATTTACTGTGCAATCAGGCGCTTTGGCCATGATTTTGTACCCAGGGGTAGGAAACCAGCGCAAAGTGTTACAGGCCCTAAATATGTGATATGGTGGGGAACCTTGATAGTGAGACATAAGACCTGCTGTACAATCAGGGACATGGCCCAGCTACGTCCCGTCCCCCCCATATCGCTTCCCAGTAAATCCAAAGTCGTCATGAAACAAACCGTGGAAAGAAAGGACAGAAAGAAAGGCAGGCTGAGAGTAATCCTGCCTGCTGGGTCGGCGAGAGAGTGCCTTAATAAATGAATTAGCATCTCAGTAAGGAGATCGCTTTGGGGCTGATATTGATCAGGCCGAGCCTGTGTGTTTGCCTGGGATTGTTTGGGGGGATAATTGAGTGTCAGTCTCTGTCTGTGTCGTCTCGCTGGCGCCTGGCGCTTTCGCGTTTGCTAATTTTCACTAAATGTCTTCTCCTGGTACATCTATATCCCAACCGAGCAGTCAGGCTCCTGCTGGTCAAACCGTCCGTCTGACTAGGCTTTATTGATCATCGGGACGGGAGGAGGAGGGGCGGCGGCGGCGGCTGGAAGTGCGCAGAGGAGAAATGGGAAAACGCTGCTGTCTCCCCGCCGGGAAAAGGGATTGATGCGCTTCTTAAGCTGCCTCCCGCGATCGCCTCTTTGCAGCCCTGTCTGCAGGTTCCTAGAGAGAGCTCGCTTGCCCCAACCTGCTTTTGTACATACACACACTGCAAACATGTCCGGCTTCTAGGCTCTTAGGATTTGGGGCCGGTCCCCCTTTCCTGTCTCGGCTCCACCGTGCGCGCGATTTGGACCCGGGATCGGATTGCTGTGCTGCAAGTGGGTGCTAAGAGTTTATTTCCTTCCTCCTCCCTTTTAGCACCAAGTTTGGAAGAGGAATGCCTTTTTTAAAAAGGGGGGGACCACCCTTCAGAGCCCGCCCCTCCCGGATCCCCAGAAGTTCATTTGGCTTAATTACATTTCCCCCCATGTTTGCGCTACTAATTACACCGCCGCTCGAGCCCGGGAGAAAGTGAAGCGGAGCTGCTGGCGCTGCAGGACGCATCCTACCTTCTGCCCCTTCCCGCTGCTTTGAGTGACGCGGCGCCGCCGCCTATGGGAGCCGGGCTGGAGGGCAGCGAGGGGCGGGCCGGGGGCGGGCCGAGGCGGGTCAGGCGGCGGGGCGGGAGCATTATTTACAGAGCGAGCGCGGGGCGCCCAGAGAGCGGAGCCGGGCTCGTCGCTCGTCCTGCGCGCGGAGGTGGGAGCGCCCTGGAGCGACCCCCGGCCGGAGCGAGGGTTCCCATGCGGCTGCAGCAAGGCTCGTGAGAGAGGCTTACGGCGCCAGGAGCTGGTCGAGGCCGAGAGCGGGTCGCGCAGGGCAGCCCGCGGCGGGGTCCATGCGCTGTGCCCGGCCGGGGCATTGCCTTGCAGCGTTGCAAGGGGGCGAGAGCCCTGGAGGGAGCGCGGAGACGCGGGCGGCGGCGGCGGCGAGGCCCGTGCGGGAAGAGTTAAATGGATCGCCACTCCAGCTTCATCTTCGTGTGGCTGCAACTGGAGCTGTGCGCCATGGCCATCCTGCTAACGAAAGGTGAGTCCGGCTCGCGAGAGGGGCTCCTTCCCGATCCTGGGGGGTAGACTTTTTAAGTTCGCTGGGGGCTTGCGAAGGCAAAAGCCGCGCGTTGAGCACAAAAAACAAACGAACTAGGCAAGCGATGGACTCGGCGTTGGTGGTGCTAACGGGACGCCGCTATTTTGACGGGGGGCAGCCCCACGGGAACGCGCAGCCCGGTCCTGCGCGCGTCTCCTCGGAAGCAAGGCGCATGGACCTGATGGTATTTATTCCCAAAGAGGAGGAAATAGGATAACGTAAAACTAGCACTACTTAACATATTGCAGTGTACGTGCTGTCCTATGCATGGTTATTCAGAGGCAAGCCCCATTTCTGTTCCGTAGAAAAGCACGACTAGTATTGCACCCGAACTCAGTGGGGCTCGCTTCCAAGTCAACATGCGCAGGACTGGATTATGGGCTCTTTTTGTCGCAAGCAGCTCCCCTCTCTAAATCTAGCCCGGTTCACGAAAGCTCCCTTCCTTTTGAGATGCCTTATTTAATGCATTTCGATCCTTCGGCAGCTTTCAGATTTTTTTTGCCCTAAAATGAGCAGGGGGATCAAAACAAAATACGACGAAATACTGTTTCGAAGCGTGTGTGTGTAACCTATCCTAGTCCCCGGAATGAAGACAACTCCTCGAAGAGGGAGGCAAAGGCCTGGGGTTGTTTTGCAAAGCAACGTGGTGGGCTGGCGAGCGCTGGTGCGTGTTGACAACCGTACAAAGGCTTAACGTGAGGATTGTCGCCCTGGGGGAAGCCTTTGAAGAGCTGCTGCGAGGCTTCCTGTAGGGTCAGGGGGAGGGCTGCTGGAGGAGACGGGGCGGGTACTCGGGAGCACCCGGAGGCTTTCTCCCGAAGAGAGACGGGCCTTGGCTGGGCGGGGGATGCAGGAGCGCGCGACCTGCGGAAGGGGGCGCTGCTGTCGTCCTCTGGGCTGGCGGCGGCATCCAGGAGAGGCTCGGCCTCGCCTTCGAAGCGAAACCGAGCGGGATTTAAAACTTGCAAGGAGGCGCGTTCCAAGCTGGGGCTGATCCGTAGCAACTCCCGCCCTCCTGGGTGGCCGGGGGTGAAGCCCCACTGCGCCCAGCCTCGCGCTTAAACCCGGCTGCGGGCCTCTTCCAATTCCCTCGTCAAAGGCGCCCAGGGTCTCTGCAGCAGCAGCCGCCCCGTCGGGGTTGCAGTGGGTCGCCCAGCTGCCTCCCTCCCTCCCTCCCGCTAGCCCCCCTTGCGACGCGCTCTGGAGGGACGCCGTCGGTGGCGGGTGCGCGTTGGCAGTGACCGTCAAGAAGGGCTGTGCGCACGCAGCAGCCATTCCCGGGGGGTTGCATTTGGGGGAGCAGCCTAGTGCGGTCTCAAGCCCCGGCTTTTATTTCCTTTCCCCAGGCTGGGGAGTGAAACCTGGGGGGTGACCTCGGGGTGTCCGTTTGCTCTGCTAGAAGCAAGAGCGGGCTTAGCTTTTTTGTGGTGAGGTTGCCGCCCGTCGGAGGTGGCTTGGTGGGGCAGCAGCAGCAGCTCCCGGCCAGCGAGGCCAGCCCGGTAGCCATTTCCCCGGGGTTAACTGCCCTTCCCTTGCCCGGCCGGGGCTTCTCCTGCTGCTGCTCCCGCTGCTCTCCCCTCCTGCGGCTGGCGAGCTCCGTGCGCCCGGCCCGGCGCGGCCTTTGAAGCGCTCTGCCAAGGCTTTGTGAGCGTGTCATGTTTCCTCCTGGGCTGAGCTTCGCAGGCCAGAACAAGCTCGCCTGTTCTTGGAAGTGGCGTTGCTTGGGTTTCCTTCCCCTTTCCCCGCCCCCCGCCAGAGCCTTGCCCCGCTTCATTGAGGGAAGTCAGACCTTAGGGGCAAGCGGTTGTCAAAATGTTTTTGTTAGCATGTCTTTAATGAACTTCTGAACGTCTCCAGCCCACACCCACCCACTCCCTCTCCCTCTCCAAGCTCCAGAAAGCAGCGCTGGCCCAAGGCAAGCTTTACCTGTTTGCGGCTTTACCTGTTGATAAGGTAAAATTGGAAAGAGACCCGACTGTATGCCCTCCCTTATCCCTCGTGGCCTGAGGAGAAATCCAGCCCATGCAAGTAAGGGAATTAAAAGAAGTTTGCTCCTGCAAAGCGGCAACAACCAAAATTGTGTTCAGGCGGTGTGAACCAGCACTTGAATCCTTTAATTTACAGATGAGGTTTACTTCTGAGTAAACATGTGCTGGATTGGGCTGTGCACCCTGATTGTGAGAGGTGACCCCACAAGTATGAGATGTGAACTGTTAAGCATCTTGCTGCAAATATTTGAAACTTCCTCTGTGTGTGTGTGTGTGCGTGTGTGAGCGAGCTCACACAATCCACTCGTCTCCCCTCCTCGCCACTTTAAAGAATAAAAACTTAACTGGGGGGGGGGAGGGGAGGAGGGAATGGGAGAGTTGATGTCTCCCTATAATTGCCACGTTTCACAGAGAGGAGGTTAAAGGATAAGCTAGCACAGTGCTGATGTGCTACAGTATTTATTTATTTTGGAAAGAAGGGTGTAATTAACCCCAAATAACAGCCCTTGCAGCAAGCAGAGGGAAGTCTTCTGGCCCCATCAAAGAGGGGCAGAGAAGGGAGTGACTGAGAGTAATGTGCAGTTGCAGATACTGAAACTATGCGCCTGATAATGATATAATTAGGGGATCACAGACTTCTGGCTGCTGTCGACTTCAAAAGCTTTCGGAGAAGCCTGCAGTCTCTCCTGTAGCCACCTTGACTAAAAGCAGACATTTTTCTTTAATAGCTACATACAGTAACAAGAAAGAGGAGGGGAACAGAAAGGGCATTGTTCACTGTTTGAAAATACCAAATACCCTCCCTGGCCTTTTCCATAGCTCAGGAAGAAACTTTATGAATTGACAGAAATAAAAGGTTTGTTCCCCCCCTTCAAAAATACGATAACACAAAAATGCCATTCTCTTCTGCTGAGGGGGAGGTGGTGGAATGTGTCTCTAATTAAAATGGAGTTGTAATAACCCGATGACTAGTCCATCATGTTTTGTTTATGAGACTTTGCTTGGTCAGGAAAAGAGGATTGTACGAACTATTGAAACACACATTTTCTCTCTTGTGATGCTCTCAAGACTGGAGTGGGAAAAGGACTAGCTTATAGATTTCCCCCTTCCCCACCCCCAAAAAGAGTGTTTTGTGTTTATCCACAACTTGTTTCAGTGAAAGCTGCTCAGCCCTCGGACTTGACTTGCTGGACAATAGTTGCTTAAATGACATTTGTTTTCGAAAAGGGGACTTAGGAAGTTACATGATTGGTGGCGGCGGAACAGAAGTCCTTAAGGAAAGAGAAGCGCCTTCTGTAAATCTAAGAACATTGGACTTCTGGGCCCAACTGCTTGTAGAAGGATATCCGGAATGCGAATGTCGCCTGCTTGGTGACATGTAACACATCCCATATTATTTTTTGAATCTTGCTCTGGTTACCTGTTTTGGTGGAGAACCTCAAGGGACTCCCAAAATTGCAAACACTTATTTCATCTCTGTGATGAAAGACTTTCAAGCAACTGAATAAGGGAAATGCTTTCTGTCAAACTAGTTCTCTGAATGTTTAAGCAAGCTTTTGAACTGCATGTATTCTTTGGCAGGCTTGGGCTTCAGATCTTGCTTCACACATTTACACAAATGAGGGGCAAGCTTGTTTACATACGGGCACTGTGTCATTTGGCTTTGATTAAGCAGTTGATTAAAATGTAATGGCATTCTAGGGAAGGCTGAACTTAAGATAGTCTGGAAGGCGAGAGCCCTGCAGAACTGTATGTATGTGTAAATGTGTTTGTAATTCATATCTTAAGCATAAGCTGGGACATAGTATATATAGTGCAATATGACCTGGGTGCTAAAAATTAATCTCTGGGTACCTATGTACCTTAAATATAACTCTTAATTTGGCAGGAGGAAGTTAGGATTTTAAGGGCTTCACTTTTTAAAAAAGGAATAAGTGGCAGTTCTCTTGTGGCTGAATCCCACCCCCCTTTTTTCTAAAATAAGTGCTATTCATCGCTGTGTTGTTAATACACTTCCTCCAGTAGTTTCTGAAGCTGAGAGACAGATCCAGCTTGCCTCCCAGCTTCCTTCCTTCCATTCTCTGAATTGATGGAACAGATTTGAGCTGAAACGTCGAGAAGACAGTACAGTTTCTCTGTACTGTATAGTAAAATGAATGCATTTCTGAAGAATGTAAAATGAATATGTTTTAAAGCACTTCCTTCAGAAAGTTTTGTGGTTTCCTGTGCGTTTTTTGTTCCATACAAACAGTAGAGGATTTTCAGTCCAAATGTTTACCCTTTTTGACCACATGATGGATTGGGGAGTGGGGGGAAGGGAGGTGGTGGAAGGAGGGTTCAATCTTGCCCCCTCCCCCATTTATGAGCTTTCATATAAGTTGAAAGAGGTTGATTTTGGCAAGCAAGACACACTGATTGTAAACTAAAGATTTCCTGTTTTATAATAAAAACTAAAAAGATATTTTGCATGAGAAGACGATGCTGTGAGGAAGCCAGATGCTTGGCGCACATGGGATGTGTGACTATTGTCATTATGTCCTGTTTCGTGAGTTTCCCAGGGGCTACTTTTGGAAATGAAATGCTGGGTTAGATGGACCCAACAAAGCAATCCTTGTGTTAAGAACTAACTTAAATAAAAATGCATGCATGATTTTAGTACATAATTTCATAAGGTGTTGGCTAAAGCTCTTAAATACTGGCACCGTGCCAAAAGGCAGTAATCAATTCCAACCACTTTGATTAATTCTGCCAGGCGTAAATATTTGAAGTGTGCTTTTGACTTTGCTATATGCTGACGTATGCAATGTAGGTTTCGTTTTAGAGCAGAGATGGAGAACCAGTTGCAGTAGGTTCAGTTTCCATATAAGCCACAGTCCGCATAGCCCAACGGCTGGGCATAAATGGAAGTTGTATTCCAGCAACTTGGTTTATAATAACTAGTATCAAAGGTAATGTAAAGGACAAGTATCTGCAGATTTGCAAATTTGCTAAATGGGGAGTCATTGCTGCCCAAAGACCTGGAGATGAGCTGGTATGTGATAAGTGACCAGTTTACAGATTTTTGCCTATGGAACTTTGCTTCATATGGAATAAGCACCCTAATCCCCATTCGTCTACTGCTTCAGCTGCTAGAGTGGTGACTTGTTCCACTGCAGCTGAATTGCTGGTGGTTCTGCAGGTGGGGCAGAACCATGCAGCTTGCAGTTTTTGATGGAAACTCTTGCAACTTTGTGCCTACTCAAGGCGCACACGGATGCTGTCTTCACTTCTGCATAAGAGGTTATGCCCCTCTCCCCAGTTCTTTGGCTAAGTAAGTTAAAGCCCACCTACACATGGCAGCTCCTCCCACGTGGTGGCAATTTCGGACGGATTCTATGCAACACCACCCTCCCCACAGGGACTCCCGATTTGTCATGCCTGCTATGGGGATCTTGTACACTGCGCAGAGCAAGAGCCAGGAATGGACGAAAGGTAGATCTCTGGGTGGTCTGCAGAAAATCTGGAAGGGGCTTCCATGTCTCGGTGGTTTGGCAAAATTGTCAGGAAAATTGTTTTTGTACCATGATAGGCCATGTCCTGTTTGCTTATATATCTCCCCTGGAGATGCTTGCCTGTAGAAGAGGAGTATTAATTGATTGCCTTTTCCCATGGCTGTGCGCAGCTCTGTTGACCAGTTCTATAGAGACCTGTGTTGGAATCCTTGATCTATAGCAGGGATAGTCATCGTGGTGCCCTCAAGATGTTTTTGGACTACAGCACCCATCAGCCACAGCCAGTATGGGCACTGCACTTATCATGGCAGATGGGAGGTGGAGGGCTTCATCTCTAAGCCTGCTTTCAAAAGAGACACTTATTTTGTTTGTTACTCACCCATCTTAATGCCAGTATTGAGGATACAGGGTATCTAAATCCTTACTGATTTGCTGCCACTTTACTTTTGTTGCAGGTGAAATTAGATGCTACTGTGATGCTGCACACTGTGTTGCAACAGGCTATATGTGCAAATCTGAGCTCAACGCTTGCTTCTCTAGACTGCTTGACCCTCAGAACAGCCATTCCCCACTTACTCATGGCTGCTTGGACTCTCTTGCAAGCACATCGGACATCTGTCAAGCTAAACAGGCCCAAAACCACTCTGGAACTGCCATTCCTACGTTGGAGTGTTGTCACGAAGATATGTGCAACTACAGAGGGCTGTATGATGTTCTCTCTCCTTCCAGAGGGGAGCCTTCGGGTAAGTCGTGCTCTCGTCTGATACATAAGTTTGCTTGAAACAGGCAAGACCTTGTTTTGTCTGCTAATGATTTTGGTCTTTTAATACAACTAGGCACGCTGGAGTGGGAGGCATGTGGCTAGACAGATCTCTGCCAAATATCTTTGTATCTGCATTAGCATGAGACACAAAGTTTGCTCCTTTTCAAGCAGGCCTGGCATCTTGCCTGGGAAAACTTGTTCAGGGAGGGGCACTACTTTGAGAAACCTAATTGTGCCCAATTTAGTCAGGGGAAAATAAAACTATTAGAATGTGCAAATGAACTTTATGGAAGCCTGTTAAGTTTTAATGAAAACATGCACACAGCTTTTAATTTAAATCTGCTGCTTTGTTACTTCGCATACACGAAGGTGAAATCATCAAGTCAAAGAATAAAGTCCCAACGACTTTTCCCACAGCCGGGTGAAGTTAGTTGTTTGAAAGTATGCAAATAATTCATCTGACTCAACAAACTTCGGTGTTGCAATTTCACTTATGCCCTGCAGGTCATGGAAGTACTGTAAAATAAAAATAAATCTCTCCATCACTGGGTGTATCCATTTAATTGAATTGATGTACCTGGTGTATTCATAACATTGAAGTTGATGTTTCCTTGCATGGAAGGCTTGTGGTCCTCAGGATGTTGGATTCCAAATCCCATCAACCCCACCCAGCACGACCATTGGTCCGAGATGATGGGAGTTGTAGTCCACTGTTAGGGGAGGACACAGCTTCCCCATTCCTATAGTAAAGCTTAGGGGGACCATCTGGCAGCTTTGCGTACATGGGGTGCAGCAATTGTTTTGTATTTGCTTCCGTAATGATAGTCACTACTACAGCAAAACCAAATGCCTGCTATGATGGTCTTTTTTTGTGTGGCTTGCTAAAGCACCTCACAACTCTAATCTTTGCAATCATGTGAAAAGGACAGATAGCAACTTGCCCCATGGCTCACCTTGTAAATTGCAGAGCTGGAATTTCCATGTGCTTTGGAACAAATCGGGGTTTGCCTCTGCAAACACAGAGCAAATAGTTTCAGTCTGGTCCTATCTCCTTGGTGTTTGCCCCTATGCCGGATAAATATCGCATTGCAATATTTCATTACATGTTTTGTGTACCTAAACATGT
The DNA here is from genome assembly GCF_964234715.1 of Podarcis melisellensis. Lineage (NCBI taxonomy): Eukaryota > Metazoa > Chordata > Lepidosauria > Squamata > Lacertidae > Podarcis > Podarcis melisellensis. The sequence goes on from NC_138544.1 coordinate 40,832,688, forward strand.
AATACGTACAGAAGCGTAGAGCTGCTGAATTGAAAGCTGGGTTCCTAGTGTCCATATATAGCACCACATTGACCTTAGGTTTTCTTTGGTGGTATGTGAACATCTAAGGCAGGGGTCAGTAACCTTTTTCAGCTGTGGACTGGTCCACCGTCCCTCAGAAGGTGTGAGAGCCAGTGTGGTGTAGTGGTTAAGAGCAGTAGATCAGTAGATTTGTAATCTGGGGAACCGGGTTCGCGTCTCCGATCCTCCACATGCAGCTGCTGGGTGACCTTGGGCCAGTCACACTTCTCTGAAGTCTCTCAGCCCCACTCACCTCACAGAGTGTTTGTTGTGGGGGAGGAAGGGAAAGGAGAATGTTAGCTGCTTTGAGACTCCTTTGGGTAGTGATAAAGCGGGATATCAAATCCAAACTCTTCTTCTTCAGACCAGGTGGTGGGCCAGACTATATTTTGAAAAAATAATAATGAACCAATTCCTATGTCCCACAAATAACCCAGAGATGCATTTTAAACAAAAGCACACATTCTACTCATGTAAAAACACGCTGATTCCCAGACTGTCCATGGGCCAGATTTAGAATCTGGCCCCCTGGCCTTAGGTTGCATACCCCTGACCTAAGGCCATGGAAATGCCCTCCTGTCTGGTGCACACTGGTTCCAAATACAGTGGTAATTTGTAACAAGGGTTAACACTGGTGATGTCACATTACTGCATAACCCTGGGCTGGGGTACCTGTGACCCTCCGGATGTTGCTGGATTACAATCCCCACCACCCTGGCCCTTGAGCTGGGGCTGATGGGAGCTGGGACAATGTCTGGAGAGCAATAGGGTTCTCTGGATCCAGCATAGCCTAAGCGAATAGCCGAGTTTCTCTAGAATCGGCAAGCTTTGGGTGGTGATCAGGTTAGGGAGAAAAATGTAGAGAGCACCCCTCTTTGAAATGAGCAGACCTTTCCCCCTTCCATCACCTGAGAGGGTAGTCTTAAAAAGAAAGGGGCTTCCATTTTTTTGCGGTTGAAACACAGGCTTTAGCATGTGGAACGGAAGGGACCTTTCTGAACACCATCCCTCTCTCCTTTCTTGCAGGACAAGGGAGCCGATACCAGCACGAGGGCAGCAGAAACCTCATCACGAAGGTTCAGGAGCTCACTTCCTCCAAAGAACTGTGGTTCCGGGCAGCTGTCATTGCCGTCCCCATCGCTGGCGGGCTGATCCTGGTGCTCCTCATCATGCTAGCTCTGCGCATGCTCAGGAGCGAGAACAAAAGACTGCAAGACCAGCGGCAGCAGATGCTGTCCCGATTGCACTACAGCTTCCACGGGCATCATTCCAAAAAGGGACAGGTTGCCAAGCTAGACTTGGAGTGCATGGTGCCAGTCACGGGGCACGAGAACTGCTGCATGACCTGCGAGAAGATGAGGCAGCCGGACTTGGGCAGTGACAAAATACTCTCGCTAGTCCACTGGGGAATGTATGGCGGGCATGGAAAGCTGGAATTTGTGTGATCACGTCGCCTTTTGGTCTTTTTATATATATATATATATAACTATATTTTAAATTTTTGTTCTTTAAAATTGCTAGGAAAACTTTTCCAAGGCCTTTGGGTTCTGCTGGACAGGAGCACTTTATACAGGGAAAGCCTACAGTCATTAATCGTGTTTTGTTTTTTTTAAAGAAAACAAAGGACCTCTGCAGATTGAACCTTGGATATATGTCTTCTGAAGGATCCCAAAAGTTACCTTATTTGCACAGAGTAAATACATTCAAATGTATTGTTTGCTTTAAAGTTATGAAAGCAAAAAAACCGAGAAGTTGTACACACTGTTACCAGGGTTGTCTGAGCTGTAGGGAGGTGGAAATTTTGAGTTATACTATTAAATTGTATGCAAGTTCTGATGTAAAGATTTTTAAAATATATATAATTATATATATATATATTTGTCTGAAACCTATTTTGTGGTTTTGTGTAAGAAGCACTACCCTTCTAGTAGAAGCACTACATAAAGTGTTAACCGTAGAGTTTCCTTTAGTGTTTAATCAGGTTCACGTAAGTGAACTCTGGTGTTCATTCAGGTAAAGTCACATAACCTGAATATGCTGCCTCCCCTTGCTAGCCTTTTCAATGCTTCAGTTTCCAGACAGGAGAAAAACGTATTTCACGCCCTTTTGCTCTAAAGGCAAATAGCATCCTAGCAGTTTCTGATATTTGTGGTCCAGCTACAGCCTCTGTATCATGCAGATTCTAATCTTCCCCAAGGCAGCATGGAACAGAACAGTCTGCCAGCTTGTGTCTTCTTGGAGTTTAAAATATTCCAGGCATATTCTGGGATCTCTGTTAGCAGGAAGGGCTGGGCTGTACAGTGGTTGGAGAAGGTTGAAGTTGACCTAGCTTCAAATCCTTGTTTGGTAATGAAGCTCCATGGGTGACCCTTTGGCCTGACACACTTCCACAGGTTAAAATAGGCAGCAGGGGGAAAAACAAACACCTATATGTCACCTTGAGCTCCTTGGACGAAAGGTGAGATACAAATAAATGACAATGCATGAAAGATTTATTCGGCAGACAGGTGGGCAGCAGTCCTTCATGCCTTCCCCAAATATGATATAACAATGCACTAACATCATTGTGAAATATCTGTGGATGCTCCTTCGAATTCTTTCTCAAACATGACCAAAATGGTTCACCTGCCTTGATTATGTTTTGCTAGGGCAACCATTATCTGCAGGTGCAGGATTTGACTTGCTGGCCATTAATTATAACCTAGCCCTGTATGCAGAAAGCTAGGAGGTCAGGGGAAAGTGTTCAGCTTACCTTTCCTGATAGTTTTGTTTCAGTGGGGATTCTCTTCCCCTCCGCACCAAATGAGTGTTTTAAAAGGTGGTCCGTCTTTCCAACACATTGCCCATGTGGTACATGCTCTGAACAGTTTACCGTCTTCATCTGACTATGTATTCTACATGTCTCCTGCTTGACTGTCTTGGTACTAATTCCTGCTGACTTCAGTGGGACATAGTCCCAGGTAAGCATGCATAAGACTGCTGTCTTAGTCTCTCCTGCCAGTGCTGTTTCAACATTGGTATCGGTGGAATACTAAATATGGGATGGGTTGAGGCTGCAATGGAAGAACACCAAAACAATCTTATACCTTCTGAAAAGTCTAAATGGAGAAATGTACAATGGCCTGGGGAAGTGAAGTCTCCCTCTACCAAAACTACTAGAGGAGTTTTACAGTGGTACCTCGGGTTAAGTACTTAATTCGTTCCGGAGGTCCGTTCTTAACCTGAAACTGTTCTTAACCTGAAGCACCACTTTAGCTAATGGGGCCTCCTGCTGCCGCCGTGCCACCGGAGCACGATTTCTGTTGTCATCCTGAAGCAAAGTTCTTAACCCGAGGTACTATTTCTGGGTTAGCGGAGTCTGTAACCTGAAGCGTATGTAACCTGAAGTGTATGTAACCCGAGGTACCACTGTATTGGATGGTAGGCCTGGCAAGCAAGAATTTTGGGTAAACAAGAGAGCTGTTTTTACTTGCTCCCATTTGCTAATGTGGGAAGTAGCTGAATGGGCATGATCCAGACAACTGTGCTTGTCCTGCTGCAGTCAATGGGACTTTTAAAGCAGCACTAATGTTTGGTGTTCAGGGGGAGCCTGCCCACCCCAACTATGTTTTGCGAGCAGTCAGAAGTTGCGATAACCCCATGGTTTATTGCTCTTGATGTGGTATAAACCACAGACAATGCATGATTTCTCATATCTGTAAGTAGAGGAGGAGATCAACCGGACAGGGGGAAATAAAGACCAGTACCTGAAATGTCTTGGCTTACAATTCTCTACATGTTTACTTCAGAGTAAGCTCTATTGAGAACACTGGGACTGGCTTCAGAATGATCAGAGAAGAATGGGCTGCATGTCTCTCATTTAAGGCCCTTCCTTGTTTCTGATCTCCAGGCCCCTGGCCCCTTCTCTCCAGCTTTTCTTGTGTCCTACTGATTCCAGCCTCTCCTCTTGACTCCTGCTTAACTGATTCTTTTAAAAAGCCCTTACACCACAGGGGGGTTGACCTTCCGAAATACCAAATGTGTCTGCTGTGGAAAGAGCCCTCCTCAAAAGAGCCCGTAAATCTGGTTTCAATATTGGGTGATTACAGGCTGAGCAGGGAGCTTGAAAGTAACCAGTCTCCTCTGGTAGCTCAGGCACTGGGCAGGCTTATCTGGCTGGCAAATCTGGGGCTTGCTAGCTATCTGACTTCTTCCACTGTTTACAGCTGCCAAAGCCAATAAATTCAGTCCAGATTAATTCGCATGTAACGAAGATCAGAATCCAACTCATGAGGCTCAGTCAGCAGCAGAAAGTCTTTGCTTTCCCTTGCTTTAGGGCAAAGAGCAAGGAAGCTCTTCTCCCCCCCCAAAGAACCCCCCCCCCACCCTTTGACTTTTCCTTGCATACTGGTCTCCTTTTGTAGGCTTCTAAAAGCAGACCTATTGGTCTCCAAAGCAGAACCCAAGCAGCAATTTTATTAGAAAGATGAAAGTATCCTAATTACACTAGCAAATGCGGTTTTTCCCCTTATTTGTATCCTCCTAAAAACTTTCTCCATAGCAACCTCCAAGTGTGTGTGTGCATGCTCACACTTTGAGAGTTTGTTTTTCACAACCAAGCCTTATGTACATTTTAGGGAAAATGCACATGTATGCCACTGGACATGAAGATGCATTTGCTTTGCATTAGGATTGTGTGTAAGAGACAGACACTATTGTGGGTGGGTAACCTTAGCCAACCTGATGTTGTTAGACTGCGGCTCTTGCCATCCCTGACCACTGGCTTTGAGTTCAGCAATATTTGGAGGGCTGCAGGTTCGCCATACAGTAGATACTGTCTGTCATCCATTCATAGACTGGCTCTTAGATGAATACTGACAAGGACTAAATAATATATTGAAAGTATGCAAATGGCCAAACAGATTTAGCATGGTTTAGCTAAATATTTCATCTTCCACCTTACTCAGTAATGTAACTGGGATTTCAGATGAATGCTCTGGGAGCCAATATAACACCTTTTGTATATATATAGCACATTCAGGACCAATGAATTCTAGAGAGTGGCGTGAGCAAAACAGTCATTTTTATAATAAGAAAAACCAAAGAGTAGACATAAATGAAGGGTAATTTTCCAGACTGAGTTCATGCGGTGCTAGGATCTTGAGCCTAGACCCAAAAGGTCTCTTCCTAATATCCACAGGTTTGATGGTTGCTTGAAAGGAAATATCAGAAACATGACTCTGCCTTCCTCACTGACCGGATTTACATATAAGCTAAACAAGCTATAGCTTATTTAAAGGGAAAAAACAATGTACATTTCCAAAATAGAAGTTCAACAATTACTTTGATAAAATACATATTTTGTTGTGTGCAAATGACTTTAGATACCTATTAGGTCCTTAAATTACAAAAAACAGTGACAATTTGTTGTTGACAAAGGACAGCTGGACATATAAAGGGCCCCATGAAACCTAAATCTAGCCCTGCTGACCATTAACCAGCCTGGCTATAAACTATTCCATACCAGACCTAGATCATTTGCCTGGGCTGGAATAGGCCTTGTGTGGAACGATCCAAAATTTTTGCTTGCGGCCTCCAGCCTGCTTGTGTCCTTCCTCCCTTTTTGCTCTCTTTGTTTTGTGGCTGGTGAGTGACTGGTCACATCCACAGCATACATCTCATGAACATTACTTCCCCGAAAGAATCCTGGGAACTCTAGTTTTTTATAGGCGCTAGGGAATTCTAGCTCTGTGAGGGTTCTAGCATGGAATGTGGTGGTGCTGTCAGGGTAGGAATTGAGAACGGGGGCAAGGGGAAGCCATGTGTTTTAAATATATGCTGTGGGTGTGATCCCTGTCTCAGAACGGTACAGTTCCCAGCTGCACAGGTACCTATAGCTTGGCTACCTATAGCTTAGTGTTGACCCTAAAGTATTCATGAATACCCGTCCTCTTAAGCATACTGGTAAATGGGCCCCTGACTTTTAGGTACAGTCGTGGCTGACTCTGGGGTTGCGGTGCTCATCTCGCTTTATTGGCCAAAGGAGCCAGCGTACAGCTTCTGGGTCATGTGGTCAGCATGACTTAGCCGCTTCTGGCGAATCAGAGCAGCGCACGGAAACGCCGTTTACCTTCCCTCCGGAGTGGTACCTATTTATCTACTTGCACTTTGACGTGCTTTTGAACTGCTAGGTTGGCAGGAGCAGGGACCGAGCAACGGGAGCTCACCCTGTCACGGGGATTCGAACTGCCGACCTTCTGATCGGCAAGCCCAAGAGGCTCAGTGGTTTAAACCACAGCGCCACCCATGTACTATACTGTTATTAAGCATACTATACTATGCTTAATAAAAGCATATAAATAGTGAAATATAAACAAATGTACAAACAGAAGGATTCTTTTACTGGATAAACAAATGTTAAACTCCACAAAACTTCAAATCTTAGGCTGTGTATGAAATATACTGTCAAAGCATGTTCAAAGCAGTATTCTTTGCAACCCAGTCAGATAAGTGGCATATTAATAAATAAAAATTCCTCCTCCTCCTCCTCTTCCTCCTCTTTCTTCTTCTTCTTCTTCTTCTTCTTCTTCTTCTTCTTCTTCTTCTTCTTCTTCTTCTTCTTCTTCTTCTTCTTCTTCTTCTTCTTCTCATCCTCCTCCTCCTCCAATGTTTCTGGGCACTTTTTAAAAAAAATTTTTTTTTTAGTTTTCCAGTATACCCCCCAATAATAGCCAAATTACAACAATAACAATTAATTCCCAAATTATACAATTATCAAAATGCCAATCAACATCTAATTACGGTAATACATTCTAGTGGCTCCCAACATGGTGGTTTGGGTGCATGTCCGATCTTAGATTCCTGCGTCTGTAATCTTAATGTCAGTTACATTTCAGTTATAATGATAATCAGTGCTTTTTTCTGGGGGTACACATACCCCTAAACATTTTGTGAATCTAAGTTTGGCCTCATTGAGGGGCAGTATTTTAATTTGAGTAGGAAAATGAGAGTACCCCTAAAAATATTTTTAAGGAAAAAAAGCACTGATGATAATCCCTTAGTCAACAGCTGCATAATTATTGATTTCCAATCGTGATGTTAGTATATAAATTTATAAAGCTTCAGGCGAAGAACTCAAACTATTATCTTTATTCTGCCCTGTGTGTTAAAACTGATATGTCCATGGAGATACCTTCTGTCATTTATGGCATTGTCTTTTTCACTTATCAGCTCTTGTTTTCTCCCATTGTGGCTTGGGGCAGAATAATAATAATAATAATAATAATAATAATAATAATAATAATAATAAATTTAGGATAATTTACTCTCTGTCATCCTTGCTTTTCTTTCACAAATGATCTGCTGCTGTTGTGGGGGCTGCCTCCATTAAGGCAGATTGGACCGGAAGCCCCTGTAGTTTACCCCTGACAGAATTAACCATTAGCAACACCTCTTAACAAACTACAGGGCCCAGGATGGTCTGAGGGCAAAAGTGTACTTCGAATGTGGTGAAGTGCACTCTGCAAAAGAGGCTTCAACTGTTTGGAGTTACCATTTGCCCAAGGACAGATTCAGGGATCCTTGAGCCTCAGCCTTTGTCTTCCTTTGTTTCACCCTTTATGTATCACCTTATTCTTCCTCTAACCAGGCCACTTGTTCCACTTCCCATCCTCAAAGGCCTTCAATAAACAGAAGTTATCAGGTTTCTGGGTTATTTCTCCAAAAGAGTGGTGCATGGCTACCTTTGGAGAATTGGCTTGTAACCCTAGCTCTTCGTCAAGTCTCTTTCTATTGTGTGTGGTTACAGATCCACTACTGCCTAACAGAACTATCCCACAGACACGTAAGACCCCTAAATATGAAACACATTCCACCTGCACAACCAGGAAGTGGGAGCCCAAAGTGCATGCAGAGCAGATAAGCAAGGGAAACAAGCCACATAGGAAAAAGTGAAGTCACACCTATGTGGTATATGGCCAAATAGCTAAAAGTGAAGATCGTTAGAAGACAGGAGTCCACTGGTTTTGTATGCTGAAGCAAGAGTCATACCAATTTTCCTTCTTGTTTCTGTTCTTGGAACAGGGTGACCTGCTTTTAATCTTTTCCCAGCTATGAGGCTCAGTGGGTGACACCTGACCACCCCTCTCTCACACACAGAGCTACCCCACAGGATTGTTGTATGGGGAAAATTGGGTAACCCCATGTCTCCTACTCCTTAGAGGAATGCTGAGGTCCTACCTGCAAGTTGGCTATGGTGAGAACAGGTTGCTGGATCAGACTAGGCATCTCACGGGATATATACATACGATAAATAAATGCGGACCAAATACAGTGTGTTGTATTTGGAATACAGTACAACAATGGAATAAAGTTAAAATGTTTGGGAAATTTAAAGTGCTGACAGAGTGATATAATTCGCCATGTCCAAATATGTTTTGTGGTATTTAAATGAAGGCAGAATTTGGCCCTCGGACTTCAAGGGCGGTATAAGAAGATTAACTCCTGGAGAACAAAAGAGCTGTTGTCACAAAGAGGCCTTAGTAATGAAAGCCAGCCCAAGAGAATGGATGTGTCTGAGGTAAGCAGAATTCTCACATTATTGAATTTTTGAAATAGTTCCCCTTGAGGCATCAGTGAATTCTCTCTTCTTCTTTTTTTGTCAGGACGCCTGTTCGTATATTATAAGCAGTAGGGCTCTTCTCGCTTTTGGCTATAGGATTTCATTAGGAACAGGGAAGGATGAATCAACCATTTTATGAGATTCGCATTAAATATATATATTGAACACCCCCCCCGCCTCCCCGCAAACAAGCGGGAGAAGGGATGGAGTCAGCAGATTAAGGTTATCTCTCTGGGGGAGTCTGATGTCTCCAACAATATGAATCCTGGCTCCCTCCAAATAAACAAACACAGTCTTTTCTTTTGTCTTACTCCTAGACTTTGTTTCCATCTCTCATAATCCCTGTGGGGAAAGCCCAAAGTAAAACAAACAGCAAATAAAAGAAGTAAAGAGAAAGAGGGCCACACTTAAACACACAAAGAAGGGGGGGGGGGAGAGAGAGAACAATTTTCCAGTCTTGAAATGAAGATGCGGATCCCAGGAGAGGACAGCCCAGGGGGTTAAAACACTTTGCCCCCGCTTTTCAGGAGCAACTAAGCATTACATTGTTTCCCCAGCTTTTAGCAGTGCCGCTTATGACATCGGAGAAGTAGTTGCCATTTTTAAGGAAAAGGCTGTAAGGCAAAACATGCCGGGATGCTAAGGGCTGAATAAGTGGCTTGGCTGGTGTAGCTCAAAAGAGCAGGGATAAGCAAACCTGGCCCTCCAGACATTTTGAGACTACAATTCCCATCATCCCTGACCACTGGTCCTGTTAGCTAGGGATGATGGGAGTTGTAGTCCCAAAACATCTGGAGGGCCAGGTTTGCCTATGCCTGCAATAGAGGGATGCCAACTCTTTATTTTGGCTGCCTGGATGGGGCTGGGTGGGTGGAGTTGTGGAACTGCGTGGAGTCCACTGGGTCACTGGGTGCAGTTCACTCCTGTTGCTGATTCTGGTCTGTGCTGTGAATACGTCTGAGCATGGGTTTTAGTGTAAAGGAGAGAGGAACCCTGCAGGGTGGGAAGGGGGAATGAAGAGAACCCCACAGCCAGGGTTGACCCAAGACATTTTAAGGTGAAGGTCAAGATGGCCCTTTGTTCCACATACAGAAGCCTAAACAGGCAGCCAAAGGTTACTTTAAGACTGAACAGTGCTTATCTATCTATCATCTATATCTATCTATCTATCATCTATCATCTATCTATCTATCTATCATCTATCTATCTATCTATCTATCTATCTATCATCTATCTATCTATCTATCTATCTATCTATCTATCTATCTATCTATCTATCATCTATCTATCTATCTATATCTATCTATCTATCTATCATCTATCTATCTATCATCTATCTATCTATCTATCTATCTATCATCTATCTATCTATCTATATCTATCTATCTATCTATCATCTATCTATCTATCATCTATCTATCTATCTATATCTATCATCTATCTATCTATCATCTATCTATCATCTATATCTATCCATATCTATCTATATCTATCTATATCTATCTATCTATCTATCTATCTATCTATCTATCATCTATCTATCATCTATCTATCATCTATCTATCTATCTATCTATCTATCTATCTATCTATCTATCTATCATCTATCTATCATCTATCTATCTATCTATCTATCTATCTATCTATCTATCTATCTATCTATCATCTTTCTATCATCTATCTATCTATCTATCTATCTATCTATCTATCTATCTATCTATCATCTATCATCTATCTAATCTATCTATCTATCTATCTATATCTATCCATATCTATCTATCTATCATCTATCTATCATCTATATCTATCCATATCTATCTATGTATCTATATCTATCATCTATCTATCTATCTATCTATCTATCTATCTATCTATCTATCTATCTATCTATTATCTATCTATCTATCTATCTATCTATCTATCTATCTATCTATATCTATCTATCTATCTATCTATCTATCATCTATCTATCTATCTATCTATCTATCTATCTATCTATCTATCTATCATCTATCTATCATCTATCTATCTATCTATCTATCTATCTATCTATCTATCTATCTATCTATCTATATCTATCTATTTATCTATCATCATCATCTATCTATCATCTATATCTATCTATCTATCTATCTATCTATCTATCTATCTATCTATCTATCTATCTATATCTATCAAATCTATCATCTATCTATCTATCTCTATCTATCTATCTATCATCTATCTATCTATCTATCTATCATCTATCATCTATCTATCTATCTATCTATCTATCTATCTATCTATCTATCTATCTATCTATCTATCATCTATCTATCATCTATCTATCATCTATCTATCTATCTATCTATCTATCTATCTATCTATCTATCTATCTATCTATATCTATATCTATCTATCTATCTATCATCTATCTATCTATCTATCTATCTATCTATCTATCATCTATCTATCATCTATCTATCTATCTATCTATATACACCACACCCCCTCAACAGTATTTATAGGAACTCAAACACTGAGATCCTGCTCTGTTCCAGTAACAAGAAGCCGAAAGCACCAGCCTGAAGATGACGAGTGAGACCTCGTCGAAACGTCGCCTAGACACCCCAACTTTTACACGGGAAGACACCCGAGGACACCAAAACCTGCATCTATCTATCATCTATCTATCTATCTATCTATCTATCTATCTATCTATCTATCTATCTATCTATCTATCTATCTATCTATCTATCTATCATCTATCTATCTATCATCTATCTATCTATCTATCATCTATCTATCTATCATCTATCTATCTATCTATCATCTATTTATCTATCTATCTATCTATATCTATCTATCATCTATCTATCTATCTATCATCTATCTATCTATCTATCTATCTATCTATCTATCTATCTATCTATCTATCATCTATCATCTATCTATCTATCTACCTACCTATCTATCTATCTATCATCTATATCTATCTATATCTATATCTATATCTATCATCTGCTGCATTTTTTCAGTCTTAAAAAGAGCCTCTGCAGCAAGCAACTTACAATAAAGTAACAATAAAACCAAGAGTAAACACCAGGAGCAGAATAAAACAACCAGAGTATAAACAATAGGCGAGACAAAATAATATTCAAACCAAAATCTATAATCTTGTCACAGGATGCAGTGAAACTTAATTTACACTTCTACAATATACATGCCTTAAATATCAGCTGATTTTCACTGCTTTAAAGGGAATACTGGATCCAAATCCTATTGCTTCAAATCGTCACATGTTTTACGAAACAGAGTTGCATTGTCTGTCTAAGTAATCCAAAGTTGTTTTTCCCCTGAGATCTATTACATGGTATTTTGAGGGAGAGGCTTAGAAGTGTCAAGAAACTACAGTTTAATGTCATTTATTGATGAATGGCTGAGGCCATATCTGAAAAATGCAGATGCTCCAAAGTTCATGCGGCCCCAAGTGCTGTTTTCACAAGGCTGACACAGGCATAAAGCGACAAGGTGGCGTCCATAGTGGTTTTGGCTAACCAAAGTGGGGGTCATGGATTTTACTAGAGATACAATTTTCTTGGGTAGGAAGGAAGAGGAGTGGAATGGAAAAAGGGGGCTGAAATGTAAGAGTTTTCAATAAATATGTTGATGTAAAAGACGCGGGTGGCGCTGTGGTCTCTAAACCACTGAGCCTCTTGGGCTTGCCGATCAGAAGGTTGGTGGTTCGAATCCCCATGACGGGATGAGCTCCCATTGCTTGGTCCCTGCTCCTGCCAACCTAGCAGTTCGAAAGCACACCAGTGCAAGTAGATAAACAGGTACCGCTCCGGCGGGAAGATAAACAGCATTTCCGTGTGCTGCTCTGGTTCGCCAGAAGCGGCTTAGTCATGCTGGCTACATGACCTGGAAAAACTGTCTGTGGACAAACGCCGGCTCCCTCGGCCTGTATAGCGAGATGAACGCCACAACCTCGCCTCCATTCACAGAACCTCAATGCAGCAGCTCTCTGTGAGTGCCCTTTGCTGCTGCACAAAAACACCTCACAGGGACAATTGTAGGGATGTTGGACAAGTCTGTCAAATGGGAAATAGCAGTGGAAATTGCATCAGTTTGCGTGTCCACCTGCAAAGAAGAATTGATACCAGGCAGGTGAATATGATTGGGATTCACTGGTTTCCTTTGATAGACGGATAATTGCCATTACCCATCTATCAGTTGATCTATCTATCCAAATGAATAAAATGTCCTTTTAAAACAGAGGTTGTTTGATTAGTTTCTATAATCTAGGCAAATAAACCAAACTCTTTATTTTAGTTTCAAATCCAGCCTTGATCTTTTTCTGACCAAGATCACAGATCCTCCAAAATCCTGAACTTTGATAACTATGTTAAAGTTTCTTTTTTGGGTGTTCCTATGGCATATGGGACTGTGTCAGTTCTTATCAACATTTATAAATATTTTTTTTAATGGCTATTGAGTTTAAGTCTGCAAGTGTGTGGAGTCCAAATGCGACAACATCCATATCTCCTCATTGTAATGAAATGCACGTTTTGTGGTAAATAGTCCAAAAATTATATGGCTGGAATCCAACCTCAAGAAAGCAGTGCTGTTCTATGAGCCTTTTTATATCAAGCAAATAAGAGGAACTAATGTTTATTTGTCAGCTGCTGGAGAAAGACGTGTGTCTGCTTGCAGTTGCAGTCCCCTTTGCGACCTTCCTTGTCACTGTTAGGAAAGGATTTGCATGCCAAATCTTTCCACTGACCTCCCCTGGAAGTAACAAGGGATACACAACACAGCCAAATAGGCCTGACCATCTTGCTGAACTACAGGTGGCAAGTGTCTTCTTTTATTTGCATGCAAATCAAGCCATGTAGCTAACAGCCTCCTTTGAAACATCCAATTTGCTTCCTGCAGACTGGTAGGTACTCTGCCCCTTTCATTGGTGCCACGAGATTTATGCAGCTATTTTTCATGGCTATCAACAATGAATTAACTTCATTCAGCAGGCTGCTTGGGGTTTTTATTAACCAAAACATATTTCACAAACAAAGGTGCCGTACGCTTAGTTGTCCAGTCCTTTGACCCTAGAAAGATGACTCAATCTTAAATGGATTACCTGTAAAGGTAAAGGTAAAGGGACCCCTGACCATTAGGTCCAGTCGTGGCTGACTCTGGGGTTGAGGCCCTCATCTCGCTTTACTGGCCAAGGGAGTTGGCGTACAGCTTCCGGGTCATGACTAAGCCGCTTCTGGCGAACCAGAGCAGTGCACGGAAATGCCGTTTACCTTCCCACCGGCGTGGCACCTATTTATCTACTTGCACTTTGACGTGCTTTTGAACTGCTAGGTTGGCAGGAGCAGGGACCGAACAAATGGGAGCTCACCCCGTTGCGGGGATTCGAACCACTGATCTTCTGATCGGCAAATCCTAGTCTCTGTGGTTTAACCCACACCGCCACCCATGTCCCAAATGGATTACCTGAGGTAGCATGTTTAGGACTGGTGCACAAAGATTACACTGCACACACAATGTAAGCAGTGAAGGAGCAGAACCTTTGCCTGTAGGAGTAAGTTATGTGGAGGGGATTGATGGAGTGACTCCCATGAGTTAAACCAGCAAGTCTTACCAGAGAGTAGGAAAGCCAACAATCAAATAAAATGGCCACTCAGGGCTGGCCTGGCTGCATCAGCTACCTAAGCAGTAGTTTGGACAGCCCATGTAGCAGACTGTACTCAAACAACGATTAATGGGCTAGTTGTGCATTGTGGAAAAAGAGGAAATCAAACACTGAAAAACTGAGGGCACAGATTTTCATTCAGTTTGTCTATGCCAATATATATGTATATGTTCTGTTGGGTGTTTGTGTGGAATCATTGCAGTATTCAGATTTAATGACTCCACGGAACAATTAAAACTCATACAATTAATTAACTTCTTAAAAATTGAATTGGATGAGGGCCTGCCCTACATTCAGAAAGCACATCCAGCGTACTGTGTTCCCAGCCAAGATCTCCAGCCAAAAGCCTATCTTGCAAATGAATTTGTGGGAGGCTCCTAGGAAGGTTCCGAGTATCATTTCAGGGAAACGAAATGTCAAGATGATGGGGTGGAATATTTAGGGAAAACAGGAGAAAATGGCACAGCAATTACGAAAATGAATGTGCTTCTGTAAAGCAGCATGGAAAAAGTAAGGAGATGATGATGGAGAGAGCAGGAAGCTGAAGAGACACCAGCAATTCTTCAGCATGTTTCTGTTCACTGTCCACCCGCAAAAAGACTCTTAAAACATCCATGCAGATCTGCTTCTTTACTCATCAAGGATGGGCAACAATGGCAAACTGAGCTAAGCAACTCACAGGGTGCACTGCTTCCTTGAAATAATAATAAAAAAGGCAATTGGCTTTGCTGGTTGGATTGAATTATTTCCCCACTCTGAAGTTAATGTTTGTGGTCTCAGTGTTGCCCAGTGTCTTCTGTTGTGTCTGTCTCCACCAGGGTCAGTATTCCTGGTGTCTCCTATGTGGTGGCATCTATATGAAACCTCTGGGTGAAACAATGCCATGCAGTGACATCAGGACTGGCTCAGGACCGCAATACCTCATGGACCACCTCTTTCCATATGAACCTACCCAGACCCTGAGATCACCTTCTGAGGCCCTCCTTCATGTGCCTCTTCACTGAGAGGCCCGGAGGGTGGCAACACGAGAACGGGCCTTCTCCGCAGTGGCTCCCTGTCTGTGGAACACTCTCCCCAGGGAAGTTCGCCTGGCACCTTCATTATACACCTTTAGGTGCCAGGCAAAAATGTTCTTTTTTAACTAGGCCTTTGGTTGATCTGATTGACATCCTATGTCCTTTTTAAAATGTGGCTCTTTTTCGGGGAGGGGGTGTTATTGCGTTATTGTTCTTATTTTGATTTTATATATTGTGATCTTTTCTGTGAACTACCCTGAGACATCCGGGTGTAGGGTCTTATAAAGGTAAAGGTAAAGAGACCCCTGACCATTAGGTCCAGTCGTGGCTGACTCTGGGGTTGCGGCGCTCATCTCACTTTATGGGCCGAGGGAGCCGGCATACAGCTTTTGGGTCATGTGGCCAGCATGACTAAGCCACTTCTGGCGAACCAGAGGAGCGCACGGAAATTCCGTTTACCTTCCCGCCGTAGCGGTACCTATTTATCTACTTGCACTTTGACATGCTTTTGAACTGCTAGGTTGGCAGGAGCAGGGACCGAGCAACGGGAGCTCACCCCGTTGCGGGAATTCGAACCGCTGACCTTCTGATTGGCAAGTCCTAGGCTCTGTGGTTTAACCCACAGTGCTACCCGCGTCCCAGGGCGTTATATAAATATAAATAAATAAATAAATAAATAATAAATAAATGGTGAATATTTATGTTCAGCTTTGTGTCTGTTATCTCAGCATTACGTTCAAGCTCACCACTGCTTGGGCTGTGATGCCCATGGGTGCAAGTGGTGAGACTCATGCATGGGTGCCTCTGCATATATTTAGTTTTGTTATTACTGTAAATTCATTCTTTTCTTTTTAAAAATTGTTTCCAGTCCTTCCTTCCAAAGAAGCCCAGGTGACAAACATCGTAATAGTAACACGATGCAACGTAAAGTTGCATAAAACACATTTAAAAGAATTAAAACCATCCGACACCATGGAAAAGCCATATAAGAAAAATCACAACGTGCTCACAGTTACTAACGTCAAGGCTGCCATGGCCAATATCTCTCAGCCAACAAATGCCTGGGTAAGAAGGAGTGTCTTTAAATTTCTCCTGGAAGTCAGTAGTGAGTGAGGGAGACGCACATCACCTGGGAGAGCATTCCGGGAATGGGGAGCCACCACTGAGGAGGCCCTGTCATGGGTCAATGTCAAGTGGGAAGTAGCCAAAGGCACCACTACAAAGAAGGCCTTCACCAGTGGATCATAGAGACAGCTGAAAGCCAGACAGTGCCCAGCGAAGCAATCTGCTACGCAGAGACTTAAACAAGGGATTCCTTGCATCCAAGTATTCTCTGAAGAATGGGAAGCAGAAATCCTCTTTGATACAAGTAGCAAGAAGAAGGTTTGGCTAACAGGGCTGGGCTGGGGTCTGCAAAGGATGTGTCTTGATGCCAGTATCAGTTTGTAGCACTATGCTGTTCACTGAC
Source organism: Podarcis melisellensis (assembly GCF_964234715.1). Classification (NCBI taxonomy): domain Eukaryota; kingdom Metazoa; phylum Chordata; class Lepidosauria; order Squamata; family Lacertidae; genus Podarcis; species Podarcis melisellensis. Next base: position 40,849,510 of record NC_138544.1, read on the forward strand.
AATTCCAGGTGAAGGGTCCAATTCTGCTCTCATTCCGGGGCAGTGCTGAACTGTGAAGGCCACCATCCATAGTGGCTCTGCTTTCTAATGAAACTAGACACTGATGGGGCAGCTGTGTGCATTGGCTCAGTTCATGCGTGAGGAGAAACTACCCTAGTGAACAAAGCCTAGGGTGGAACTAAGCCAGGCATAGGCAAACTCGGCCCTCCAGATGTTTTGGGACTACAACTCCCATCATCCCTGACCACTGGTCCTGTTAGCTAGGGATGATGGGAGTTGTAGTCTTGGAGGGCCAAGTTTGCCTGAACTAAGCTCTACTCACAGGAAACCCCTGAAATTAATGAACCGAATGCCATCATTTCCAGGAATTTCAATGGGTTTGCTCTTCATGGGACTTAGTTGCATTCTAGGGTACCAGAATTTACACCCATTGCTCCACCTACTTTTGCCTCTGGCCCCGCCCACCATGGGTGTGTGGCCCTTGGAAGGTTTCTCCTAAGGGAATGCGGCCTTTGAGCATTTTCTCTGGGTGTGAGAAGGACACAAGAACAGCTGTTCCCCTGGCCCTGAGTGTGAGCTTGCTGTGGAAAGATATCCAGCAGAAGGAACAATTTGGTCCCAGGGAAGGGATGTGACTTTAATTTTGGTTTTAGCTGCTCCTGGTGGTTTATGATGCCCTGACAAGTGTGCTTTGTGTTTCCAGTGCCATTAAAAAAAATGAAAAGAAGAAAGGGCATTTTCCCATCAATTTTCGTAAGTTTCTTTTTTTTTAAGCTCCATATGGCATTTGCCCTCAAGATGTAATTAGTAATTACATAATCTGGTGGAATGGCTTTGAAGGAGCATTTCCAGTCTGTTGCATATAAAACAAACTTTTATAGAGCCATTTAAGCTGGAGACTGGAACAGCTCTCAAATAGATGTCTTATCGGGGACTTGGCTGCCTAATGAATGGGCAGCACTATCACGTGAATGCCTCTCTCCGTTGCCTGCTCAGGTCCCTGCAAGCCACGCAGATGGGCATTTAATCCCTCCCTTCCACCTGCTCCTGACTGTGAAGGGAGGACTCAAAGGGAGCCTCAAGAGTGAAAGATTCACCACCTCCGCCATAACACTGTGGTCTTCTGGGAAATTGCCATGGGTCTGTAGCCGGGAGGAAAAAACAAACTACAGTGGTATCTCGGGTTACATACGCTTCAGGTTACATACGCTTCAGGTTACAGACTCCGCTAACTCTGAAATAATACCTCGGATTAAGAACTTTGCTTCAGGATGAGAACAGAAATCGTGCTCTGGCAGCAGCGGGAGGCCCCATTAGCTAAAGTGGTGCTTCAGGTTAAGAACAGTTTCAGGTTAAGAACGGACCTCTGGAAGGAATTAAGTTCTTAACCCGAGGTACCATTGTAACTGAACTACACATAACCCAGATTCAGACGTACAAAGAGCTCAGGGACAAGATAAAGGCTGTGTACACTGGCATATTTCAAGCCCATGGCTCCCCCACAAAGAATCATGAGAACTGAGGTTTGTTAAAGGGTGCTGGGAATTGTAGCTCTGTAAATCAGGGTAAACTACAGTTCCCAGGATTTCTGAGGGGGAACCATGTGTTTTGAATGTATAGCATGTACACAGTCAAAAGTGTGTAGTGCATAAGGGGACTGTGTCTGCTGGTCCCACCCTGGGCCAGGTAGAAAGAGGCAAGAGCAGGGCCCTCAGGCTCTCAACAGGGCAGTCCTCTCTGGCCAGCAGCAGCAGTCGTTCAGAGCCTGTCAGGCCCTGCCCTAGGCCATGTGGAGAAAGGCAAGAGCAGAGCCCTCAGCAGGGCAGTCATCTCTCTCAAGATTCCAGGTGTATTTCTATTGTGTTTCTTCCTCTTGGAATGGTTTGCATCATTCAAACTCCTCACTTGTCTTCTGGAAACTTTGTTTTCCTTGCAAATGCTTCAATCTGACCTTCATCAATTTTCAACCTGAGGCCAGTTGCAGGAAGCATGTAGCCTTCCTCAACATTCCCACAAGAGTTGGCCACTGGAAGGAGAAAAAACTTGTCACCTCTAGGGCATGGGTGGCAATAGTCCAGGACCCCGGGGTATGGGCAGCAGTGCTGGAAGCAGTGCAAATGGTAGGCGCACACTCAGGAGCACGTCCAGTGGAGGTCAGGGACCAGAGGAGGCCAGGGTGTAGGAAAACTGGAATGCTGGAGCTGGAGCTGGAGCTGGAGTTGGCCCTGGTGCCAGCACTGGCCCTGGCTACAGCATGGCACAAAACCATGCTATTCCACACAGCTCCCCTTAAAATAGGTATGTGTCATCACTTACCCCAGAGTATGCACATTTTTGTATGCATTTTTGAATGAAAATGGCGCTGCAAAATCTGGAGGACTCTGCAGTCCCCAGCATCTCCAGGTAGGACTTGGAAGGTCCACTTGCTATAACCTTGGAGAGAAACTGCCAGGCAGTGTAGAAAATACTAACTTGATGGACCACTGGGTCTGATTTAGTTTCAGACAGGTTCCTGTATAGCATTCACAGAGGTGGGGGATGGGAAGACTTGGATACCATTCCTCAGTGGGCTCTAGCTATATAGTGAAATATTTGATGCATTAATTATATCCGTCACATCATGTAAACCAGAGTGGTGATCTGCATTGCTCTCCAGCATAAAACAGGCTTATGTTGTCCTTCACAATATTGGCGCAGAAATTAATTGGTCTTTCTTCTCATTTTCTTTACTTGGAAGATCCACATGGAGTTTCATATGGGAGTATTTATGAATGGGTTTGTGTCTGATATTGCTGCGAGCTGCAAGATTCAGAAAACTGGGCTGTGTTATACCTTGCGACGGGCCTCTCCTTAATAGCATCCAAAGAGTTGCACTTTCCACCATTTTTTAAATGAATTCAGGCCTTTTTCTCACAAACGCTCTGTTGATGGGGACAATAAACTCATGCAATTTGAAGTCAAAAGCATTCAGACCTTGCCTGTAGTAAACCAAACATATGTTTAGTGCTAGACGCAAACTACCGTAGCTAAAGTGGGCAAGTGTTGTAAATTTCAAACGTGAAACAGATGCAAGTTAATTAGCGACATGAGAGTGATGACAACAGAAGTGAAACTCTTGCAGTGAACTGAGGAGTTAGTCCAGGCAGAAATCGCTGTCGGTTTAACTTTCACACTGAGCTTCCTATTGCTATATCTGACTTTTAAAATATGTGTGTAAAGATGATGCTTAAGTGATGTTTAAATGATCATTATTTTATTTCCTGCATCTGCAAATAGAATTAATTCGCTATGTTGTCTAGGATGAGCATTCCGCTTTCAAATAGGTCTCTCTCTCCCCCCTCCCTGCTTTCTGTACTCTGTTAACAAGATTCAGAAATGACACAGTCCACATTAAAAGACAGCCTAGCAGTGAATTTATGCTTGCCACAGAACTGGTAACTGCACAGATTTTTCCCCAAGACTACTCCACTAAATGAAACACCTTGCTTAGCTATCTCACCAACGTGCAGTTTTCAGTCTTTGGGGAAAATCGTGTCCTCCCTTAAAGAGGGCAAGTATTGCTGTGAGACCTGGAAAACTGACACCCTGTGTTGTGGGTGGGTACGATTGGTCAGCCACAGCACCTGATTGGTAGGTCCCTTGAAGCTGGGTACAATCTGGCCAATGGGACGCAGTCCAAACGGTTCAAGGAACCTATTTATGCCCATGCACGTGACCCAGAGCTTTCTCTTTCGGCACGTGCATTCGGAACACCCGCCCACCTCTCCCTACTTTTAGGGCTTTGCACTTGACCTTGCTATGTTGTTTGTCATTGGGACAGGGGCACAGCAGGAGTTTTCCCCACTTGGTTGATTGGCTGTTGCCATTTGGGTTTCGCCTGCTGTGTAGCAAATCTTCACAACTTGTAAGGCTCTAGTTCAGGTGATAGAGATGGGAGAATGCTCTCGTCATCCCTATGTGAAGGGTATTTCATTAAAGGAATCCAGGGACTCAATGGTTTGGTCAACCCTGAGAGGGGGACATCTGGGTGGTGGACTAGCTGTTCCAGGTGTTCACCCTAGGCTGACCTATGCTGGTGCCCTGGGTCAGCGCTACCTGCCATGGTGCAGGGAGCTAGCTGAACCACAGCCTATGCAACCACTCACTTGAAGTAATCACTAAAGTTGTGGCCTAAATTCTGCCAAAAACCAAACTAAAATTTATTTATGGGGGAGGTTAAAAGGTCTAAACACGCAAAACCAGGGTTTCTCATTTGGACATCACACCAAACTATAGATGAGCTTCCTTACCTATGACTTGGCCTGCTGTTTGACTTGAGCCAGTGTTATTATCAGTGACATAGGCTTTGTAAAGGCATTTCCTCTGGCTTGTGGTGGTTTTATCAGTGATGCTTGGCTATTATTCACTTGCATGGTGTTTATCTCGCAGGAACAAGGGGCAGGGGAGCTTGATTGATGGAGGGCGGTGTGGCATTCAACGTGGTGCTATCAGCATTGTGAGCAAGCTAGCGCTACACAGTGCTTGCTTGGGAATTTCTGTTTCACTAGCCACAGCCAGAGGCAGAATACAGGGTTAGTTGCAGCACTGCAAATGCTCCACAGGGGTGCTCTTTGACTCTCAGAAGTCTGGCCAAAGTACAACCACCTACCACCACATCACAACAATCTCGGGGATTGACAATACTGTCTAATTGTTGTACCCCCCAGAGAGCATAGTTCAATTCTCTCCCATAAGCAAAGATCATTAGAAATTTCACAACCAAATTCCTGGGCTGTGGTTCCTCAGTGGATAAGTGCACAGGTGAAGGCATTCGGGATTGCCACCCAGATTGGAGGAGATCGTCCTAGTGACATAAAGCTTGAATCGACAGGCACAGCTACTAATTCTGTACCAAAATACTCATGATTAGGAATATAATAACATAAAACTATTGTTTTTCTGACTCTGTGGGAGCTTTTGATTGGAAATGTGCAATCATGAAAGGCTGAGTGGGGGAGAGGTTACAAACCTATCATCTTTGAGAGGTGGTAAACTGATTTTTTTTAAAAAAAAAGGAAAGAAAAAGCGAAAGGTTGTAATTACTGTGCAAGTCAGCTATTCATTTAATGAAATCACACACCAGCTTAGTGTTAATAGGGGGGTCTGGAAGGATCTATGGGCACCAATTAAAACGAGAATATGCAGCCTTTGTTGATATCTTTACATTGGGTTTGTTGTGTTTTCTCCCTTTAATTACTGCAGTCAAGCTGATTTTTTCGTGGCCAGCCTAAGACGAGTTGTGAGTTAAAATGGAAGGGAGACCAGCAGTGGCATGAGAACAGGAATGGTTCCTATAGGGTTGCCAACTGTTTTGAAATCAGAGCCCTTGATCTGTGGCAGAGCACATCTTTACCATGTCCAAGGCTGGTTATTATTCTTGAATAGACAGAATAATAGAATCGAAGAGCTGGCCATCTAGTCAAATCGCCTGCAGTGCAGGAATCTGTTTGCCCAACGTGGGGCTCAAACCCACAATGTTGAGATTCAGAGTCTCATGCTCTTCCGGCTGAGCTAGGCAATCTTATACGAATTTACCATCAGATAATGCTCCGTTGAGGGATGTGGGTGGCGCTGTGGGTTAAACCACAGAGCCTAGGACTTGCCAATCAGAAGGTTGGCGGTTCGAATTCCCGCGACGGGGTGAGCTCCTGTTGCTCGGTCCCTGCTCCTGCCAACCTAGCAGTTTGAAAGCACGTCAAAGTGCAAGTAGATAAATAGGTACCACTCTGGCGGGAAGGTCAACGGTGTTTCTGTGCGCTGCTCTGTTTCAGCAGAAGCGGCTTAGTCATGCTGGCCACATGACCCGGAAGCTGTACGCTGGCTCCCTTGGCCAATAAAGCAAGATGAGTGCCGCAACCCCAGAGTCGGTCAGGACTGGACCTGATGGTCCGGGGTCCCTTTACCTTTTAATGCTCCGTTGACCTTTTTTACTGAGTAGACAGATTGCACTGCAAGGTTAAAGATGTGAGAAACAAATAACAGAACAGAACATACAGTAAAAATAAATAGGTCTGAAAGCATTCCCTACTTAATGGGCTAATTTATTAATCATAGGTTTAAAACATCATTTTTTAATTTTTTAAATAAATTTTAATTATTTTTTCATTAATAACACTCAAATTAATAACATATCAAATCTTGCCACACCATAATACAAATAATAAAGCCAATGAATTATATAATTTAAAGGGGCTTCCCATGTTCTGGCTGGTCAGGAGAAAATTTATTTGTTTCTTGTTCCTGCTTCTTCTCTCTTGATTATTCCCAATATCATAATTCCGATTTTAATCCTTTATCTTATAACAGTCATTGGTATGTGACTTTCAATCATATTTAGCAAGTCCATATGTATGTTAGCATGCAAGAGGGGTAAAATATGAATTTTAAATTGGAATCATCCTAAACAGCATTGCTTGCTGCCTTTGGTTCAAGTGCTACTTTCTAAAAACAGTTGAAGAGTGTGTGCAGGTTGACCAAGCTGCCCTTTCCCTCCAGAAGTGGGAAAGCTAATGGCGGTGGACTTGAGGTGATGCAACACTAAATTAAACAGAGTCTAGCTTTATTAAAAACGCACAGTTCCTCAATATGATCAGATCAAGGCGACCTGCAACAAAATGTGGCAGCACATACTTGCTTCCTTGCAGAACTTGTCCTGCTCAGGGTCATGATACCCTCTGCCAGGGTACTATAAAGAGCCCAAGCAGAATATTTTACTCCTTTTCCCTGTTTTGTTTTGTTTTCCAGCAGAGTCAGCATTCTGCAGCTACTAAGCATGTGCAGCCCTGAATGCTTTTTGGATGATTTACCGTACTCTCCCCTTAGTTTTTTCTACATTTTAAAAATAATTCCGTAAGCTTTAGGCTTCCCCAGGCATGCTGAAACCTCCCTCTTGATAACCGGGTGGCATCTACACACATATAAAAAAATGCTGTGAAAATGCTTTTTTAAAAACGTTTTGAAAAAACACATTGAATTTGGCATAGCTCACTGTTGCCATCTAGTGTCACATTTGTATATTGCACTTTACTACACATTTAAAACGTTTAATTTGCAGCTGTATATCTGAGTCCTGTGTCCCTGTTTGGGCTACAATCTTGTCAGCACTCACCAACTGAGTTTCGTATTGGCAGAAGAGAAGGTGGAAGAACTGGATTGTTCAAGGTGCTTCTTCTGCATCCTCATCTTCAGCTCCACCTGCCTCTCTCCACACATGAGTGAAGAAGCCCCTAACTTGTGGGACTCAGTCCTCACAGAAGTGCACCTTCTGTATACTGCTTTCGGTGAATGCTGCTGATAGACCTCTTTAACTTGGCTTCTGAGACTTGACATGTAGTTTTAGGACCCACAATGTTTGTAAGTTGTTTTAAACTGTTTTAATATGGCATTTTGATTGTTGCAATTAACCTGGGACCTTAGGTAGTGGGTGGAATATTATTATTATTATTATTATTATTAATAATATATCATTGTGGTTCTATTGCTTTATTTCATTGTATACTGCACTGCATGATATTCCTTCACACAAACACACCTTGATATTTTGTAGACCACTTAGGGACTGTATGAAGTGGTATATAAATATTTAAAATAAATAAATACCGCCCCCAGATCCACTTTTCAGAATGTTCTCCAAGGGCAGCACATGGGAGACGTACCTTTCCTTTCCTGTCCCCCTTTCAAAAATTCCTTTTGACGCCATTGAATCGGCCGAACTCCTTGGGAGAGGAAGTGCCACGCAGACAAGTGAAGCCACAGCAGCCAACAGCCTTTGCTCATTCCGCGCAAACAGTGTGAGGTCAGTCTTAATTTCCTCCGTATTTTCTCTCCCTGGGAGGCTGCCGGCAACTAGACCAAAGAACAGCTCTCTATAGAAATCCCGTTATTAAAGATTGCTCTTCTCCCTTAGTATGACACATGCATCTTTGAGAGTAGTCAAGGAAAATTAAAAAGAGAAGGCCTTTTTTTTGCATTGGGTCTTTTTTTTTTAATTAAAAAAATAATACTCATAACCCCTCTTCATCCTCCCAAACCCAGGAGAGCTGAACTTTTGATTCTTTTCTTGTTTGTTTGCTGAGAAAGTTCCTTCACGGGGTTCCCTGCTGGATCTGACAATGAAATTGGAATTCATTTCTACCTTCTGCTGGTCTTGTTAGAAATGCAGGGAATATTGCTGGATTTAGATGGCTGAAGTGTCACAAAATGTTTGCACACAAGCCTTTGAACCTCTCTCCCTTGCACTACTGTGCTGGTCCTGTGGGTTACCCGAGAGGCAAGGTCCAAGTCTAGTCCGCGGTCAAAGGTGCAACATGGAGGCAGTCTGTAGTAGCTGATGCTGGGTGCAGGGCAGGGACTTGGGTGAAGTCAGGAACAGGCTTGCAAGCAGGGAGCCAGGGTGGGTCAGGAGCTCCGGCAGGAAAGCAGGACAGGGTTCAGGCAGCAACTAGCAACCAACAATGTTGCTCCCGCAATTTCGTGACAGCAGCCACGAAATTAAAAGATGCCTGCTTCTTGGGAGAAGGGCAATGACAGGCCTAGACAGCATCTTGAGAAGTAGAGACATCACCTTGCCAACAAAGGTTCGTATAGTTAAAGCTATGGTTTTCCCAGTAGTGATGTATGGAAGTGAGAGCTGAACCATAAAGAAGGCTGATCGCCGAAGAATTGATGCTTTTGAATTATGGTGCTGGAGGAGACTCTTGAGAGTCCCATGGACTGCAAGAAGATCAAACCTCTCCATACTGAAGGAAATCAACCCTGAATGCTCACTGGAAGGACAGATTGTGAAGCTGAGGCTCCAGTACTTTGGCCACCTCATGAGAAGAGAAGACTCCCTGGAGAAGACCCTGATGTTGGGAAAGATGGAGGGCACAAGGAGAAGGGGACGGCAGAGGACGAGATGGTTGGATAGTGTTTTCAAGGTTACCAGCATGAGTTTGACCAAACTGCGGGAGGCAGTGGAGGACAGAGGTGCCTGGCGTTCTCTGGTCCATGGGGTCACGAAGAATCGGACACGACTAAACGACTAAACAACAACAACAACAAGGCATAAGGCGGCCCCGATCCTCTGGTGACTCGCCTCTCCTGGCCTGGAGGTGAGCACTCTCCTGCGGGAACTTAATTCCCTCCGCCTCTCTGCCCTGAGCCTCTGCAGCTCAGGAGAGGCTAGAGGGTTACCGGACCCAGAGGCAACCTCAGCTTCCCCTGACGGGGCTGAGAGTGGAGCACCTGCAGGCAATGGGTTCTCCATCACCTCAGGAGCCAGAGCAGACTTAGCTGGTGCCTGAGGATCCAGCACAGCTGAGGACCCTTCAGGCTCAGGTGCCAGCCCCGGCTCAGCTGGTTCTGGAGGCGGGGAATCCGGTGCAGGCTGGGATCCCTCAGGTTCAGCATCTGAGTCCAAATCCCAGGCCATCACAACTATGTTAACAACTGGCTGTTTGGAGGAGAAAGTAGAGGAGGGACTATATATAAATGAGCATTTTGGTCAATGTGCATTGGATTACAATATTGATGGAAGAAAGAGCCCCTTTTAAGGGTGCAAGTTGCACTCACATGCTTCTCTGGGGGGACAGATTTGGGCTGGGTGTGGAGACAACCAGATTCTACAGATTGGCTTTCGCTTGAGCGTTATGAATTTGGACAAGCAGGTTTAGGACAAATAAGAGAAAACACATTGTTGGAATCTCCCCCTTTTACATAGACAATTAGATGAAAACAGGGGGCACACGGCCACTTGCTGTGGAAGTCCAGCCGCTGTTTTCTTGCTACCAGATGCTTACTGTTGGTATGCTGAGCCAGTCGTCATTCCTGAGCACTTGAACTCGTGTCTTTGCAGTTGCATCTGCTGTGAGGAGTCACAAAGATCTTCACTTCAGCACAGCCAGAGCACTGTACTTGGGGGGGGGGGAGAAAAAACAATGTGAGAAGGATCTGTAAGTTCTTGATCCAACATCTGACTACAAGATAACTCAGCAGCATCTTGCAGCACATCTTGGCTCTACTGCCTTTTAGCAGTTTTTATCATCCTCTCCATGTTATGGCTGAGAACATTTCACTATTGTTTTGCCAAATCGGCTTCGCGAGACTTACAGGCTCCAGAGGGCTGCTGTAGACATTTACAGGAAAAGTCAAACATTTGAAAGCAAGGGTCAGTCTAAAGGTTCGTTCTTTATTTGGGGACAGCTTAAGAATGATTTAATAAGGTTAACTTCTGAAAGAAACACTCTGAAGTCCTCCCGGAGAAATATGCTGGCATCCTTGCCAGAGAGTTTATAGCTAGGATTCCTCCTGTACTGTAGAGGTAATTACCGCAGCTGCTTTGGAAAAGATTCGACGTATAAAGCCGCCCTCTTATGAGCTGCAGAGCTCACAGGATCCTAAATCCACAAGGAGAGGCTCAAACCTTAGTCTGATTAAAGTTAAGTAAATCTTGGACCGATGTCGGCGTTTCCCATGCCTAATTCCTTACCTTTGAATGAAGTATTATGAATGGAGTGCAATGTTAAGCCCAGTCTGAACCCTGTCAGCGATTTGTTAACATGGAAAGGACGTCTGGTCTGTATAGCCTGCTCAAAGTCCACAAGGCGGTGAAGGGGAAACTTTGACATTCGGGGGCATTAAGTATGGACAACAAAGAAGACTTTTAGCCAGCGACTTGGAACAGTCACAGCAGCGACCTGGGTCAAGTTACCCCAGCCATCTTGTCTTCTCTGGCTGGTCCTGGAGCAGATCTGGGTTAATTGCAGCCGTAGAAGATGATATGAGTTGGAAAATGCCACAACACTCATTTCTTTCTCCAGCAATTGCCATGAGGAACTGGAGCCTCTCTTGGCCTGAGGTGAGCTTTTGCTGCTTTTTCCAGAAAGGGGACTTCTCAGAAATAGTCCATGGGCAGGTTGACTATTTCACTCGGCCAGCCGTTGGTATAGAGAATATTTCTCTCCTCCTTCCTGCACTCAGAAGGTGATGGCAACTCACTGATCACAGGAGAGGAGTTGCCAGTGGTGGTTCGTGACCAATGGAACTGGTAGGGTGGAAGGCAGGGAGGCCAACAGTAGGGGGAGCCAGAGGCAATGACAGGCAGAACAAAATAGTTCTAGTTTTGCCCTCTTCCTCCCTGCTGAGTTCCAGACTTCCTTTTATGCTGCGTTTCTAGGCTATGCTTTCAAGCGCTGTGTCCAAGCATATGTGTATAATATATTTTTTTATATATATATATATATATATATATATATATATATATATATATATATATATATATATATATATATATTTGCTTTCGTAGATTTTCACGGGTACAGGAATGCAGGTTTTGGTGTCCTCGGGTGTCTTCCCGTGTAAAAGTTGGGGTGTCTAGGCGACGTTTCGACGAGGTCTCACTCGTCATCTTCAGGCTGGTGCTTTCGGCTTCTTGTTACTGGAACAGAGCAGGATCTCAGTGTTTGAGTTCCTATAAATACTGTTGAGGGGGTGTGGTGTATATATATATGCTTTCGTAGATTTTCACGGGTACAGGAATGCAGGTTTTGGTGTCCTCGGGTGTCTTCCCGTGTAAAAGTTGGGGTGTCTAGACACCCCAACTTTTACACGGGAAGACACCCGAGGACACCAAAACCTGCATATATATATATATATATACACACATTGTCCTGGTGCTTTCTCCAAGGAAAACTTGCTCTTTACTAATGAATCAGAGCAAATGAGAATCCGCAGAAAACTCAATTTGCTGTATGTTCTGATTCCGTGGTAAAGAGTGGATATTCGCAGGATAAGCATTGGAGCAAAAAAAAAAAAGTGTACAGTGGTACCTCGGGTTAAGTACTTAATTCGTTCCGGAGATCTGTTCTTAATCCTGAAACTGTTCTTAACCTGAAGCACCACTTTAGCCAATGGGGCCTCCTCCTGCTGGAGCACAATTTCTGTTCTCATCCTGAAGCAAAGTTCTTAACCTGAAGCACTATTTCTGGGTTAGCGGAGTCTGTAACCTGAAGCGTCTGTAACCTGAAGCGTATGTAACCCGAGGTACCACTGTAGTGGCTAGAGTTGAAGCTCACTCCGTGACCTTGGGCTAGTCACTGCCTCTCAGCCTAACCTACCTCACAGGGTTGTTGTGAAGGTAAAAATGGAGAGGAAGAGAACATGTAGACCCCCTTGAACTCCTTGTAGGGAAAGGTGGGACATAAACGCAACAAATACCATATTTCACCGCATAACGGCCATATTTTCATGCTGGTTTTTCATTTTAAAGAAGGGGGTTGCGACCATGATGCGGTGAATTACGGGGTGGAGGATGGTGTCAGAGACGGGCAGCAGAGATGGTCTCTCACCCTTTGGTTCCCCTTCTCGATTGGGATGTTTCGGGGTGTGAACCCAAGGTGGCAGCAGCCATGGCCATGGCCCCCATGCAACACCCCCCATGCTGACCCCCAGCTTGCCTCAGAATTACCCCTGTGACTATGATGTGTTCAGTGCTTTGAGACTGATTTTAGGGTCTGAGAAAGGGAGGGGGGTTAAAACTATTATGCGGTGGCAATTATTGTGTGGTGAAATACAGTAAATAAACTGCTGCTCTCAGGTGCAGGTGGAGATTCAACTGCCCATGTGGCACCGTGTGTCTGCACAACTGAGCATGTCTATGGGACCTTGGCCTCAGGTGGCAAAATGTCTTGGGACAACCCTGGCTGCAGGCAGTTTGAAAGAGGGTCAGGGAGGTTCTGCTCACCCTGCTGTTGTATCTAGGAAAACTGGCACTGCAGATATTGTTTTTAGAAACCCGCTGGGCCTGTTTGCCTAGGGACAATGGTGGATTAAAAGGTATACCTGTTTGTGCCATGGGGAGCAGAACCTGTCTCAAGCCACTTTCAGCTGTCTGAAGGAGGACTGCCTCAGACACACAATTCTGCCTGCAACGAAGTTTCCTACTTACCATGGGCTGAGTTCCCAAAATATGAACAGTGCATAAAAATTATGAATGGGTGGTAACCCTACCCTGTAATTACACTCCTGCGCCAGCATTTTAAATCTCTTGGTTGTTCTGCCAAGTTCACTGCTACGGCAGATCTGCCTCCTGGTTGCTCACAATGGCATTTAGTTTCCCCTCACAATCTGATGAGGCATAAATTCCACCTACTGGGCCTTCTGCCAAGCCAACCGCTGCAGCTCCCCCCCCCCCCAATCCTGCAAGTCTGAACATGCACCCACACATCTGACCTGTTCAGATATTTCAAGGACTTGGAGTGGCCACTCTTTCTTGCCCTGACTCTAGGCTTTCCCATGTTAGCCTCTCAGGGTGGGGCTGGGGGAGACTCTTCAAACCCTTCCTGGCTTAAAAACTTGTCCAGCACTGTTTGCATTTCCTGACATACAAACACGAGGGAGCTTTTATATTATTTTACATTTCCTCCTTCTCCAAGCCATAGGGAATTCAGGCCGCATCTGCACAGGACCTTCTGGAGTCCTCAAACAACTGGGTCTTTACCTTTTAGTTACCAATGTGCAGATGGAGCAGATATGGTGGTGCAGAAGCAAGTGCATTAGTAGAACAATGTCCATATTTAACATTGGTCCTGTCCAGCTCTCCTTTCAGCTACTGTCTAGACGTGAGCTGCCAAACCTCCAGGGCTAATCGGAAGCCTCCAGTTTTTGCTGGCTCCCTCCAGGTGGTGGCGGGAGGACTTGAAGATCCAGGTGGGTGAGAGCACCTTTAATTTTTTATTACTATTAAGAAGACCCTGTGTGCGGCTTGCAAGCTTTAACCAAGCTTTGAAGTAGTGTATAGATTCTCAGGGATGTTTGTGTGTCATCTGCCCACCTCCTCATCCCCTCCCCTCTCCAAATTAACCTCCGTCACCAGGGCACAGAAGAAGACTCATCAGGGCTCACCCTCATGACACCCCCAGGCTCTGCCCCTAGGCCCTGAAATCTCAGGATCTGGGATGCTCCTCACCTGGCAATTCTAGTCTAGACTGAGGCAACGATGAAGAAGGGCCGTGTGTATCCTGCCGTCACACTGCCAGGTGAGTGTGCATCATAGTCCAGATCCCTGGAACAACCAACTGCCCATAGACCGTAGTCATGCCAAGGCAATACCACTATGCATGGCAGAACATAGGTCAGAACAATGCTCTGCGCAGTAATTGAGAGAGAGTGGAGTGCTGCTGTGCAGGTGCCCAGTCACAAGTGCCAGGGAGTGCATGTCGTAGGAGAGCAATGGGGAACATGTGGCCTGCCAGATATTGTTGGACTACATCTCCCATCATCCCTGCTCATTGGAAGGGGCGGCGGATAGGAGCTGGAGTCCAGCAAGATTTGGAGGGCCACAGGTTTCCCATCCTTGAAGGAGATCAAATGGAAAGTATCAGTTCTCATTTTCCATATTTCCCAGGAGCTTCAGGTTTGCTTTTTGTGAAATATTACTGGGATAGTCTTTCCGCCCCCCCACCCCTTTGCCCCATCTTAGCCTTGTCAAGTTCCTCCTGTACTACAGACATTCTGTTTCCTATCACTTTTAAAACAGGCTGTTCATTGAAAGATCTAAAAAGTGTAAACAAATAGTTTCATGTTGCTGGCACAGGGTTTCCTCTCTCTCTTTTATAAAATGCAGACATCTGGGTTAGAGATGTGAGAAAAACTGCAAAGAATTTGGGAAGGTTCAAAGGCTCACATTATTAAAGTTTTAATAATCTCCTTTCTGCCCAGACACAACCCCCTGCTAGCTTTTAAATCTCAAAGGAAAATGCAATCTCTGAAGATTAGGGTAGTTAATTAGGGTAGAATCTTCCTTGTGAAAACCTGTAGAAAGAAGTACTGGCTCTTTTTTCGCCCCCTTTTTTTGTTGTTGAAAGAAAATATCCAAATGGGAGTAGGTGAGTGGCAGAAACCTTTTTGCGTTCAGTGTTTTAATTTAAAAACTTCAAAGACTCCTGCTGAGTTTCTGAACTGCAGAGTGAAGGGTTTCCACAATTACAGCACTCAAATAATAAACCCACATCTTCACCATTGTCCAAAGGTGTAGAACTGGTGGTCTTGGCCCCCAAAGCAATTTCACATGGCACCTGAGAGCCCCACCAAAGAACTGGTAAACAGTTTGCCCACATACGTGTGGAAAATGAAATGCGGTAGTTTCCCAGCTATACAGTGGTACTGTTCCGGAGCCCCGTTCGCATTCAGAAGCGAACACAACCGGTGTGTGTGTAGCGATTTGCCGCTTCTGCGCATGTGCGTGATGTCGTTTTGACCTTCTGCGCATGCGCGAGCGACGAAACCCGGAAGTAACAACCTGAAAATACCGGTACTTATCCCGAAGCTACTGCAACCCAAGGTAGGACTGTATATGGAAATGTTACATATAGAGCATTTGTATTGATGGATCTCTCTTACTCTTAGAATGCAACACGGCACCTTTTCATGCATTTGTCGAGCCTTTTGCACATCTGATGCATAGAGCCAACAGGAGCTCTACACTAATTTTGGGCATCCAGTTTTCACCTGATCTGTCAGATGCAGTCAGAGTTAAGCACCTGCCGACAAATCCAGGTTGCACAATTAAATTGGATTTGGTGCTGTTGTGCAACAAACCCTCTTTGCACTGCAGCAAGACTAGTGATGGAAAAAGTGTGGGATAACAGCAGCTTGATGTGATGTCCCATAGCCTCTCTGCACACAAATGCTCAATAAATAGGGAGCGACTGAATCTCATGACTTTTTGTGAACTATGGTCTGGATCCAAATGGCAGCATAGACTCACCAAAGGTCTTGGCAACAGGGCAAAGAAATGCTGGTCCACCTTGAATCACGTTTGCCTTACCACAATCTCCTTTTGAAGGCAGCATGCCATTCACCCTGGGGGATGCTGACTGAACAGGGCATGTCTAAAAACCCTTTGGGTTATCTGGATCCCAGCTTTGGTTTTGGTTCTGTGCTTGAAGATCTAAACCTAGGGTTTTATCCAAGCCTAGCCATACTCAGAGTACGCCTGCTGAAATTAATAAACATTATTAACTGAGGTCCACAGAAAATATATGACAAGGCAAGCCTTTGGGCTGAACAATTGGGTTCTTAGTCCAAACATTTTTAAAAAAACACTTTCCACTTTAAACAGAATGAAGAGAGGAGGATGGGCGCAGAGGTTTTCTCAAACTTGCTTTTTTCTGTTTCTGACTACATTTTTTGGGGTAGCTTATAAGAAATCTTCAGAAATTGTTCTTTTCGGAAACAGCTTGAGATCTTTAGTTTCCCTTGTGTTGGAATTCTATATTTATATGATTTTCTTGTCCCGTACATGCTTTGGTTAATAATAGCAATAATTCTCTCCCTCTCCCTCTTTCTTTCCAGCCTCCTAACAACCAATTAGAGCACGAAGGATTCTTGGCTACACTGCCATTCCAGGAGCTTATTAAGTTGTGTGTGTGTGTTTGTGTGTGTGTGTGTGAAGTGGTGTGGTGGGGAACTGCTAGCAAACAGGCATTCTTTAAAAAAGTAAAATTGCTTTTTAGAAGTCAGCCCCATCCTATGGTATGAAAAAAATGCATTTTACAAAGACACGCACAAGGAAGTTTGTCGTACCAGAATGCAAAGTGTGCAGGATTTTCTGATGTGGCCTAAAGCTTGGAAGCACTTTCCCTCACTAAGTGGTTCCAAGGTTTTCTAGCTACAGAAATTTATTAGTTTTTGCAGTGGATTTGAGTTTTACTGAGTCTTTCACAGCGGATCTTGCGGGTGCTTCCCAGCCCTGTGTTTCCTCCTTGACGTTGGCAACTAAACCATGGTTACTTTCCCAGGGGTGCTGAGATTGCGTCTACACCGGATCGGATTTCTTCCTCACAGCTTGCTATTGAAGATTGGGGCATGGGAGATGGGCCTTCCATACACTCCTGCATTTGGGGCAGGGGGGTGGGGTCTTGCCTTTTGTGTGGTTCCTTCTGTGGGGAATTAAATCTATGAATCCCTGTGGACCCACGTATGTGGGTGAACAACGTCGGAACTACTCCAATGCTGCTGGATAGCTTGTCCCTCAAGGGTGCCCCCCTTGAGATTTTGGGGGTCACAGTGCCCTTGCGTTGCCCCCAAGCCCCTGTGAGGCTCGGAAAAGCTCTTCAGCGGCTTTTCCGCGCTCCCTGCTGCTTGCGATCCAAACTGGAAGTCCCCGCCTTGAGCATGGTTTGAACTATGGAAAGGTGGCATAAAAATAAAATTATCTATGTATGTATGTATGCATGTTCCAGCAGGGCTATTATATTCTTGACTGGACCTGTCCACTTGGTTCTGGGATCTGCAACGTAAGAGGGAGAGACCCTCTAAGTACCCCTATTCTCCAGGGACAGTCCCGGATTCACAGATGTTATTCTGGGTTCTGATTTGATCCCGGAATGTCCCACTTTTCCTTAGGACATCCCTATTTTCATCAGAGAAATGTTGGAGAATATGGAGTTATGCAACCCCTGAGCCAAGGAGATAAGTAACTACTGTATACAACCTTTGGGAGACATCTGAAGGCAGCCCTTTATAGAGAAATTTTAAAATGTTTTATTATGCTTTTATATATGTTGGAAGCCACCTAGAATCCCAACCCAGTCAGATGGGTGGAAAATAACAACAACAACGATGGAATAAGACATTCCCATTTTCATCAAATAAATGTTGGAGGGCATGCAGGGAAGCAGTTCTAGTCAATAAGTTATGGAGTTATCTGGACTCCGATATTCATTGTTTATGGTTAGTATTTCATCACTGGTTTTCCAGTTATAAATGTGTTTTTTCCACCCCCTTGGAACATCCTCAGCAGTGAATGTGAATGAAACAGTTTGAGTCTTGCTGATACTCCAAACACCTTTTGCCAGTGGTTTTCTGCCTTTCTTTTCCAGAACTTTATAACTCCCCGGCATTCCTCAAAGCAAAGACCACACAGCTCATCACATGCCAAAGGAAGAAAACTCTGGTTTGGTTTGAGTCCACGATGACTCAGCAACAACTCTTGATGACGAGGACAAAATAGCTTCCCGAGTAAAGAAGAGGAGCCATCTGACTAAGGCTCTCAGGTGTCGACCCATTCAGACACGGAGTTGTTCTGTGTTGCATAAAGACTTCTTTTTCACAAGAACGTCTAAGAGAGATAGACCAAACTAGTCTCCCCTTTAAACATAAACATAAACATCCCTTCTGGCAAACTGGATCCCATTTTGAACCTTCCACTGCTTTGAAATATTAGAGCAACGAAATGATGTAATCTTGTGACCTGAGTGAACGGATGGCAAACAGCCCAGCAGGAGGAATACCTGGCTGCGTTGCTCACTTCAAGGAGGAAATATTTGTACTGCTACTGGCAGTGGCCTAATTCTGTAGACAAACACGGTCTCGCCAGTGACCATTTTTCTTTCTGGGTCACCTTGTACAGCAGGGCAATTTGCACGCGTATCCTGAATGCTGCTGGATTCGTTAGCAGTTGACATGCAGACTGAATGTCATTGAAAAGCCCTGAGTTTTGGGTGATGCTGTGAAACAATAGCCCGTTTTTATATTATGTTGAATGCTAAAGGATTAAAAAAATGAATGGAGGCAACTTAGCATGAGCTTATTGCTGCTTGCACAAGGTGTTTTAGTGGTGGTGGGCTTGCTCAATGGCTGTAGGCATGGGAATTCTGGTGCTACAAGCATGTCTCTCTGGTTGTGAAACGTTGGATGGAGTGGAATAACACTAGAATCACAGGAAGTCAACCTGTTCATTTATCTAGGCTCATATTATCTGCTCTGATTGGCAGAGGCTCTCCAGGATCTTTCCCCGGCACCCAATCTCTATTGTGCCTTGAACAATGGATCTTCTGCATGCAAAGCATGTTCCTTCCCAGGACCAAATACGCTGCCTGGACACCTGTAGCAAACTATAGCAGTGTCAACTTACTGTCTATTGCAATGATGCCTTTACTTAGAACCTAAAATCACTTCTATAAAACAGGACAACAGCTCATTCAAACTGGCTCCTCTCCTCTACAGCTAAACAGCTTGCTCTTGATAAACTGAGACTTAACAAGGCTGTGAAATACCACCACACCCTTAATGCCTCTTTGGTCTCCCAGGCAATTTGTCTTCCCAGTTCACAGTCTCTGAACTGAGGGTGGCCCAAGAAATTTTGCTGCTTGCAAGGTGATGCCTCAATTCTACATAGTGAAACCAAGTGTTCTTGGCAGCTGAATCTTACTTAAACACTCACCTGAAGGCAGCAGAGCATCTTAGGGATTACCTGACTGATAACCTGGTGCACATATAGACCTTTCCTCTAACACCTTGTCTGCTGTCTGAGTCAGCTGCTTCACTCTGCCTAATGGTAGGGACCAGCTCCCAGCCACCAAATCTTCCTGACCTGTCTACCAACATCCTGCAAACAGGTAAAATACCTGGAAACAACAGCAAATTAGAAGAAAGAAGGCCTGTAATGCCAGCCAAGGGCATTTCAAGGTACGGTATGTTGCCTTGGAAAGTGGGGAAGAGCTTGACTTTTTGACCATTTTTACCATGGGTTTATGAAGCCTGGAAAATGTGTGCTTCGAGATATGGTGAAAGCCAAACCGGGCAAAGAGGGGAAATCATTAACTCTGAAAGGCCCTGGAGTGGTTTAATAATTGTTGCTCTAAGGGGATCTGCATAGACTGGAAAGGAGGGTTTTATAAATGCGACTGTACTCTGTTGGAGCTATTTGCAGGGGAGCTGTATTAACTACAGTGGACGCTCGGTTTGCGAACGTGATCTGTGCGGGAGGCACGTTCGCAACCTGCAGTGCCGCGTCTGCACATGCGCGGGTTGCGATTCGACACTTCTGCGCATGCACAAAGTGCAATCTAGTGCTTCTGCACATGCACGACCGCCAAAACCCGGAAGTAACCCGTTCTGGTACCTCTGGGTTTCGGCGCGTTCGTAACCCAAAAAAACACAACCTGAAGCATCTGTAACCCGAGGTATAACTGTAATTGATTTGTAAGACATCACAGACAAGAGCCAGCTAGGGATCTAAAGAGCCTTTCTGATGCAAAAATAATCTGCAGCCTTGAGGCAGATGCTTCTCTCTCTGGTTCTCTCCTGGTTCGTGAGTGTATGGGGCTGCTGGTCTCCATTAGAGAATCTTTGCCTTCTGTTTCCCTATGGCACAGCAGGCAGTGCATACATTAGATCAGAGATGTTCAACCTTTTTGAGTCCACAGCTCCCTGAACCAACTACATTCTTTCTGCGGCTGCCCTATGAGCCTCACAAGTCCAGTTTTTGTTAGAATTCCTGATCCATGATTGCAGTCATAGTCACCCCTTGCTGGCAGAGCCCCTCACCCCTTTCTGAACACCCTCCCTTGTGGCGTGTTCTTCTCTCCCCTCTTCTTGGGGGTCCTCCAGGTAGCAGCCCCCTCCACCCCAAAGAGAGATGCCACATCACGCTGCTTCGCAGGGAACTCAGAAGAGGATGCCCCCAGACTTGGTGGCCCCACGGAGACTGGCCAGAGGTGAATGTGAGGTCAGCACCTTGCTCACCTGACTTCCCTTCCCTTCCAACTTTAGCTCCTGACCTACATGTGAACGTCCAGGAAAAAGGAGGACATGAGCAAATGGGTGATTTTTTAATTTTAAACCTTGAAGGCTGCACGACAGGGCTGAGAGGTGCAGCTGAATTTGCATCCCACGTGTGATGCCTGGGCTGCTTTCCCTCTTCAAACCTCCCAAGGAGCTACAGAGAGCTTATATCTGGCTTCTCATCAGCCACCTTGAAAACATGTCTAGGTAATTGTTCCAAAACGAAATGAAGAGGTGACATAATTTGACGTGATTTTAATAACTGTAAACATACAACCTGACCTTTGGAGGTCCATTTTCGCACTTTGGCGCAGGTGGTGCCTCCTTTGTACCACCCCGCCCTAGTTAGTTAGTTAGTTAGTTAAGCTGCAAAAACTGGGCTAAAAAAAGAGCTGCAGCTTTCACACTGAGTAAACGCGCAACAGCCCTCTAGCGAAAGGGCCTGGGAATGTTGATGTCTGGTGGATTAAGAGATCTCAGGATCCTCTCTTGCAGGAGCAGGAACCGCAGGACAGCTTGGGAACAGGAAAGCAGAGGAGACTGTAGGTGAATGGAGGCGGAAGGTAGTTTTTGGAGGTAGCTGTAGTAGACCAGCAGTAGGAGGAAGGAGATTACGGAACTGGGGGTGGATTGGTAAGGAGGTTACAGCAAATGGATGGAATCAACACTGTGACTCTAGCTCAGTTGTTATTTTTTTAATTTGTATTTATGATTTTCAATTTTATATATTTCAATAACTTTACAATCATTTTAACATTTCAAAATTCAACTTCCTTCCCCTTCTTTCTGCGGTTCATTCATCTATATATCTATATATATATTTTCTGCATATTTCAAATTAACATAATCATTTATTCATCTACTTTAAATGTATACTCTTATAAAACTGCAAATTATTATAATAATCCTTCCAACGTTCTTATCCGTTTACAGTTTGTTCGTAAATATTCAATAAACCATTTCCGTTCTTTTATAAAGACTTTGTTATCTTGATTTCTTATTTTTCTGGTAAGTTTTGCCTTTTCTGCATATTCTGTAAGTTTTTGTATCCATTCTTCTTTCATCGGAACTTCTTCTTCTTTCCATTTTTGGGTAAATAACATTATTGCTGCTGTAGTCACATACATGAATAAATTTCTATACAGTTTGGGTAGTTCTGTCCCTATAATTCCCGAAAGGAAAGTTCAGTAGTTCTCAAAGTTTTTCTTTTTCTGTGGGCCGCACTTTCAGATTAAAAATTTGCTCGTGCCATAAGAAATACATTGCAAAATGGTGATTCTAGAATTGCCCTTAGTATTTCTTGATGTTCTTCCTCTCATTTGGAAAAGATACCGATCCATGTTCTTCAAATAATAAAAGTTTGGTACTGTACTTTTGCCACACTGAAATGTTTAAATGTTTGTTGTTCTGGAGTCTTCCTGCCATGCTTGCCATCCTCTCCTGGCACACCAGTGTGCCATGCCACACCCTTTGAGAGAGGCCAGAGCCCTGGTGAAGCGCTGTGAGCCAAGCCACCTCCAAGCATTAGATGCCCAGATAAATTCCTTGGCATAAGTTGTCAGGGCACTACTGAACCCACATGCCCACAGGACACCTGATAAGCTCAGCCGTTCCCAGAGATTCTATCTCTGCCGCTTTGGAGATGTCAATTAATTTCTTTTTGGTCAGATTTTCATCTGCCACATGAGTTTGCTTTTTCACAAAAAAGCTGTGGGAACAAAGAACTTCATTAACCTTAAAACTGGGCTGCATAAATTCAAGACTAGTGCAGGGTTTTGAAATGTTAATCTGCTCCCTGAATAGCAGCCTGCATAGAAGACAATGTGGTGGTTCCCCTCATCTTAAGACTTGGAGTTTCTTCCTGCCATCCAAGCACCAGACAACGTCTTTATATGATCAAAGATTGTCTTTGGCTCTCCATAAGTTGAACTCTCATCAGCTCCAGCCAGCATGGCCAATGGTCAGAGCTGATGGGAGTTGTAGTCCGACAACATCTGGAAAGGCCACTTCTTCCCAGCCTCTCTCTCCAGCTGTCTCAGGGTCTTCTTGCATAACTGCTCTGCTCCTTTACTTGTGGGCTCTCCATAGCTCCATGATGGAGAGCAGGTGAGATCTTTGAATGAGTTCTCCAGCATCTCCATCAGGGCTAAACTCAAAGTTGTGGTGCACCAGGGTGAAGTTGTTGACTTTTTTTGGGGGGGGGGGAATAGCTCACCTGTAACAACGACACAGCAGAAAAACTGCTTTTGTTTGATGCTACAGAGTAACAGAGTGATGATGGAGGGGGCGGGGACTTCTGCTCCATTGCTTTTCACTGCTGCCAATCAAGAGGGACCAGTATGGCCCAGAGTTCGGCGCCCAGCTGCACCACACCCCTTGCACCCCCGGGTAAAGACGGCTCTGATCTTCACTTAACAAGATACCAGGACTGGGCAATGGAGCTTCAGCTGAGACCCTGACGCAGAACAGGATGATCCAATGGTCTGGCCATCTTTCAGAAGCACTAAGCATAGGGCTGGCAAAGTGCCTCTTTATCCCCTCCCCATCAACTGAAGGGGAGGGAGAAGTTTGCACTTCACAAGTGTGAGTGCTGTTGCTTATGTAGCCAAGCTGGCATCATCTTCACACAAGAGATAGGTATCAGCTGACTTGGCTAAAGGCCAGGGTTTGCAACAGTGCAAACAAGCAAACAACCTCCACTACAGAAACCGTAAGGGGAAGAACTTCCAAAACAGCCCCATGAGGACTGAATTGCTCAGTGACCACAGAATGCAGATTGACTGTTTGGGGGAAATGTGGGAAACTGTGGAGGGGGTACAGAACAGAGTGACCTCCAGCCTTGAAGAGCCAAACTCCTACTTACAAACACCCTCTCTGCTTTCACTTTCTTATAGGGTATGGCAAGGATCATTAACCTGAACCACCTAGATTTGTTTAATAAATGCTGAAATCCTATGCACAGTTGCTTGGGAGGAAGCTCCCGTTGAACTCAGTGGGGCTTACTTCTGGATAAACATGGTGAAGACGGGGCCTTTTCTGCAGTGGCTCCCCATTTGTGGAATGTTCTCCCCAGGGAGGTTTGCCTGGTGCCTTCATTATAGGGGGTTCCTCTTCAACCAGACCTTTGGCTGCTTAATATTCTACAGCCATGCAAATGTGATTGTGGGAGGTGGGGTTATTGTCTTTTGTGGTTTCTTTTCTTTTAGCTATTTATTTGTGCTTTCGCCTTGTATTTTTATATTGCAAACTGCCCTGAGATATTGTGATGAGGGGTGGTATATAGATCTAATAAATAATAATTCCACCCTTTGAGAATAGACCTTTAATGCATTTGATACTTAAAAGATCTTGTTTTGGTGCTGAGAACTAAATTATATTGTCTTCGTGTCTCTACTAGCTCTACAATTATATAATTTGTTATTAAATGCATCTTTCATCCTGCAACTATAGACATGTTCTTGTCACTCAACTCCCTCCCACCTTTCAACTCTCCACCTGAGGGCTGTTAACCAGGATCTGTTTGGGAGAACCAGGTCTGCATTGTGTCAGAAGGAAGATCACCTTAGAAGCACATCCCACAGGTACCATTTTCTCCACTAAACTGAACTCAAGGTGGTGATGGTGGTGTCATTGCATCTAAGGCTGGAATTGAACAGCTCTGCCTCACTGGCCCTTGTGTCAGTTATAAAGCCACTTCCCTCCTTTGCTAAGTGATGGATAATGCCGTACTGCTGAAAAATACTGCTATTTAGCCTGGGGTATCTTTGGACGCAGGTGGCGCTGTGGTCTAAACCACTGAGCCTCTTGAGCTTGCTGATCGGAAGGTCGGCGGTTTGAATCCCCGTGATGCAGTGAGCTCCCATTGCTTTCTCCCAGCCTCTGCCAACCTGGCAGTTTGAAAGCATACCAGTGCAAGTAGATAAATGGGTACCACTGTGGCAGGAAGGTAAACAGCATTTCTGTGAGCTCTGGCTTCCGTCACTGTGTTCCATTGTGGCAGAAGTGGTTTAGTCATGCTGGCCGGAAAGCTGTTTGTGGACAAATGCCAGCTCCCTCGGCCTGAAGCGAGATGAGTGCTGCACTCCATAGTTGCCTTTGACTGGACTTAATCATCCAGGAGTCCTTTACCTTTACCTTTACCTATCTGCCTGGTAGGAAGACCTTGATTGCTTGGCTTGCACCATGACCAATTCCCACAGAACAGGTTTGGTCCAAACCAGGCATATCCATTCCATCAACATGGGGCTTGTGGAATGATGAACTGATCATGACGCAGCAGCTAAAAAAGCCAATGCAATTCTGGGCTGCATCAATAGGAGTATAGCATCTAGATCAAGGGAAGTAATAGTGCCACTGTATTCTGCTCTGGTCAGACCTCACCTGGAGTACTGTGTCCAGTTCTGGGCACCACAGTTCAAGAAGGACACTGACAAACTGGAACGTGTCCAGAGGAGGGCAACCAAAATGGTCAAAGGCCTGGAAATGATGCCTTATGAGGAATGGCTAAGGGAGCTGGGCATGTTTAGCCTGGAGAAGAGGAGGTTAAGGGGTGATATGATAACCATGTTCAAATATATAAAAGGATGTCACATAGAGGAGGGAGAAAGGTTGTTTTCTGCTGCTCCAGGGAAGCGGACACGGAGCAATGGATCCAAACTACAAGAAAGAAGATTCCACCTAAACATTAGGAAGAACTTCCTGACAGTAAGAGCTGTTTGACAGCGGAATTTGCTGCCAAGGAGTGTGGTGGAGGCTCCTTCTTTGGAGGTCTTTAAGCAGAGGCTTGACAACCATATGTCAGGAGTGCTCTGATGGTGTTTCCTGCTTGGCAGGGGGTTGGACTCGATGGCCCTTGTGGTCTCTTCCAACTCTATGATTCTATGATCCTGGGAGCCAATGGGAGCCAACCTTTACCCAGCCTGCTGCTGTCAATAAAGATTCAGCCTGATTTTATCCCAACACCATTGTACAATCTTGTTATTTTGCTACTCCCATGGGTCACATCATGCGGCTGCCCAGGCAAATGTTTTCCATCATTTTGTGCAATTGCTGTTCTTGCTGTTATGTTGTTCACTGCCTTGGACTCCACCCAGAGAAAGGGTGGCACAGAAATGAAGTGGGTAATAACTACCACTACCACCACAACCACTACCATGCTGTTTTGGGAGGGAAGGAGGGATGTAAACATTGTCATCCTTGTAGCATTCTTTGGAGGAAAGGTATTATGTAGAAGCTGCTGCAGAGTTGTTGTCAGGTTGGGTGATAGTTGAAGCTCCCAAAGTTATTATTTTTTTAGGGGGGAAGGGAGAAAGTGTTGAACCACAGCCTAGAAGAGAGTTTCGTTCAGACACTTAAGCATCTGTGGCTTTGGTGGAGAGCTGTTTGACTTGGTCGCCAGCAGCAGCCTTGGCTCTGGAGAAAACAAGAACGCCACTTTTCTGGAGAGACTGGTGGGCATTCCAGGTCAGGCAAATGTCAGCGGGAGGGCAGCAGGGCTAAGCTGTTTGTCAGGCATGCAGCTGAAAGGCGTCACTCATTTAATCTCTGCAATAAATACCTATTTGTTCTCCAAGATCAGAAGGTAACTGTTGGCACGACAACACCCCCATCGCACAGCCACGGAGGAGACTTTGGTCCAGCGTCAGAGGAAGGGAGTGTAGCAAATGCTGCCTCAAGGAAATTAAAAAATAGCAAATGTCTGATTATGTCCGTGGAGCTGAGTGGCCCTGAAGCATCATTGCTGGCGGAGGTGGGGGCAGCTTGTATAAAAGATCACTCAGCGGCCCGGTTCCTGGCTGGTTCCTCTGTTATGAAGCAGACCAGCTGTAGGCTTGCTGTGCACACTTAAGTTGTGTAGGCTTGCAGGAAAAGCAGTTCCCTAGCAGGATCTGTGTTTGGAAAGGGGCCTCTGGCATCACTGGGTCCCCCTGGGATTCAATGAGTAGCAGTGGCACAGCTTGGATCCCAAAGGAACCCATGGCAAAAACATTGATGGATGCATTGATTGTTTCATACGTTTTCATGGGTCTGAGCCCACTTTGGCAGAAGTGGTATATCCTTGATCAAACTACACGTCATGTAAGAAACTTAGTTGTTCTATTATTATTTTTAAAAAAACTTTAAATAGCAGTCATGGCAGAGGGGCAAGGCTCGAGTCAGAGACCCCTTTCCATACCCTCCAACATTTCTCCGATGAAAATAGGGACGTCCTAAGGAAAAGCGGGGGACGCGGGTGGCGCTGTGGGTTAAACCACAGAGCCTAGGACTTGCTGATCAGAAGGTTGGTGGTTCAAATCCCTGCGACGGGGTGAGCTCCCGTTGCTCGGTCCCAGCTCCTGCCAACCTAGGAGTTCGAAAGCACCTCAAAGTGCAAGTAGATAAATAGGTACCGCTCCGGCGGGAAGGTAAACGGCATTTTCATGCACTGCTCTGGTTTGCCAAAAGTGGCTTAGTCATGCTGGCCACATGACCCGGAAGCTGTACGCCGGCTCCCTCGGTCAATAAAGCGAGATGAGTGCTGCAACCCCAGAGTCGGCTGCGACTGGACCTAATGGTCAGGGGTCCCTTTAACTTTACCTATTCCATCATCGTCAACATCATTTTGCTATTCATACCCCACCCATCTGACTGAGTGGTTGTCCCAGCTACTCTGGGCGGCTTCCAGCACACACACACACACATATAAACAATGGAGGTGGAACACACTCATCAGGGCTACTTGCCACTGATCGCCTTATCCTCAATTAAGCTGCCTAATCCTCTCTTAAAGCCATCCATGTTGGTGGCCATCACTGCCTTCTATGGGAGTGAGTGTCACGGTTTAACTCTGCGCTGTATGAATAAGCCCTTTCTTTGATCTGTCCTGAATCTCCCAGCATTCAGCTTCATTGGAGGTCCGTGAGTTCTGGTGCTACGCATTCTCGATTCCACAATGCATCAGCACAACTTGTGGACATCCACTATATTGTGTAAATATATGCTTTCCTTAAGGGGCCAACAAGGGTTACATTTATTTATATGGTTGTGAGTTTGAGGGGATGGGGCATTGTGCTGTATGCCAGAGACCCTTCTAGTTCCTCAATCCAGCAAGGGTTAAAAATGCAGCGGAGGATTTCAGTTGTCAAAGTAGCCAGGCCGGCTTCTTGGTAATGGCCCCCTAAGTATGGGTTGTTAGGGTAACAAAGGAAGTGGCTTTGTGTCAGGATAAATGGTAGCCCCACTCCCTTAAATGGCTGGTAGTTAGAAGGACAAAAGTCCACGCTGCCTTTCGGAGCAGCCCCATCCCAACTCCTACTTGTGTGCAAGCAGAAGGAGGCAGGGATCTCTCAGGCAGCACAATGTCTCCCTTCCCATCGGAGCAGCTCCAATATCAGTACGTTTCCGAGCACGATTCAAAGTGTTGGTGCTGACCTTTAAAGCCCTAAACGGCCTCGGTCCTGTATACCTGAAGGAGCGTCTCCACCCCCATCGTTCAGCCCGGACACTGAGATCCAGTGCCGAGGGCCTTCTGGCGGTTCCGTCATTGCGAGAAGTGAGGCTACAGGGAACCAGACAGAGGGCCTTCTCGGTAGTGGCGCCCGCCCTGTGGAACGCCCTCCCATCAGATGTCAAAGAGATAAAGAATTACCTGACATTCAGAAAACATCTTAAGGCAGCCCTGTTCAGGGAAGTTTTTAATATGTAATGCTGTACTGTTTTTAACACTGATTGGGAGCCGCCCAGAGTGGCTGGGGAAACTCAGCCAGATGGGCGGGGTATAAATAATAAATTATTATTATTATTATTATTATTATTATTATTATTATCATTCCTACTTGCGTGCAAGCAGGAGGGGGGCAGGGATCCCTCAGCTGGGAAGGGAGGCTTCCCGTTGCCTGAGAGATACCTGCCCCCTCCTGCTTGCACGCAAGCTCTGATAGGCAGCGTGAAGCTTCCCTTCACAGCTTGCTTGCTGGGGTCAGGGAAGGTGGAGGCAGCCCGGAAGCTGCATCGTAGAGCCCCTGCACCACCATCATATGGGGACTTCTGAGCATCTCCTGAAGCCAGCCAGAGCCAACTGCTCCAGGCTGCTGAGACTGCTGCTGCTGCATTTCCTGGGGACATTAGATGAACATTCTGGGGATGGAATTTGTCTGGTAACCCTAATCTATCCTGAATTCCATTCTTTCGTTACAAGGGGAAGACCGAGGTTTGACTTAATAGGCTATGGCCTGTGATGTGTTGCGGTCTATTCAAGACAGCACTTCTCGCAATTTTGGGAGGCATGCAGCTCTGCCAGATAAACTGCGGAAGAATTCATAACAAAGTACTTAATATATCTTGCCGTGTTCCAAGTATGTGACTTTTCTTTGATCATTATAAAAAAGAAGAAGATAAATAAATGCACTGTAGTAATTTAAATGAAAAAAACCCCCACAGGTTTTGCCTCCTACTGAAAGCTAAGTATCATACTTATTTAAACAGTGTAGAAAATATTTAACTTATCCGCAAAAGGTTAAGTAATCAACTGATAAGATTTGTAGCTAAAGCATGTTTAAATGTACTCATTAAACACAGCCTATGCTAGGAGGTCATTTTTCAAAAGATCTCCTTCTGGGCATAAACCATTAGGAAGTGGAAGGGGGGGGCGGGGAGGGTGAAAGAAAACGTCGAAAGAAATCCAAAGCGTTCCTTGTGAACAAATACAGTTGTGCATTGTACAGAAGGCTGCTAATTTATATATCAGAGGGTATGGGGCAAGTCAAGAAGTCAAAATAACAAGACCAGGAGAATGGCATAATTGATACAATTTATTTGTCAGCGGGAGCGAAAAAGAACGAATGCCAAGCACTTCATTCTTTAAAAACGAGCCAAATATTTCCACTTCCCTCTTAATTTATGTATAAAATAAGTGAAGTGAGGAAGACTGTACTTTGTAAAAGTTAAGTGGTCTGGGAGCTGTGTCGGCAAACACACACACACACACACACACACACACACACACACACACGGATGAATTCAAGTGCCCTCCACATGTCAAGGACTGAGTGGGGTCCAGTTCTTATGCATTGTGGGTACTGTGGCTACAGTTCCTCTGTTCCCAGTGTGTTCCCAGTATGTCCCTGTATGTACATGCCACTCTATAATGGAACAAT
The DNA here is from genome assembly GCF_964234715.1 of Podarcis melisellensis. Taxonomy (NCBI): domain Eukaryota; kingdom Metazoa; phylum Chordata; class Lepidosauria; order Squamata; family Lacertidae; genus Podarcis; species Podarcis melisellensis. Next base: position 40,879,230 of record NC_138544.1, read on the forward strand.
GTGGAATCCAAATGGAGAGGGTGGGCTTTGGGGGTGGTGGAGAATCAAGCTAGCAGCAGAAGCTATATTTGAGGAAAGGGCTGCCGTGTGGTCCCCTTCATGTCCCCATTCCACCCTTTCCACATCGTCCCTACATTTTCTTACCATAACTGGAGTATTATGGGATGGAGTGATGGAGCGTGGGAACCACGGCGCTCCTGTGACATAAGCACCGGGCCAAAGAACACCATCACTGAGCTAGTAACTACTGTATGTGCCATCCAACAAACATTGTTAGGATATATATATTCTTATGTGCCACCCTGAGTTTGTGGGGTGCCTGGACCCCACTTCTAATTCCTGGATGCCAGACCCTGGGTTTAGTATGTTAAAATCAATCCCCGCTGGCTTCCCTTGCTCAGGAAATCACCTGCAATGGGCCATTAAGGAGAACGAAAGGAAAGTGATGGGCCATTGGAAATCTCGCCGGAGAGAGGGATCCCTCCTTCAGCTCAGAGTTAGCGGGGGACGGGGGGGGGGAGGCCAATGTTGGAAGGGGAGGAGTGTTAAGTTGTGGGTGAACATATCAGACGACACAGTGATTCTTCAAACAGCTCTTGTTTATTCAGAGGCCAGAACAGAACTGAACTGAAGGGTTCAGTCAGCCTGCTTATATAGAGCTCCAGTACAACGTAACTGTAACAATTTCCTAAAACTATCCAATCACTGAACGTCACTTTCGATCCCTTATTTGCATAACTATCTACTGTATCCCCCTGCTGGCCCAGGGTGCGAACTTCAGTACATAGCAAGGAGTTTTTAGAATTTCAGTTGGCTGTGGTGTGTTTTAGGAAAAACAGGGGCAGCCTGTTAAACGAAGCAAGGGAGCTAGAGAGTCATGGCAGATTTCAGCTGCCATCCAAGCCTGTGGCCATGGGAGAAACAGAACCCTCTGGGAGCACAAAGCTGTGAGCCCCTCCATCATAGGCTTAGGTTGTGTATATGTGTAGATAAACCATATACGTAATAATGCTTATAATTTATTACTTCGACCCCACCCATCGGGCTGGGTTGCCTCTATATCTTAAAGACACTACAGTTTCTGTTGCGCCTCATTTCCAAAGGAAACATGAACCCTGGGTGAGTGAAGAAGGATTGATTGTTAAACTACTCTGGGAGTGGTAGTTCTGTGAGGAGAACAGGGTCTTCTCACAACTCTTAACTACAGCTCCTAGAATTCTCGGGAGGAAGTCATGACTGTAATCACTGGGCTTTAAATGTATGGTCTGAAAGTGGCCCTGAGTTTGCTAGAAACAGCAAGTGATCCCCATTGGTCTCCATTCTCCCGTATAAACCCTCAAAACCTAAAGCGAGGCTTGCCTTGTCCAACCAAGCAGCTTGGCTCACAACTGTGCGGTTAATCAGCTAGGCCTAGGCAAACGCGAAGCCTTCTTGTATTTGTTGTGGGGTCATTTGTGCTTCGCAAGACTGGCAAAGAAAAGAGGGAGAGAAAAAAAGGACAGGGGTGAGAGAAGAATACACTCCGGCTTAAGAAAAACAAACAGATACAAATCATTCCACATTACTGCCCATGCATTTTCTAGGACAACACAACTACCTAATTAAACAGGCCCCCGGTTAATATAAAGGGGGTATTTGAAGTACACATTCTAAAACAAAATTTACACCACTGATTTAATTCCCCTCCTTTCCTCAGTTCCGCCTGACATCTGAGAAGTGAGACCGCAACTGCATACCAGTTAAAGATTTGCCTGATTAAAAACAGTTTTTGCCTATAAGTCACATCATGTATAAGACACAAGGTTTCTGTCAAGCGCCCCTGCTACTGGCAAAAAGCGGGAGAAGAAAAAAAGAGAGAAGTTTTTGCTGCTATTGCTAGTAAGAAACGGGTAACTAGATCCACAGCCTGCTTCATGCTAGCTTTGTAATTATACTATTCCAGTGGTAAGCCAGACATTTTGGCCAAGAGTAATTTAGACATTCTAGAGCTGTATTCAGTCCCCCTGCTTTTAATGTTTGTCTTGACTGCCTTTGTACAACGTATAATCTTCCTGCATTTCCCTCCCTTCCTATGGCTTCCGCAGCCCTTTGGTGCAGCAAGACAAATGCATCTTATTTGGCACCATTCTATGAAACCCATTGGAAACAGTCATTGTTCCATTTTATTCGGAGGCTTTCCTGGTTTTGATCCATATGTGCAACATTCAAGCTGTTATTGCCAAGGTGAACTCAGGCAGGGAAGGGGAAACTGTCCAGAGGTGTTGTTGGACCACAACTCCCATCATCCCTGGCCATTGGCCATGCTGGTGGGGACTGATGGAAGTTGTAGTCCAACAGTGTTTCTGGAGGGACCATAGGTTCCCCATCCCTGAGCTATACCATAGGCTGGGGCTGGACCACCTATGGTCCTCCAGATATTGCTGGTTCCAACTCCCATCAAGACTGGGGAACAGGGGCGGAAGAAGGGGGTGCGGTGGGGGTGGTCTTCCATGGGTGTCTTCACTGAATGGGGGTGATATTCGGCGCGCCGCCCGCCTGCAACGCCCAACCGTACTCCAAGCCGTCAGGGGAAGGGGGAGAGCTGCGCAGCTTTGCCGGTGGCACTCCCCTCTCTCCCCTTCATTTTAACAGCTTGGGGGAGGCTTGGGAGTTGCGGGTGGGCGGAGCACTGAATGTCCGACATCGATGGCTTGCTCCACCCCTGTGGGCGGCTTGCTCCACCCTGGCTGCAGGGCGCATGCACCGCTCCATGCACCCGAGTGGCTATCCTGTGCCTGGGAGGGCACCCTCTGCATCCTGCCCACCCTCAGGAGCACGCCCACCCTGGGCAGAGCGGGCGTATGCTCTGCCGCTGCTGGGGAAAGATACTAAAGAATTGTGAATCATCAATATAGAAATGTGGTACCTCTGGTTGCGAACAGGATCCGTTCCAGAGTCCCATTGGCAACATGAGCAGAATGCAACCCGTGTCTGCTCATCTGCGCATGCGCGGGTCACGATTTGCCGCTTCTGCGCATGCGTGTGATGTCATTTTGTGCGTTTGCACATGCGTGAGTGGCAAAATCCGGGAGTAACCATTTCTGGTACTTCTGGGTCGCCGTGGGACGCAACCTGAAAAGATTTAACCTGAAGCAAACGTAACAAGAGGTATGACTGTATAGAAATTATTGCATTTATTATGAAAGGACTTAATAAAATCCTATTGGAGAGGAAGGAAGAAATGCAATACCACTGGGAAGCAGTCGTGTCCCTCGTTCATCTATATGACTGACAGAGATTCTGTACATACGCAAGTGCTACATCTCTTGGATTCCTGCTTACTGCTAAAGGGCTTCCATGCTATAAGAAGTCAGGTCCTGTACACATTAGCAGCTTAAAATGCAGTGAAGTCATCCTGCGCCCCACACCCCAGCACATCAAGCCACATTTTAATGTAGCTGTACACACCAGAGAGCTGGCCGGGATGTCTTCACCCAATGCACATTGCCTGATTTGTTTTCCTGCACCAACAACCTCCTACTCAATGAAATCTGCACATGCATGATGGGTGCTTCAAATGCACACACTTCAGTTTAGCTGTGGCTTACGTTTTCAAATTGCATGGGAGGCGGTTTGAGAGAAAATGCATCAAACCACAATATTTTCCAAGAAGCTACAGAATACATATGGATTGGGGCTAACATCAGGTGCACTCCGCTTCATACACCAGTGATGAGAGTGCACTGGAGCTGAGTAAATGGTAATGTGTTTGCAGCCTCTGACAAGTTCTCCCCAACTTAACTTTCCCCAAAGCCTAATGTTGCTGGACTACAAATTATTTGAGCCAAGGGACCTTGTCTTTGCAAAGCTCTGCAAAGCAGAGGTTGCTCTACAAAGCAGGAGTGGCTGATATGGCACCCTCCAGATGTTATGGGACTATAGAGCCCACCATCCCCGACCACTGGCCATGCTAGATAGAGCTGATGGGAGTCAGAGTCCAGCAACTTCTGTAGATTGTAGGTTGGGGAAATCTGCATGCATCTGTATAAATTGTAGGAGAAAATGGCAAACCCTAAACCAATCTACCAACCCAAGGGTGTGTCTTTTGGTGTGTTCCAGACAGTGCTTTTTTTCTTCTTCTAAAAAAAGTGTTTAGGGGTACTCTCATTTTCCTACTCATATTGAAATACTGCCTCTCAACGAGGCCAAACTTAGATTCACAAAGTGTTTAGGGGTGTGTGTACCCCTGTGTCTCCCCAGGAAAAAAAGCACTGGCTCCAGGCATATATTAATCCTTGTTGATTATGCATGCAATTTGGCTAACTGTAAATCCTTCTGCATGAACGAGTGTTGCTGTTGTTTTGTTTTTGTTTTGCTGATCTTTTAGCGAAAATGTGAGGCAACTGGTGAAACTGGAAATATGGTTCCTCCATGTGAATCGCCCCCTGGCCAACTTTCTGAGATGCCTAACTCTTTGAGGTTCAACGCTCTGCAGATTTTCCTTAAGAAACTGAGCTGGAGTCACTGCTTCTGTGGACTATCTCCCTGTCCAGAGCCAGCCAAGGCTTCCTCTGGAGACAGCTGTTTTCTATTTCTGGAGTCTCAACATTGCGGCTTTGTTGATTGTCTTTTCACCTCCAGATTTAGTTTTAGTTCCAGCGAAAACATAACGAACCATTTTCATAAGTTATTTAGTGCCGCTGTTGGACGGGATCCAGCTGCATGTCCTCTCAATCCTTCTCTCTGTGACTGTGTGTGTATATTTTACTGTGAAAGATAGTATCAAGAGTGAATTTTGCAAATTCACATAGAATAAATCAAAGTAACATTTACCATAAAAATTTTGTGGGAATGCAGCTCAAAGCTTTCCCATTATCAATGGCCTATACAGAAATTCAGGGCTCTTCACCCCACTTATAAAAACATCCCCACACACTTCATTTGGTTGGTGCATGGATGTGCTCTCCTCTGACTTGTCAGCTCTGCAGGAAGTACAGTATCTTCTCTTGGGTTGGTTCACAAGATATGGTAAGCCAAAACATGACTGAGCCTGACCATGCGAATGTGTGAGCTCCTCTGTTCCTCTCTGCTGTACTGTGCGGATCTCAGCCAAGGCTTGCTTTAGCATGCTGTCCCAATGAGGACTTAAGGCCACACTCCCTCCTCCCTAACCACAAGCCCTGGTTCAGGTGACATGCTAGGTTTAACCTCAGCTGAGCTCAGCACCCTGAAACTTGTCGCCACTTTGAAGTGGGATGCCTCTGCATAACCTTTGTTTCTGGCCATGCTTCTCAGAAGGGTGTTCTTGTTGCATTTTAAACTGGGGAAGGGCTGTAGCTTAATGGTAAAGCATCTGCTTTGCATGCAGAACCTCCCAGGTTCAATCCCTGGCATCTCTGGTAGGTCTTGGAACGTCCCCTGCCTGAATCCCTGGAAAGATGCTGTGTAAACAATGCACAGCTAGAGGAACCATTGGTCTGACTTGGTATCAGGCCTCTTCCTGGGAGCTAAGCAATGCTGCCCATCTCACGTTGTTGTGATTTCACATTTGCAAACAGCATAAAATTGTCTAAGTGCTACCCAGATAGGAAAAGCTTCTGGATCACAATCAAAAGATTCAATACAAACGTTGACAGGGAACAAGGGGGGTGGGTGGGAAGGGCAGCTGCACCTTTTCTGGCCTGGGCGGTGGGCTTGGCTAGTCTCTCCTTTGATGTGATGTCCTTCCTGGAAGGCAGGGGTTGCAGCTTCCCGGGGTCTTCTGGCAATGACCAATGCACGGGGCACAATTTATAATTAACAGAACATATTGTTACATGCCATCAGGTGTGCCAACTCTATGGGGCTGAGGCCTCTATGGCCTCCCCAATATCCACTGGGACAGGGTTCAGCCCCCCCAATCTTGAGGGGGCAGAGGAGGCCTTGTGGGAAGTTGTCTTGGGCCACGCAACGTCGGGAGATGGCTCACTGACCAGCGTGGCCTGGTGGGTGAATGTCTCATTGGGATGAGACCTGATGTCAGGGATGGTGCTGAGGAGGGTTGCACAGATGAGGAATGTGGGAGCCTCCCCCTCCCCCGCTCCTGATCAGGATCCTGACACTTCCCAGGAGCAGTGGGACAGTATAGATTTGGAACAGTGGTTTGCAGAGGGGCATAGTTCCGAAGACAGAAGTTGGGAAGAACTGGGTGGTGAACAGCTAGGAGAAGAAGAACTGGGAGAGTGAGAGTTAAACAGACTCCACCCACTCAGCCCAAGGTCAAAGAGAACAGATAAGGTGGCAGCACAGAAAGCAAAGTGGCTGCAAGATCAGGTTGCAGGATGCGGAAGTGACGTGGGTGTCAAGGGGGGAAGTGTGTGGCATCCTTAATTGGGAACACCTTCCTTCCTAGGAATGGATCCTTTGTTCTCTTGCTGTGATCATTAAAATCTCTAACTGGTAAGAGACTCCTTCACTTTGTTCGGCTTAACTACTGCCAAAGGTGGTGGTGGTGGGGAGGAAGCCGAGTCCCTGAAGCCTAACACCTGATTGGCCTCTCCTGATGTGACAGTCGTCACGCACACAACACGCAGCACACATGACATCATGCACACATGCATTGCACGTGTGACATCAGCCTCCCCCCACATCGGGTGCAATTCAACACCGGTGCATGCCGCCCCTGGGCCAGGCACTTACTCAGGGTTTGTGCTTCCATTGGAAATGAGGCACAGGGGAGACTAACGTCTTTAGTATATATGGTTTATTTCAGGGGTGCAAACCTGAATAAAATGTTGGGTGGGGCACGTAAGCCCCACCCCACATAATTGATCACAAGATGCAGCACCCACACACCCACACCTACATACGCAAACACCCACACACCATTTGAATGCCAATGCCAATTAACTTTTTTGAGGGCAGCCCCCTCAAATATTTTATTGGATGGGCTGGTGAAGGGACCATAGCCCCTAGGAGTTGGCTTCTATGTTATTTGCACATATATACAACCTGAGCCTATGATATGTGTGTGTGTGTGTGTGTGTGTGGCTTACAGCATTACACCCCAAGAGGTTCTTGCTTCTCCTATAGCCATAGTCTTGGAAGCCAAGAGAAATCGGCCATGGCCCTCTGTCCCTCTGCGTTTTACAGACTGCTACCTTTCTGCCAAAACCCTCATCCTAAACTCTCCGCTCTGCTTTCCAACCTAGCCTTTGTCTCCAAACTAGCTTAGAGCTGAGGCCCCCCAAGGGAAAAACTGGGCATCCAAACTAGGTGGTAACATCTGTATTTTTAAAAGCTCAGGCGCAGAGAGAGTAGAAATGGTGGCAACTCATGAGTTGAATTCCATACTTTGTCTAGAAAGGGGACTTGCCTGGCTAAACACAAGAGTCTGTTCTGACTTAATGACTTATACTTGATATTTAACTTTAGCACAACTCTTTATAAGATTTTATATATAAAAAAAACCCTGCTCAGTTTAGATTAAATTGAATGTAATGCTGAATGGGGTATCTGGTTGGGGATTTTTCTTCTCTAGGTTTTGAAAAAAAATGCATTTCATGACAGATGAAAAGGAATAAATCTACAATTGCTGGCTCACTGCTTCAGAGCGCGACCACTGTTTTACTAGATACATGACATATCCCACTTGACCTCAGTTATGTTAACCTCTTTTTATAAAGGAAATATATCCTGAGATCAAAGATGCGCTTCACCACTTTTATGGGAATTCAACTCCAAAGCACACCAAGCTTGGGTGAAAAACTAGATATTCTGGATACTTTACTAGTCTCTCTCTCTGTGTGTACAGTATATATATATATTTCCATTGGTATCAGCACATTGTTTTTCTCCTTTCTATGCAGGCTAGCACACATCCTGATTCCTAAATGAATTTAACAATAAATGCTTGGGGCGGTATCTACAAAGTGTAGACCCATTAAAATTCATGACTTTGGTTAGCCATATCCATCAATTTCAATGGGTGTACTCTTGAGTATGACTAGGATTTAGTCATCTAGTAAATAATTTGCACAAATAATAAATCGGGGGGGATTAAACCAGTAAACTTGATCTTCAAACTGCTGCTGTGAGTCAAAAGCACAGCCCTTACTGAGTATGTCTATTCTTATACCGGTCACAAAACCACTGGCGTAAGGTGTGCTTAAATCCATTGATTTCAACCAAGTAATTCATGCCTATACACTAGAGTGTTCATCAAGCACAAGTTTCAATTTGGACTGAAATATACTCGGAGTCGAGAGTGGATTTCATGCTCTTTATTCAGCTCATAGTGGTGAGGAGGAATGGAAGTTTCCCCAGAATGTCTGCTTTATATACATTATTTACACAATGGGCCCCACGTGATTGGCTAATTCTGGGATTCACCTGTAGGCTAATTAGGTTACAGATTCATTTCCACCTGGAGCTGGATTGGGTGGCTCCTGTGAACCAATCAGACTGATGCATTCTGGACCCTATTGTTCTAGGACCAATCAGACTGCTGCATTCTGAATCCTATTGTTCTAGGACCAATCAGACTGCTGCATTCTGAATCTTGTTGTTCTAGGACCAATCAGACTGCTGCATTCTGAATCCTATTGTTGTAGGACCAATCAGACTGCTGCATTCTGAATCTTGTTGTTCTAGGACCAATCAGACTGCTGCATTCTGAATCCTATTGTTGTACGACCAATCAGACTGCTGCATTCTGAATCCTATTGTTCTAGGACCAATCAGACTGCTGCCTTTTGGATCCTATTCAACTCAGTACATAACAGACTCTAATTTGGCACTTCAGGAAAATGAAGCTTTATTCTTCCCCCAGTCACTGCTTATAGTCTTTGCCCCCCTTGTTGTCAGAAGCTGGTTAAATTTGCAGGCACCGTAAGCATTCTAGAGTGGGGGTTGGTTGAGGGCGGATTGAGGTTGGTAGGGCAGTGCCCCATTCATGGTAATGGATCAGCCTCTGTGGTGTGTTTATTTATTTATTAAACCCTGCTCTTCCTCCCAAAAGAGTCCAGAGCACCAACACACACAAGCAATAAAACAATAAAACAATTCCGCTACAGATGCAAACTGGGAAAGACCTCCGCTTTAAAAGGCTTGCTGTGTACATACGTAAGTGGGGCAGAGAGAGGCAGACTCGACTATGGCAATTAGTCAAGAAATTCTCCAAACACATCGTTATTTACTATCTGAAATGGCAACGTGATTTAAGGCAGCAAAGCTGGCACTCTTCCTCCTTGTTTAATTCATTTCATTTATTTATCTGCTCTGGGCCAAAAAAGCACAACTGTTTCAGACAGGTTGATAAGCTCCTTGCATGAATGCCACCCACACACCCTTTCTCTGATGGGTCCAGCAAGCCAATGAAAGACTTTATGAGCATCTCAAGGGCTTTACAGTGTTCTTCCAATATACAAAACGAGACCCAAACAAAAAGAACCAGCAAGAAACCGGAAGAGAAAACTCCTTCGCTAGCAAGGCTAGCCTTACAGCTGTTGCAGAGGCAGGAAGGCTAAAACAGGATTGCCTTCACAACAGACATTTGATCCTTTTTATGAAATACATTTGCTGTAGTATAAGGGATGTGGAACAGGCTTAACATGAAACCTGTCGCATCCAGTGGCAGCTCAGAACTGGAGCAAAGCTGCATCCTTTAATATACAGCACAAACATAAGTTGTGAGCCATGCAAGAATAGTGCCCTCCTCCTCCTGCTTTATTTTCCTGATGAAAATAATTATAATCATAACAATCCCTGAACATTGGCTATGTTGACTGGGATTGGAAAAAAGGCCATATGTTCCTTGCCCCCGAAGCAATGCCATTATGCATCTGCACAGTATCTGGACCACTTTTACTTTAACCACACGTCTGGGCTATATTTGACCCTAATATTTTTGGATCTCTGTGGGTTCTTCCTTATAAGTCATGCCATCCCTGAAGCACTTTGTGGGTCCTCCCACTTCCTAGATTGCGGAAGCAGCAGTGAAAGGAGTGACAGACGTGCTTTGTTTAACTCTGTAGGTTCTTGAAATATGAATGAAAACTGGATTAATTTAGAGCTGGTGCCGTAGGAGTGCTTTTTACTTCATTGATCTTAACATTCCCTTTAAAGGCTGTTGAACATTTCCCTCAAATAAAACTCTTTCCTCCTCCTCCTCCAAACTGTAATATAAAAATAAAATTTTTAAAAAATGGCAGTGACCCAATAACTGGACTGATATTGGAGGAGCATTTAAAAAGCAAAACAAAACTCAAAATCTCTTCTTCCACACATATATGTAAGAACTGCAAACGTGGTTGTCCTTCAGCCAGAAATTAATGCTCTGAAATGTTCTAGCACTCAAAATATTGTCACTTTTTCCTGATATGCTATTTATAGAAAATTCAAGAAAGAAAGAAAGAAAGAAAGAAAGAAAGAAAGAAAGAAAGAAAGAAAGAAAGAAAGAAAGAAAGAAAGAAGAGTCATTTTCTGGGATTCTTCAATAAGACAAGAGTTAAGGAAGTTGCTTGTCATTGTCACTTTAAATTCCTCCAGTTCTTCACAATATTGTTTCCTTTGTTATCTCCCTCCTCACAGCAGAACTTGAGGAAGACAGGAAGGCTGGCAAAGGGCTGGTTGGCTGTCCTGCTTTTCAAAACACCCTGTTTGGTGTCTCTGGACATGCACACAAAGCCCTCCAAGGGATGGATATCAAATCTGCCTTAACTGCGCCCCTGAGTTCTGGTTAGGCAGCACACACAGGGAAGAATACCTCCCCTTCAGTGCGGGAGCCTCGAAGAGCTTTCTAATCAGCTCACTGTCAGCCTGTTTCCTCTGATCATCTTAAATGGATCCACTTCACATTCACAACTGCCAAACCTCTTGCCTGGAGTGAAAGCTTGGGAACACTGGAAAGGCTTTAAAAAAGAAAAAAAGAGGTCTGCACTCAAGTTTATCCTGGAGACAGTGCTGAGTGCGGGGCGGGGGCAGTGGAGAGGCAGCAAAAGCTCTTGCTTCTGAGTAACAGAGCCTTCTCTGTCATGCCTATGAAGAAGCTGGATGCTTTTAATCCCCTGAGAGAGCCCTGTTCTTTGTGGAGCTTGAACCCATTGCTGAGTTTAACTGAACACTTCCAGTGTGATGTAGTGGTTAAGAGCAGTGGACTCGTAATCTGGTGAACCGGGTTCGCGTCTCCGCTCCTCCACATGCAGCTGCTGGGTGAGCTTGGGCCAGTCACACTTCTCTGAAGTTTCTCAGCCCCACTCACCTCACAGAGTGTTTGTTGTGGGGGAGGAAGGGACAGGAGAATGTTAGCCGCTTTGAGACTCCTTAGGGTAGTGATAAAGCAGGATATCAAATCAAACCGTAAATGTTGAATTGACCAACTTCCAAAGTGAGTCTGCTGGGGTGTCTAACCTGTGGCCTTTGAGGTGCTGCTGAACTCCAGCTGCCATTGGTTCCAGCCAGCATGGCCAATGGTCAGGGTTGCAGTCTCACCGCATGGTGCTGTGGGAAGATACAGGTTAGCTATTCCCGTTTTAATCCATTTCCAAAGGCAACGCACAGGTGTTTTGGTTTCGCCACACCGATAATTTAAGCTTGGAATTTGCATTGATTAAAATGTAAACATTTGGTTTGGAAATAGCTCCCTTACACTTCCTCTCTGGCGTAGATTCATAAATAGAACATAAGCAAACAAGCAATCTCCATGCACGCACACAGATGATAAGCAAATTGCTCCAAAGCACTTCTAGGGTCATGTGCTGAAACAGTCACCCTTCATGAGGTTCAGCACAGATGCAGTAGGTTTGGGGGAAGGGCTGTAGCTCAGTGGTAGGGCACAATGACTACTTGCCACAATGGCTATTGTCTACCTCCACCACCAGAGGCCTCTGAAGACCACCTCCTGGGATCTCAGGTGGGCAGAGTGTGGCTGCACTCATGTCCTGCTTATGCGCTTCCCATAGGAATCTGTTTGGCCACTGTGAGAACAGGAGACAGAACTAGATGGGCCTTTGCAGCAGCCTGTCCCTACAAGTGTTATGTACTAAGCTTGGATCGTAGAACAATAGGCAAGTAGGATCCTAGAATGCAACAGCTGATTGGCAAGGCAGGGGAAGACCAATCAGACTCCAGGAGGAAGTTAATCAGCCTATTAGGCTGATAGGATCATAGAATGCTCCAGGAGGGAAGCAGAATCAGCCAATTAGACAGGACTCATTGAGTAAATAATGTATAAAAACCCCTGAGGTTTGGGGGGGGGGCAATTCAATCACTGTTTTACAAGCTGCAATAAAGAGCATGAAATCACTACAGGACTCCGAGTATATTTCAACAAGAATGTGCTCAAGCCCAGCATCTTGTTCCCACTGTGGCCAGCTTGCGGGGAAACCCACAAGCAGAACTTGAGCACAAGAGTAGTCTCCTCTTCTTTGGTTTCCAGCAGCTGGCATTCAGAAGGATCGCTGCTCTCAACAGTGGAGGTATAACATAGGCATCATGGCTAGATGCAGTCGCCCACCATGGAACAGTCTTCTTCGGAAGGTGGACTCTCCTTCCTTGAAGGTTTTTAAGCAGAGGTTGGATGGTCATCTGTTATGGATGCTTTAGCTGAGATTCCTGGGATCCCTTCTAACTCTACAAATCTAGGATTCTATGATAGCCTTCTCCCCCACGAATTTGTCTAATCCTCTTTGAGAGCATCCAGGTTGGTGGCCATTCCTGCCTCCACTGGGAGACAGTTCCCTAGTTTAACTGTATGCTATGTGAATAAGTACTTTCTTCTCCCCCCCACCCCCATCCTAGATCTTCAAACATTCAGCTTCATGGGATGTCTGTGACTTCTAGTGTTGGAAGAGGGAGGAAAAAACTAGATTTGTGAAGCCTGGAAGAAAAGCTTTCTTGATACACCTTTTAACCGTCTTTCCCTCTCCTGGGCTGCCACAAGATGTCAAAATGAGAGACGTAATTGGCCTTGCTTGCCTTCAACAACCAAAGGGCATGTGTGTGTCTCCCCCCATGTCCGACGTAATGAGTAACTGAGCTGTGCAAGCTCGCCTGAAAGGTAGTAGCTCGTACTTTGCCTCTGGGTAGATATTTACTGCTGCATCTGGCTTTGCTTTGCAATACTGTTAACCTCCCCTTTCCCTCCGACATTTGTTTTCTTTTTATTAAATTTCCCGTCTGGGTCCTTGAGTCTGTATTTCTAATGTCAACAGCCGCTTTTATCGCAGATAATAACTTCCTCTTACCAAGCTGGGGAGTGGAGGTGTGGAGGGAAGGAGAGAGAAAGATCCCCACTATCCTCTCCACGCTTTCCAAGCAGCATTTTATGAAGAAACGCTACACTGGGCAGTGCCTACAGTTACATATATTTATAGCCATCTAATTCTAAGGTACAAGAGCCAAGAGCCAAACTCGCTGCCTACCCTTTTCCAAATAGCCCCCCTCAAAAAAACCACGTGGTGCTTCTTGAAGCCGACATTGACGCTGGAGATGTTCAGGGAGGGAAGTGGAGAAGTAGAAGCAGCAACAACGGGACTTGCGAACTGGCTAGAGCACAAAATTATACTGTCCCAGCTAGATTTTTTCCCACTGTCTTCACCAGTTGCAAAGCAAGACACATGCAAAGTCAAGGAAACCAATGTGCATTCAATCTTTTGCGTTTTCTGATCGCCGAAGAATTGATGCTTTTGAATTATGGTGCTGGAGGAGACTCTTGAGAGTCCCATGGACTACAAGAGGATCAAACCTATCCATTCTGAAGGAAATCAGCCCTGAGTGCTCACTGGAAGGACAGATCATGAAGCTGAGGCTCCAATACTTTGGCCACCTCCTGAGAAGAGAAGACTCCCTGGAAAAGACCCTGATGTTGGGAAAGATGGAGGGCACAAGGAGAAGGGGACGACAGAGGACGAGATGGTTGGACAGGGTTCTTGAAGCTACCAGCATGAGTTTGACCAAACTGCAGGAGGCAGTGGAAGTGCCTGGCGTGCTCTGGTCCATGGGGTCACGAAGAGTCGGACACAACTAAACGACTAAACAACAACAACCCCTTGCCTCTTTTTGTAAGGCTTAAAAAAAAACTTTCACAAGCCACTCTGAAAATGTTCAGAGGCACTTTGTCTTTACATTGAAAAATAATAATAAGTGACTTCAGGTAAAAGATAGAATGCCTTCTGCATAAGTGCAGACAACCATTCCTCAGCAGGGATGGAGGGAAAATCCAATTCATTTACAGGCAAACCTGCCTAATTTTCACTTCTCGAAACACAGCCATCCTTTGAAATCAGCCCATCTCCAAATTTTGTGATGCAGTTCTCCAGACAAAAAATATCTACAAAAACACCTATATTAGGGGAAAGTAGTGTTTGGAATGAACTAATTCAGATGCACTAATTCAGTGAATTAATGCAAATATATCCAAATTACATCTGAATGAAGTGAAACTTTGGGAAATTTTTGAATTCAAATCAATTTTAATTTTATTTCAGTAATTTATATGTATACAAGTGTTTTATCACACTGACCTCTGTGTTTCACTGTGGCTACTGCATTTGCCATTTTTGTCTCTCTGAAAAGGCGCTGCTGCTGTTTTTAGTTAATGTTCACAACAAATTGCTTTATTTATTTTTCTCATTAGACTGGTGTTTTGATTTTTTTCTTACCCTTCTTAAGTATTTTTTTTATACTTTGGCATAATAGCTTGTAAAATTCAGAAGGCTGGGTTTGTTGTTGTTTTTAAATGCCCAGAACCACATGAATGAACTGTGACTTGAACTGGGATGGAATTTGTTCCTCTCTGGAAAACGTGAACAGGAACTCAAACTTATTCCTTTTTAAAATGACCTTTCCAAGCAGTTGGGAAAAGTGGGCATAAAAATGCATGTATTAGTGATAATAGCAGACAAAAATGCAGTATCTTAGAGGAAATTGCTTTGCAAATACGTGCATATCATTTGCCTGCAAAAATATGAATATGAGGAGAATGTTGTTGAATTCTCATGAGGATATTTTTTAAAAGAAATGCACAAACTGATGTTTGCCCATTCTTGATACTCAGATCCATCTTTAAAAACAGAAGCCAGATTCTTTCTCAGAGGAATGCCTTTATGCATGTGCTCAGAGGCATTTTGTATTTAGGTCATTTTTTATTTTACCACTAGGATGGGGGGGCGTGAGGGGTGTGGGACGCCCTGGGCAGGCACTTACTGTGGGGGGCCTGCAGTGTGCCTGAGCCATGTGTCTCTCCTGTGAGTGACATGGTGGCTCGGACACGTGCAGGCACTGGGGCTGCCTTTTCGGGCGGTGTGGGGATCACATCTGCCGGCCGCCTTCCCCTCAGCCTCCTCCATTTGTATGGAAGTGCACAACAGTTGGGTTTGTTTGTTTATTTGGGCTTAAGAAGAAAAAGAAGAAGAAGAAGAAGAGTAGTAGTAGGAGGAGTAGGAGTAGTAGTAGTTTGGATTTGATATCCCTGCTTTATCACCACCCTAAGGAGTTTCAAACATTCTCCACATGCAGTTGCATGTGGAAGAGCGGGGAACCGAACTCGGTTCACCAGATTACGAGACGACCGCTCCTAACCACTACACCACACAAGAGTACAACAAGCTTCACCCGGAGATTAAAAAAAGAAGAACCTGAAGGAAGCATTGCAGATCTGCTGTAACAATGATACTGGAAAGATGCAAAATGTCCATCCACATTGGGTGATCCATTGGTGTTTCAATGTCCCCAGCTTGTTCATCGCAGAGTTCAAAGATTTCCATTGTGACCTAACGGCCTGGGAAGCTCTGGAGAAGGTTGCAGAGCAGAAAATGACAACCTTGGCCAAGATACACATACTTGAAAGGCTGGCTCTATTGTAAATGTAAACAAACGTTGCACGCGCTCACAAGCAGGGAAGGGAACCCAACTTTGGCTCTATTCAGAATAAGTTAGTTTACTTAGCAAATCTGTGTCTATTAAGGAAAAGTTAGAGGTCCCACTTATATGCCAGGGCAGTGCTGTTGGGGCAACGACAATTTAGGGGATAGGTTTAAATCAGCCCTCTTCGATACCATCCATTTATTGCTTTTCTGTATCAACTGTAGTACTACCAGGACTTTTTGCCCCCCCAGAAAAAACTCACTGGGGTTTAGCTCCTGCACCTCTCAGGTGGGCACTATTGCCATTCTAAGAGAACAAGGGAGAAGTTCACAGTGAGCTACCCCTCCCCTAACACTTAAAACATCCCAGCCAAATAATGTTTGCAAAGATGCATATACGAGTTTGAAGCATCCTTGTAAATACATATATTAGTGAAAATGCACTGTGAGGGGAAATTACTTTGCATGATAGGGGAAAACTGAATACAAAAAATGTGAATATTAGAAGAAATCCACACTCAGATGCAGGTGAATTTCATGAGGACTTTAAAAGAGCGGGGTTGGGACACAGGGAAACCATAATTGACAGATTGGCTTATCCCCATTTTGATAACGAGCAACGCTTGAGTGACGAGAGATGGCCCAGGGCAGAGAAGTATGTAGGAGTGTTGAGATACCTTATTAAGGGTCTCTTGTAATCCATAAGATTATTAGAACATAATGTTGTATAACAATTGCTAAGAACATAAGTCGAGCCATGCCTAATGACACCTACATTCCATCAAGTCCAGCATCCTGCTTTCAAAAGTGGCCAGCCAGATGCCCTTGAGAAGCCCAGACCCTCCAGCTGTTCCTAATTCCCAGGGACATCTCTGATTTAGAGAAGCCATCCTGGTTTCTGATGGACTGAGGAGAGGACTGAGGAGGAATGGTGGAGGCTGCTCACCACTTCTCCTGAACCTTCCTGAGAACAAGAGGACAACATAGATTTAGTACAGTGGTTTGCAGAAGGGCATAATTCAGGGGCTGCAGAGGGGAGAAGCTGGGAAACATTGGAAGGAGAACAGCAGGAAGAAGAAGCACCAGGGGAGACACAGCTGATAGACTCAGTGTCTTTGGAAAGCATTCCTGACTCCGCTTCTCCCAGGACCAGGCAAGCATTGAGGGTAGTAGAACAGAAAGCTCAGAGGCAGAAAGCTCAGATTAGCCGACACAGGGATGACGTAGAATAAGAGAGATGGAGGGGGTGGGACTTTACTGGGAGCAACGCCATTATCTCAGTGAGACTGCATTCCTTCATCTCTCTCTGTGCATAGTGAATAAATTACTTGGTAAGAACTTTCCTTGTTTATCTGCTTCTTGACTGCCACTGTGGGAAGTATCAGATTCACTGAAGCCTAACATTGGGACGTCCCTATTTTCATTGGAAAAACGTTAAAGGGTATGGAGTTATCCGATCTCCGAGCCATCCAAAGGCAATCCTGTAAAGGGAAGGTTTTTTTAAAAAAATGTTTACTGTTTTATTAGGCTTTTATATATGATACAAACATGAGTCTGACCAAACTGCGGGAGGCAGTGGAAGACAGGAGTGCCTGGCATACAAACATGAGTCTGACCAAACTGCGGGAGGCAGTGGAAGACAGGAGTGCCTGGCATACAAACATGAGTCTGACCAAACTGCGGGAGGCAGTGGAAGACAGGAGTGCCTGGCATACAAACATGAGTCTGACCAAACTGCGGGAGGCAGTGGAAGACAGGAGTGCCTGGCATGCTCTGGTCCATGGGGTCACGAAGAGTCGGACACGACTAAACGACTAAACAACAACAAGCCCAGAGTGGCTGGGGCAACCCAGTAAGATGTGTGGGGTATAAATAGTAAAATAATCATTATGGAATGGGATGCCCCTATTTTCGCCGGAGAAATGTTGGAGGGTATGGAAGCCCACAGGCAAGATGAGCACCTTAGGCCTCTCCCATTTTTCCTCCTGGCCTACTGGCGTATGACCTCTCCTCAGGGCAAAGGACAAAGGAAGATCAAGGATGAGGAAGGCTGCCTTGGAGCAGCGTTCTCCAGTCTGTGAGTTGAGGAACACAGTGGGCCACAAGGCCTGTACAGGTGAGTCCCATATAAGTACAATTATTGCTTATAGTCATCAATTTTTTCTGGGGGTACTCAAAGGTATGCAATACCAGCACCTATTTTTCTAGAAGCAAAGCACTGCTTATAGTCATTATCTGGTATGATGAATGCCTCTTACAACTTTTTGTTTTCTTGG
Source organism: Podarcis melisellensis (assembly GCF_964234715.1). Taxonomy (NCBI): domain Eukaryota; kingdom Metazoa; phylum Chordata; class Lepidosauria; order Squamata; family Lacertidae; genus Podarcis; species Podarcis melisellensis. The sequence continues at coordinate 40,897,327 of NC_138544.1, forward strand.
CATGCTGTGTTGACTCTTGTAACTGAACACCGGAAAGACACCTGGAGACTTATCTCTGGTGGTAGGGAATACCACCTCAAGCTTCTTGGAGGCGGGGGGGGGGCAATTTGATTAAAGTATTGGGGGGCAGGAAAGCCCCGCCCTGCATAATCAGTCACATGACACTGCACATACAGACCATTTGAATGGCAATGCCCATCAACTGGGGGGGGGCTAGCTCCCTCAAATATTTTATTGGGGGGGGGGTAAAGACCCCTTGGCTCCTTGGAGTTGGCTCCTATACTTGGAGGAAAGGCAGGTAATAATAATAAATTTTTATTTGTACCCGCCCCCCCGCCCAGAGCTGGGCTCAAGGCAGCTAACATCATAAAACTAACACAGTATACTGTATACATCTAATGAATAATCATTAATAAACAGAGAAGACCCAAATCCATTGGGTTTCACCATACCAAGTAGCCATGCCGAAAAGGTTGGATCCACTAAGTACTAGTTGTTCAGCCATGTGAGCAGCAACAGGATTGGGCCTTCCTGCCATTGGTTGTGGATTTCCCAGAGGTCCAGGCTAGAACATCTGTAATAGGAGATACAAAATCTTACATTTTAAACCACTGTTTCCCGGCAGCAATATTAAGAGATCCAAAGCACTTCAAAGGGAACAGAGTCTACGGGAGAGTCAGTAGTTCACTTGCAGAGTGCATGCGTTGCCCGCACCTCCAGTTGGAAGAACCAGGTGGCAGGTGGTGGGAAAGACCTCTGCCAGAAAACCCAGGTGAGCTGCTACCAGTCAAAGCAGACAGTGCTGGAACAGATGGACGAACAGCCTGATCTCTTCTAAGACAGGCTCCCTATGAACCTAAACTCAGCTGTGGAAGGTTCTGTCCCAGAGATTATAAGAGGTAGCACTTGCTCGGCTCTGTGACCACACAGCTGCACAGAATGCACTCACGGCCTTGGCTGATGGGTCTCTGTAGGGCCAAATACCAAGAAAGTGCTGAGCTAGGGGTTCCCAAGTGAACTGGAAGGCTTGGGACGGGCTTGGCACCCCCCTCCTGCTTTCAGAGAGGAAGGAGAGAGAGACCGAGTGCGCAAGGGAGGCCAAAGCATTAGGAACAATGTAAATAAAAGGCAATGCGATAAGATGGAGTTTCCTATGATCTCATCATTTAATTACAGAGGCAAAACCGAGCAATCTGCCAAAGTAAACTGTTCTGGAAAAGCTGGGCAGCTAGACACTAGGAACTTTTTGATAAGCGTTTATATTTATCTTCAGGAGATACAGGGAGAATGACTGGAACCTTTTGCCAGAACTTGTATCTTTTATAAACTACATATCCTCGGACGGTTTATTTCATATTGGTTTTTTTTCTTTTTTTCTTTTTTCGTTTTCCCTTCTTTAAAAAAATTATTTCCCTACTGCTGTATATTTTTAAGGGGGAATAAAATCTCAGGGTGGTTTACAACCTACATTAAAACAACCCACAATAAAACATCACAGAAGAAAGTAAAATATAAGGTCTACATTCAAAACAGCCCAATTAAGAGGAAACTAAAATATTATCTCAAAGATTTCAAAATAAATCAGTACAAAGGTCAGCTACAGAATGCACATTTAACGCAGCAAAGCTAACCAAATAAAAATCGCCTTAAACATTTGAAAAGAAAGCATTACTAAAGGAAGTCGAATATAAAACACACAATTGAAACAGCATAATTAGCAAGAAAATAAAATGCTGTCATAAGCATAGTACATATCAGCTGCTGTTTCTGCCAGTGATGGTTCATGGCAGGCGGCGGCTGTGAAAGCTCAGGACAGATGACCTGGGTCTGCACTAAGAGACAGCCAAGGTGGTCTTTGGCCTCTTCACCAGCCTTTTGGCCTCTCTGAATTGGTAGGCCTGTTCATATGATTGAGTGATCGTTTTGGGGATATGCGTGAATTTTATTATTACAGTCGCAGACCAGTTCCAGGTCACTTACAATAGCAGGAAATTCATAAAACACAACAGGAATACATTGAATTGCAATTGGGTATAACAGAGACAATTCAGATATAGCGACAGTTTAAAAAAACATATTAAATCTTGATCACTAAAATATAACCTAAAATTATCATTTAAAACCTTAATCATTTTGGTAGTACAGCTTGTTCCCTACGTTTTATGGCACTCACACAGAATTTGGCCACCCTTAGCGTGATCTCTAGATCCTTGTCCTCTACCAGGCGTTTTAGACATTGAAGTTTGGACCCATTTGGAGCATAGCTGTCAACTTTCATATTTGAAAATAAGGAATCAGCAGCCTCAAAAATAAGGGATCAGCAGCCTCACCTGTCCTGGGGACAGTCTACGGGATATCTAACAATCCGGGATAGCAGCGGGAAGCAGTGGGAAACAGCGCTGGAATAAGGGAATTTCCCACAAAAAAAGGGAAGGTTGACAGCTATGATTTGGAGATTTTTGTATAACAGGAGTGATAAATACCAAGCATATATCCCTGTATAAATGGCAGCATGAGAGACAGTTTCTGCCTCCATCAAACCGCAGGGGCAGACTCGTTCCACATATGGTTTACCCTCAAATCTGCCCTGCAGTAAGGCAGATGGCAGCACATTGAATCTAGCGAGGGTAAATGACCATCTGTATTTGAGTATTTGTAATTTTGACAAATAATTTGCTGGGGTAAATCCTCTCCCATTATCTTTATATGCGTGTGTCTTGGGCTCACCCTCAGCACCCCACCTCCCAACCTCAAGAGAGCCTTTAACTGTTGAATTGGTCTGTTTCTTGTGTCTGTTTCCCTAGGCATTCCACCAGGGAATACTAAAATGCCCTCCCTGCCGGGCACACGCTTTGGAAACAACACCTCTTGGGATACACTGAAACACCTTTCATTCATGTTTCTGTCAGTCCTCTGCCCCGCCCCTGGGCTGTCACTTTGGGATAAAGAAAGACACCTGAAAGAGGAAGGTACATTTCTGTTGTGCATGCAAATGCCAATGTGCTTCAGTGGAACGAATAATTTTATATGTAGTAGCATTTCCTTCCCTTTGCCCCAGTGGCTCCCCTGTGCACTCTGATGCCCAAAGGATCCTTGGAGGAGGCAGGGCATTAGCCCTCCCTAGTCATTTTTTGGAATTAGGAAGATAGGAAGCTGCCTTGTGCTGAGTCTGTTCATTCCGAGTTTGATACTGCTGTTGAGAGAGAGTATTCCCCCAGGCAAAACTACTCATTGATCATTTTTGTTTTCTTTATTTATTCAATTTACATTCCGCCCTTCAACCAAGGATGACAGGGAGGTTTACTGTATAAAGACACGAAAACACATAAGATCACAACAAACAAAGCAATAACACCCCCACTCCAGTTTGAAAGGTCATAGATGGTTTAATTAGCCAAAGGTCTGGGAGAAGAAAGTTTTCACCTGGCACCTCAAGATATGCAATGAAGGTGCCAGGTGAGCCTCTCTAGGGAGAGCGTACCACAAACAGAGAGCCACTGCAGAAAAGGCCCATTCGTGCCACAGCAGTACCTATTTATCTACTTGCACTGGCATGCTTTCAATCTGCTAGGTTGGCAGGAGCTGGGACAGAGCAGTGGGAGCTCACCCCGTCGCAGGGATTCAGACTACCAACCTTCCGATCGGCAAGCCCAAGAGGCCCAGTGGTTTAGACCACAGCGCCACCTGCATCCCTAAAAAAATTAGATATAGGTATAGATAGAATGTGAAAGGACTGTCCTCAAGTTGGAATAATTTCTTTGTATTTCTTATACATGTTGTTTGTAGCCATATAATAATAATAATAATAATAGACAAAAATGTGTGCTGTTTCAGGACTCCTTTCTGAAGCTGGTGCCTGGAATCCTTGTGGTGTTTGTCTTGACTTTGCTCTTAGGGAATTCTTTCAAAATCTTCCAGCTATTATTCTACTTAGTGAGTGGCTTGAGGAATGGCATAAGTAGACATTAACCTTGTGACCTCTTTGTTTACATACCTACCGTAATTCGGCTCTGCTTGTATTTCTGAGGTTACTAAAGGCAAACTTGTGTGCATAGACCCTGAATGTCTGTGTGTGTACACTGAAATGTTTTCTATCAAGATCGCTGATAACCACATCCCGTCCAAACAAAAGCTTCAAAGGGGAACCAGCTACCGAGTCTACAAGAGGATCTGGTTTCCCCCACAACCCCAGATTTGTGCACATAGTTATGGGTACATGATATATACATAAAGGGACAGCGTAAGCAATCAATACTGCCCAAATGTGCGTGTTTTGAAAATATGACCGATATAAGGGCAGGTTTAGTAGTCTCCAGCTTTTCCAGAACCATAGCTTATCTTTTACAGCAGTCTTCAACATGAGATGTACTTTTTTCTTTTCCTTTAAATGCATATGTTACAGTGAATGTCCAAAGGTTTTTTTTTTGTTTTTTTTTTGTCAATGTAAGCAAACCCATATTAATTCTGAGAATGTCTGGAAAGAAAGATTCACTGGTGGTGAATGAGGATAATTACAGAAGTCAGAGTTAGCAGTATGTCCAAAATAGAGGGGACTATATTTGTTTCTGGACCTTTCATATGCAATTTATGAATAGTCACCCAATTTTAGCCAGTCACCATAGTTAGACACGATGTGTTGTGGAGTAACCAACATGGAGAATGTAAAGAGGGTTCTGCTCAGGTCAAAGATGTATTGAACCTGTAATGATTGCTCAGGATGGCTCATTTGGTAGATCATGAGACTCTTAATCTCTGGGTCATGGGTTTGAAACCCACATTGGGCAAAAGATTACTGCGTTCCAGGGGGCTGGACCCTCATGGTCCCTTCCAACTTTACATTGCTATGATTCTATGAGTTTTGGGAACAAGTTGAGAAGAAATCAGGTGAGCCTGTTTGGGGCAGCAGATTCCAACACATGGGTCTCACCACCCCAAAGACTCCATAATTAATTGAGGTATTGACAGTGGATGAGATAATCACATGCAAAAAAATCTGTGTTTGATATGCTAACCCTCTCTGAGCAGTGGGCATCTATCTAACACATTACTTTGGATTTCATAGAACTGCATGGTTTGTGCTCATTCAGCTGCTGTTGCTGTAGCCGACAATATTTCCTTTCTTCTCATCTGCTGCATTATGAACTTGGGGAGCACTCAAGGTCATAAGGTCTATAGCAGGAATATAGGGAAAATGAAGCCATCCAGATCCTGTTGGAACACAACTCCCATCATCCTTGACCAATAACCAAGCTGTCTGGGGCTGATGGCATTTGGAATCCAGCAATATCTGATCTTAATTGCTAAAAACTGGAAAAAAGAAAAGTGTGCCAACAAAAAAGGAATGGCAAGACAAACTGTTAGAGTATATTGAACTGGCTAGATTAACAGAGGCAATTAGAGATCACACTAGACAAGAGTTTCAAAAAGCATGGGGAAAATGCAGAGAATACTTCACAAAACAGTGCCCTAAAATACATACCTGGACTTGTTTCAATTAATGTTTGCAGGAGACTTTGTGGATATTTAAGTTATAATTAGAAAAATCTTAATCATTATTCAGAAAGGAAACAGCTTATAAGAAGTAAATAAGGAGGCCAGATACAGGATAAAGGAAGTCTTTTATTTGGTTGTTTGTATTGTTGTATGTTATGCTCATTGTATGTTATGTTCACCTTTAATGAGGGTGGATTTCTGTATTGGGGGGTGGGAGGTTTATGTTATGTTGTAAATAAAATTTCCAATATTTTTTTTTTAAATGGAATCCAGCAATGTCTGGAGAGCTATTGGCTCCCCAATCTTGATCTACATCATTTGTAGTTCGCTTAGTGGGTTATAGCAGGTTATAGCGATTTTGCTAGGATTAACTGTGGCTACAGAGGAGAAATCGAATGAAGATCTCCCGCATACACTGTGAAGCTTGGTGCATCTAGCGATTTGCTAACTGGTAATGCAGGAAATGTGTTGGTTTCTATAATCTGGCTGCATATGGAACTGTTCTTCCTGGCACCTCCTTTTTGTTTGCTACACAATCTCTCCCCTTCTCTTTCACTTCAGGCTGCTTCCCGGTACAGTTATGCCTTGCCTTTGATGAAAAGGAAGAAGGAAGCAGAGACACTAAAGAGGTCACTAGATTTTTTTCATGGTGGAGAAGGCTATTGAGAGTCACAAGCCCCAATGGCGACGCTCTGCCTCCGCAGTAATGTTTCTGAATGCCAGGAGGAGACAGTGTTCTTGAGCTTGAATCTTGCTTGCGGGTTCCACACAAGATATCTGGTTGACCACTGTGAGGTTGAGAAGTTGGACTAGATGGGTTTCCTTCCCAGGAAAGAGACTTTGCTGTCAGGTTTGATCTTCAGAGTAATGGCTGTGCAGGGTGACTAGACCTCTGGTCCATAATTCTGAGCAAGCACCACCCCTCTCCTAATAAAAATATTTGGGAACCATAAATTTATCCCATTCCATTGATAGTCACAAACTAAACTCCACTGGTAGCCTTCGTTTTAGGGAATTTGATTTTATAAATCTTATAAAGCTGCTTTTTTGTAGAATAAACCATCGTAGGAAGGGGTATTTCTTCTTTTTAGCTTTATTTTACATGTGAGGTTCTTCCCAAAAATTAGTTCCCAAAAGGTAGCTTGATGAAAGGTTAAGAGAACAGTCTGAAATTTGGCATTCAAAATATGACTACACTCAGCTTTAAAGAATCTGGCAAAATCTGAATGTTTGTGAATATTCACTTGCTTGCCTTCTGCAATTCAGGACACCTTCTCATGTTGCTTCATAAGAATGCCTACATTATAGCTCCAGCTGCTTTCCCCCATCTCAGTGTTGCCCTTGTTTCTGGGATGGGCAACACTGGCATGGGAAGCAGCTGCATCTTAGGCTCCTCCCCCATGGTCCAGGGCTTCTGCCATCAACTCCGCAGCAAGGGTAGAATCTGTGCTGGCTTCTACACCGTAAAGATAACATGATAAGGACTACTCAACCTGAACACAGTGCTGCATTGTGGGCTATATTTCCAGTCAGGAAAACATGCTAATATATCCAGCAGAATACAGTTACTCTCTGCTCCTTTTCCCAGGAGTCTATCTCTTGTGTGTGGTTAAATTGTGCATAGAATATATTTTTTTGTTTACATGTGGAAACAAATGAAGAAATTCCCCACCCACTCAGCTTGCCTTCTCCGCGAGAGCCTTAGAAGAAATCAGAATTGGCAATCCTTTCCCTAACTTTGTCATGAGTCTTTGACCCCTCACATGCTGTGAATAATAAACAGCTGAAGTCAACAAACGATGAAAAATGGATTTGCGTCCTAGAAGAGGTGCATCGGTTTTGCTAGCTTATAAAGGAGCAAAACAAAAACAACCACTGATAAATAGAACAGATTCCCAACCCTACAGCTTTGGTAGCCCAAGTGGTGACTCATAGTGTTATGGCAAACCCAATCTCATCCTGAGCAATGGGGAGAGCTTCCTGACTCTCCTCTGTCTGTCACATAATCTCCTCACCATTCTTAATCCAAGAAATGGCTCAGAAGATCCGTAAGATGCTAGCAAAATGAGGAGGAGGAGGAGGAGGAGGATGCTATCCCCTTAACAGAGAGTCCCATAAGCTATGCAAGGCCTTGCTACTCAGGTCATGTCCAGGGGGCCTGTTTATTGAAACTAATCCTGATTTGTTTGCACAAAAGTTGTGGGGAGATTATACAAGGTTGAGTTATGTAATTATTATCTTACGCTACTCTGTCTCCCCATCTACTTCCTTTGCACAACTGTGTCGTTGTATTTCAAGAACAGTTTTGTTGCACAAGAATCTGAATCCGCATTCATTGTGCACCCTGAATTTGCCAGCATGCATCAAATCCCATCTTCAGAATAGCAACAATCTGGAAGTACCCACAGTCAATGGGAGAGGATAGAAGCTGTACCAACAGTACAGACAGCACTGGGACTGCAGTTTCTGGTGCAAGGAACTGATTCCCTGCTCCTAGACCAGAATCTTTACCCACCAGAGCGCTCTGGAACTGGGTGCATTGATCCTTGGGGTGAAACAAAGAACAAGTTTGTGAAACAAAATGGTTAAACACCATACTGTTATGTTTTGCACAGTGAAGTTCCCCCCTCACCTTGGCTACGCTCTGTTAATTAGGGTTGCCATATTTCAAGAGGTAAAAATTGTTGAGATTTTTTTTAGGGCAATTGCCTGATAGCCCCTCTGCTGCCTCCAAGTCCAAGAGCTAGAGCCATTCACACACTTTTTTTAAAATAAAAAAAAACACAACACAAAATCCAGGACATTTGCCTTAAAATGTAGAATTCCCCCTGAATGGGCATGTAGGACCCCCCAAAGAGGACATGTCCAGGAATTCCCCGACGTATGGCAACCCTATTATTAGTGACTCTAACTACTCTAGGTACAGGGACCCCTAACCATTAGGTCCAGTTGTGACCGACTCTGGGGTTGCGACGCTCATCTCGCTTTATTGGCTGAGGGAGACGTCGTACAGCTTTCGGGTCATGTGGCCAGCATGACTAAGCTGCTTCTGGCAAACCAGAGCAGTGCACAGAAACGCCGTTTACCTTCCCGCCGGAGTGGTACCTATTTATCTACTTGCACTTTGACGTGCTAGGCTGGCAGGAGCAGGGACCGAGCAACAGGAGCTCACCCCATTGCAGGGATTTGAACCGCTGACCTTCTGATTGGCAAGCTCTAGGCTCTGTGGTTTAACCCACAGCACCACCCGCTTCTACTCCATGCTGTATGCTGTATGCTCTGTGCTGTATTAATTTACCTTGCATGTCTCCTGAAGTATGTGTGTCAGGTGTGTGTGGAGAGGAAGAAATGTCTGTCAATAAAGGGGTCAAATAATGTGCAAAACTGTGTGCCGTGCATTAGATAGTGCCTTTTGTATCCCTGTGTGTGCATTTTCATGCAGCTGTACCAGATTCATTTGCCTCTAACTTTAATATTTAACTTCTAGAGAGTCAGGGGAGTGAAAACTCTGGAATGCACATGTGCGTGTGCAGCACACTGAAACCAGAGGTGCTGCTGGACTCAGGTCTGAAAATGAATTTTGGAACCTTGTCAAGCTTCCTTTACATCAAGAAGAGGGGCTTTCCTGAGGTGCCAAATTCTTCTCTGGCTTGGATCAAAATCCAAGCAGGGGAGGAATTCCTAGCTTTCTCTGCCCATCTCCACCTCCCTCACCATCTAGAAAGCCGTTCTCACCACCTCATTCCTTGGACATGTTCTGTCCTTCCCTTCTCTTACATTGGTGGTCGTTGAAATGATCAGCTAGGAGGAAAAAACGGGCCTTCATTCTGCCACACTGTTGCATTAGCTCAATCCATCATCCTAGAGGCAAGGGGACTGTTTTCCAAGCCATTTCTTGGCTCAGAAACTTAGGTTTCCCAATATATTTTTCTGGGACATGGAAAATTCCTGATCCAGTCCCAAAAGAGTTTCAAGGCACTCAAACACTAACCTGATTTTTAAACGTCATTTCCAGAACCTCACCCAATGGCACAGTAGGGGTAGTGATTGATTGGGGATGGGAATCGGAAAATAATGACTGTCCCCGGTAAATAAAAAAAGACAACTGAGTCATGCATGGGAGGAAATACAGGGTGTGCTTTGAGGTCTCCCTTCCTGCCCCAGCCAGAGTTTGTTTCATGGCTCGTAAGGCACACCCCAACGGTTGTTTAGGTTCTATTTTCAGGTGAGATTCAATCACATAGTGGCAAATTCAGGTTGCACAATGAATGTCGATCTGCTGCTCCTGCACAACAGACCCACTTCCCTATCCCACAAGTTGGACATTTTGTAAAAAGGAAAGGAATGGGGAAACGCATTGGAAGCTGTGGGATAACAATTGCTTGGTGTGATGCTGCATAACCTCTCTGCAAACTGATAAGGATGGATGCTCAGTAAGCAAGCCTGAATCACTCCAGGTGGACCTAAGCTGACCTGGGGTGGTCTGGGGTTTCCTCAACCCAGGCTTCCTCAACCTCAGCTCTCCAGATGTTTTGAGACTACAATTCCCATCATCCCTGGCCACTGGTCCTGCTATCATGGGAGTTGTAGGCCAAAAACATCTGGAGGGCCGGGTTGAGTAAGCCTGCCTCCAATCCAATCTGGACAAATCCCAGATCACCCCAAATCAGTCCGATTCAGTCTGTGGTCCAGGATCTGGCTGAATGCAGAGCATGGCCCTCTCATTTTTTTGTCTCAGCAGGTACCTGACAGTGCTTGTGCCTAATCACAGATTTGTAGCCAGCTGGGATCAGCTTTTTTATTTTTATTTGGCAAAGTTGAAAAAGTGATCTTATGTGTGCCCCCTGCTCTGTAAAGCACAATGCGGTAGGGCTGTAAAACTGATTTTTGACCCATTAAGTTTATGGAGAAGAAGAAAGAGAGCGAGAGAGCGCAGCACAAACAAATCACTTTAAGAATTTGCTTATGTCACCATAGCAACATATGGATTTATATGTACCACAAGCCTTGGGCAGGGCCGAATGCATATTTCACAGAAGGGTGTGAGTGAGTGTCGGGGTGCCGCTGTGATTTTCCATCCCTGGTGGTGTCAAAATGTCTTCTTCAGCCAGCCTGGTTATCATGACAGTTAAGCAGCACACCCACCAGGAAGACGGCCTGCCTAGAAGCTCCACAGTTTGACACCCAGGGCACCATGCCCTTAGCCATCATCCCCAGCCATCTTGCTGGGAGACCAGGGAGCTTTCTTTTGGTCACAATGGGGACGCACAGATCTCATTCGGGCTCCGAGTTATGTTTGCGCCAGAAACATAAAAGGGTTGGCAGCAACAGCCGCTCATCAGAACCTTGTCATGGCTCCAGTGACAGATGGCACAAACTCCAGCCAGACTGCGCTCTCTCTCTCTCTCTCTCTCTCTCTCTCTCTCTCTCTCTCTCTCTCTCTCTCTCTCTCACACACACACACACACACACACACACACACACACCAGTCCCCAAATGGCATGTGGGCCTTGTGGGCCGTTGGCTCCACCCTTTAAAGCAAATTACAACAAGAGCCCTTTAGTGAGAACAGCTTGGCTGGGACTCAGGAGGGATGTGTCACTCAAAAACATTGTATGCTTGGAGACACGTTGTCTGCATCTTTGGTTTAAACAAAGGGCAACCATTATTAATCTATTACATTCTGAAAGGTTCTTCTGCTTTGGAGAGGGTTAGGTGAGCCTGTGTGGTAATGATGATTGCCTAATACTCCACTCTAGACACTTAAGCACCAAGTTAACCCAGCCCCCAGAGAGGGAGAGGGCACATTCACAGTGACCTCCTTACATGCATCTTTTATGTACATATCTTTTGCACTTGGGCTGCACTGAGTCTTTTTGAAATGAGAACTGGCTTCGGGAAACAAGGCCGGAGAGGCTGAGTTTCTTTCATCTCCAGCGTGTTTGGCGTTGCTGGCTGCATTCATAATTCCGGGGGCGGGAGCTGCGATGGGGCCCACGTCGCTCTCGGCGCAACAGGCCTTTTCTCCTTTGTCAAAGAAACAAGGCTTCTGCTCCTGCAGGTCCAGAGAGAACCATGAAAGCACGACTCCAAAGTCTGAGAATAAAGAACAGGAGAAGGTACTTGATATAAGAGGTACAGACAAAAATGAAGGATGCGTCCAGATGAAACTTGGGAGGGGCCATAGCTCTGTGATATATTATTTGTTTGTTTGCTTTTCAAACCCCCCATTTCCTCTGAGGGGATCAGGGTGGCATGCATCCCTCTCCTTCTCCCCATTTTCTCCTCACAACAACCCTGTGAGGTAGGTTAGGCTGAGAGTGAGTGGCTGAAGCAAGGTCATTCAATGAGCTTCATGGCTGAGTGGGGATTAGAACCATGGTCTCCCACGATGACAGCCGCACAGATGCTATTAGCTCAGAGATGGAAAGAAGATAAAAGTCTTTACCAGAGAAGAATGGCAGATTGAACTGTTGGACTATGCCGAAATGGCAAAACTGACAGGAAAGCTCAGGAACCAAGGAGACCAAAACTTTAACAAAGAATGGGGATTTTTTAAAAACAATTTATCCTAGAGACCACTGTAAGCAGATGGGAACATTAGCAAGATGGCAATATCACTTGTAATGTAGCAAGAAAAAGGTAAAGGGACCCCTGACCATTAGGTCCAGTCGTGACCAACTCTGGAGTTGCGGCACTCATCTCACTTTATTGGCCGAGGGATCTGGCGTACAGCTTCTGGGTCATGTGGCCAGCATGACTAAGCCACTTCTGGCGAACCAGAGCAGCACACGGAAACGCCATTTACCTTCCCGCTGGAGTGGTACCTATTTATCTACTTGAACTTTGGCGTGCTTTCGAACTGCTAGGTTGGCAGGATCTGGGACCAAGCAACGGGAGCTCACCCCGTCACGGGGATTCGAACCGCTGACCTTCTGATTGGCAAGTCCTAGGCTCTGTGGTTTAACCCACAGCACCACCCACGTCCCTTTAATGTAGCAAGTACTATGGAGATAATGGATTTATATAAAACATGGACTATTGAAAAAGATGCAGTAGAAAATATTTAATAATAGGACCCACGGAGGGGAAGGTGGGAAGTCCAGAGATTCAGAGAAATCTCCAAATGTGGACGTGTATGGTTGTATTGCTATAATTTTATACTTTTATAATCAAATGAAAATTATTTCACAAAAAGAATCATGGTCTCCAAGATTTTAGTCCAGCATTATAACCACCGTGTGGGAGGAGAGAAGGACGATTGCCCCGGGTACAAAATTCTAAGAGGGCGCAACTAGGCCCTCCCAACAACATTGGACTGAGCTCCTGCCACCTTCCGGTGTGGTGGGAAGGCAAGCCATGCCCGGGCCGGGCCTTGGGGTCTCGGTTTGTGCCTCTTTCTCCTTGTGGCTGCCTCCTCATTCCCACAGATCCAGCCAAGTTTCTCTGACTTTCCTGGTGGAGCCTTCCCAACGCAATTTCGCCTTGCAGGGCACCCTCACCCCACCTGCTCCTTTTCCTCCTTCTCCAGTTGCCTCTGGCTTGCTTTTGGAGAAGTTACCCATCTTGGTTGGAAGCACAACGGCTGCTTTCCACACTCAGGCTCCATGCCCTGCCAGTGCACACCTGCCCCCCAGCAAACTGCCAGCTGAGCATATGAACTTGGCAAAATGGCTGCTTTGACTGCAAGCTTTATTGCAAGTAGTTCGCTGGGAAATAAAAAGTTTTGTTTTGTTGGCTTTGTTGTTCTGACTATGGTCCAGGATCTAGAGGGCAAACAAATTAGAATCAATTTTCAAATTTATCCACCTTGTTGTTTTAAATGAAGAAAATATACCCCATCTCCTGGAATGACGGAACAGTCTGAGGTAATATTTTAAAAGTCTCCAGCAGCCGTGCTGGTCAGTGAAAGGACGTCTCCCTGCCCCTCCCCGAAGCCCATTTGAATTTCACACAGGTGATTCCACAAATGTATCCTGGAGGCACTATTGGCTGCATGCCTGCAGATTTCACAGGCTTTGCAAAAAGAACCAAAGAAAGCCAAAGATAAATCATTATTTTAGAAAAGAGGCTGTTTGCATTTGATTTAGGTTCAAACTACACAGGACACGAACTGTGTGCAGCTTTACTGGTGTTGATTTCTCTTTTTGTAACTAAAGCAGCTGAGCAGGCTGCAATCTTCTGGGGTGTGTGACATCTTAAACCATCTCTGCCATTCACCTAGCCCAGTTTAGGGCTGCTGTTAACCCCTTTGGGTGGGGGGGGGATACATAGATATTGGTTTGGAGATAAAAAACCCAGCTTGGCATCATGCAGAGCCAGCCAGAGCTAGCCCTTCCATTGGACAGACTGAGGCAACTGCCTCAGGTGGCAGATGCTTAGGGGCACCTGCCCCAGCAATTCCTCTTGAGCCCCCAGTCATTTCCTGCTGTTGCCACATGGCTTCTTCTGCGACCCCCCAAGCATCTGGCCTGTTGTCTCAGGTGTGGTGCAGGATGCTATTTCCATCATCAATAATGAAATAAGATTCGGCTTCTATATGTCGAATTGGGAGGGCAAGTTCTCTTGCTTTTTCCATCAGGCAGCAAAATGCCAAGAGTGCGTTTGGGGACAGAGCTGTGTGTGCCCTATAACCTCCCCTATCACCCCACCTTCCTGTAGGCCTCTAGTTTTCAACTGGTGGGTTGGGCCCCAATAAAGAGTTGCAGCCAGCAGCATGCAGCCACTGGACTAAGGGGACCCAGGAAGCTTCTGCCTAGCTTAGGGAGGCATGATGCTCTGATGTGTCCAAAAGCCCTTCCACCACCTTCTATCCAGCTTTGGGAAGGAGGTAGGAGGCCCTAACTATTCCCCTATGGAAAAATTTACTGCAACCTGATCCAAGGTGAGTCGCAATGGGAGCACCACCACCCTGCATATATATGGTTAAAATATTAAGAAACGGTTTCCTAAATGCATTTTTGGGTTAAAAGGGAGGTCTGGATCTGAAAAGGTTGAAGACACCTGCTTTAGGCTACTTAAGACCAGTGCTTTTTTTCTGGGGTATTCAAGGGTACGCAGTACCGACACCTCCCCCCCCCCCCGAACTAAAGCGCTGCTTAAGACCAGTGTTTCCTGAGGGAAGTCAGAAACCAGGAAGGTCAGGCCATGGAGTGCTGTCAGCTCCTGAAGTCAGCATGAAAATTTGTTGTACCATTTGTTTGTGTTGATAGCTTAGCACAATATAATGTTAACACGTTATTTTGCTGTGCAGAAAGGCAGTAGATAAATGAAACAGGCAGGCAAGCAGGCAGACAAATGAGCACCTCACCATTGAATTAAGATTTAGCTGCCCATCCTCTCAGCTTCTACATATGGATTGGGGTGTGGGTGCCATTTTGTCCTTCACCCGAGGCAGAAAAAAAGTATGGGGCCAGCCATGAGAGGGAGGGAAGGAGTGTGTTCTGGAGGCGAAAAACCACTAGAGAGGGAAAAAATAAACACATTTCCCCCCTACCCGAATTGTTGGTGCTACTACTGTATCATGTAAAGGGGAGAAACAGTTCTCTCTTGGCCTGGCTATTGATTAGAATCAAAGAACATGGATACTGTTTGAGGTCCCTGGAATGTGAGCCAAAAATAATTTCGCCTGCTAGGCTGTGTGTACAAAGAGCTCAAAAGCAGCAGTTCAGGTACAGATTTGGCTATGGAACTAGTTTAGCATTTGAAAGAACTGGACGGAAACTGCTGTGAAGCAGGTGCTTCTTTCTGCCTACTAAACCCATACATTTCTAAATAAGCAGGTTGTTTCAGGGTACCTCTGCTGTTCTCGCTTATCAGTTCCAAAATATTTGAACTAACCGCTGCTTGGTGAAGGGAATGCACACAAAATGACCTCTCTCTGTGGCTGTTGTGCTACCTTTTTCAAAAACAAACAAACCCCCTCTACCTCACAGATACCACTGGTGATGTTTGATGTTCAGAAAGCTGGTGAGCAACACTGCCCTGCCTACCCCATCTCACTGACAGCTCCTGATTACACCTTTGCTGTCATAGCAGCCAACTCCTAGGGGCTGAGGTCCTTTGCCCCCCATAAATTATCTGAGGGGGCTGCCAAGTTAATGGGCATTGCCATTCAAATGGGGTGCGCGCTTGTGTGTGCTGCATCATGTGATTGATTATGAGGGGTGTGGCTTCAACCAGTATTTTATTCAAGTTGGCACCCCTGTTTGCTGTTCAGACCTTATCCACAGTAGATATGTGCCTTTTTCCTTGAATAGACCCATTCACTGTTCCTCCATGGCATGAATAGGGTTCCTCTGACTCTCCAGATCTTGCTGTTAAGTATAATTGTGTAACTGTACATTGGCATGGAAAATAACTCTGTATGTGTATTGTCAAAGGTTTAATACTGGAAAATTCCACTGAGCTATACTGAAGCTGTCTGGGTGTCTAACAGGTTAATGATTTGCTGCTGGTGGATCTCTGCTGCTCTGTCGTGTGCTTGACTTAGATCACATGAAGGAGATTGGGTTTCACTCTGTGCATATGTTGGGAATCCATTTTGTGTGAGTTAGTTCTTTCACTTTCAAGCACTGGAGAAGAAAGGACCTGGGCCAATGATTCTCTCTATGAAAACACAGCCTTGGGCTGTAATGGAGGCTGTGGGAGAAACAGACTTTTGATTTCAGCTCTGTTTGAAGTAATTTTATATTTCTAAGATGCTGTACCTGTGTGCTTGGACATGACGTAATGCAACTGTTCGTATGTTTTTAGCACCATTGTTTTTAGTGTCTGTTTTGGAACAAGTTCTGTTAGTAAAGCCTTTGCACCGTATTTTTGGACTGGACAGCTTTTATTTCAGGAAGAGTCTGTTTTTATTCATCCTGCAGCTTCCAAAAGCATGATATTAATAACCGCAATATTCCCATCATCCTTGACTATTGTCCAGGCTGGCTGAAGCTGATGGGTGCAGATAATCCAACAGCATCTAGAGGGCCACATGTCCCACCCACCGATGTTTATCCCTCCTTCCCATCACCCATCCTTTCCTTGCTTGGTTTCATGAAATGCCATTCAAATATTTCTGAGGAGGAACCACTGTTTTGTGGTCTAAAGACTTGGGAGAGATGGTGGCCTCTCTCTTCTCACTCCCCATCCAGTGCTCAAATTCCAGGCTGGGGTTGTCTCTCTCCCTCTGTCTCCTGCAGATAAAAGCATTCTGACTTAATAGCTGAGGAACATCTGCTTGGGAAGGACAAAAGGAGATGATGGGGAGAATTTCAGGGATACATACTGGTGGAGCATCTCTCTTTTGGTCAGCTGTTTATAGCCTACTTAACCACAGGAATAAGCAGTACAACGCAGTAAAATACTAACAGGGACAAGCGAACACATGGAAAGCATTTGTACAGCCCCTTCTTTTGAAAAAAAAAAGAAAGAAAGAGAGAGAGAAGAAAAAGAAACCTTGATTCCGAAAGTAGTACCAGATTTTCTTATTATAGTGCTTTTTATTCAGGACGTTTTACAGTTAAATGCTGCTGGAAGTCAAACAGGAAAATTAAATAGAAGATAAGTCTGGGCTAATTACAGATGCAAAAAAACAAAACCTACTTTAAACATAAACATATTATCCAACTTCCTTTGCAGTGAGTTAGGCTAGTGCTCTGTAATTTACACACACACACACACACACACACACACACACACACACACACTTAGATTGTCTGTTATATGGGCTTGATTTTTGTATGAAAGAGCATTAAATATGAGATATTTATTTTTCTTCAGCCAGTTGCATTGGGAAAGGATTGGGGGCATTCCCTCCCCCATTTAAACAATTACCCTACAAGCTTTACTTCTTTAGATGTTGTCAAACTCTTAGCAAAAGAGACAAAAGGGCCAAATCCATTGCGCAGCTGACCCTGAAAACACCCAGCCTAAATGGAACACTATATATAACATGAAGTGTGTGAAAAGGGTAGTCATCAGAGATACCATTGGTTGTGATTGGTGTTAGCCCACTGAAATTAATGGAGATGACCAAGTTGGGCTCATTAATTTCAATGGACCTACTCTGAGTATAACGTGATTGGGTACATCCAATAAGTTTAAATGATCTTAATGCCTATAATTTGGGATGGGGGAGAAATGTATTTGGCTCATTTTTTAATCTGAACCTACTGCTTTGCACTTTCCAAACAAAGACATGAATTGAAACACAGTTGTCTTTGAAATTCACACTTCTCCAGGTTTTGTCACGCAACTTTTGCAACTGAAAAAACAAACGTGTGCCAAAAAGCTGTTTTTCGGCACACATTTTTTCAGTTGCAACAGTTTCAGTGGAGGATATTGCATGAACGTCAACAGAGGATTTGTGAATGGGTTCACCCAATACAGTTTCTCTTTTGCTGTTTTCACAAATACAAACCGGGTTCCTCGAGTGGCGGGCCATGATGGAGTCAAGGTGACTCAGAGCTGCACCTCAGTCTCCCTTCTCCCCCTGCTCTGGTGCTGTACTGCAATTCCATCCCTGCTTATTTGTTAGTAACCCACCCTGAAGTCAGTGGGAGTTCTGTGTAAACTGAGTATAGGCTTGCAGTGTCAGTGTGTGGAACCCAGTATAATAGAATCATTGAATTGTAGAGAATAGAATTGTAGAGTTGGAAGGGACCATGAGGGACATCTGGTCTAGCCCCCTGCAATGCAATAATCTTTTGCGTAATGCTGGCCTTGAACCCACAACCTTGAGATTCAGAGCTCTACCAACTGAGCACTCCCCCCTTCCCCGTCTCTCACATTTGAGAGATAACAACATAGGCAACTGTCTTATAACAGATGAGATTATTTATCTGACTGGCAGAAGCTTTACATGGTCTCAGGCAAGGGCCTTCCATGTCGCCTGGTGCTTGATCCCATTTTGAAAGGGGAGGTGCCAGGGATTTTAGTCCTTTGGCCTGCACAGTGTGTGTCTTCCTATTGAGTTATGACTGCTCCCCTTGGGGGTTATGTGTATATGTGGGTGGCTTAACCCCATAGTCACATTACAAGGGGAAAAGTAGGGAGCTCTTAATTGAATCAACGAGCTGAAACCACCAGCTCTCTTCAGTTTTAGCCAAATAACGGCTCCCTCTGCAGCCTTTGCAAAAAGAGCTAATGAGGCTGCTGCAAAAGGTAAGGCTCCTTCTACACCCCACCCAATAATGTCAGCACTGCTGCCCTAAATGGCATCCCTGAGGGCTTCTTGGCTTCTTGTGCACTTTTCTAAAAAACCTATTTTGTAACTGGGCAACACGCCAAGTATATTTTACATCAAAAGCCAATGAGGATCCTTGGTTGCAACAATTAAATGGAATCATCTGCCATTAACAAGAGAATAAAGTGACTCTGCCTTGGTGCTGGAACAGCTTCCTCTCTCTCTTCCTAGTGTGAATGTACGGGGATTGTTTTTGAAGGTCATATGGTTTCCTCTTTATTGATCCCCATTCAAGTGTTTTCTTTTCAGAAGGTGTGGACTGGTTTCCTTTGGAACGATGGATTATCTGCATTTCTTACATTTAAGCAAGACAGCGAGATTGGTGAAAAGTACAAGCAATGTTTACCTTTTTTTCTTAATCTATGCCTAAAATAGGTTAGGGATTGAAAGGGCTGGTGCTCACTGCATACCGTGCAACTGTCCCATTTTAAGCAGGACAACCCGGAATCACAGAAGCTGCCCTGGTTTCTAATTCCATCATGGATGTCCTGGTTTGGCTCCCATGTTGTGTCAGTCAGAGCACGCTCTCACCTTGTGCCTGTGCACCTTCTCCTTCTAGAAACCATGCTTGCTTCTGGTCCCAAATTCCAGAAGTACAGCAGTGGTAGTGAGTAGTGGGGGCTGTATAGTGATGGGCAAAGGTGGGCAAGGGCTCATCAGTGGAATGGTACAGGGGAGTGGGAGTGGTGAGAGGGGGTGGTGCCTCAGTCCTGATTTGCCTCACCAGGTTGTTGGAGAGTATGCGATTGGGACTGGTGGAGCAGAAGACAGAGAGATGAACAGTAGGTGGAGCCAATGACAGATAGAGCCAAGTAATTATAGTTTTCTCCCCAATACTATTTTAGCTGATATGTGAGATCAGTCCTCTTGCAGCAGTGAACCATAACCATTGCCTTATTTGTCTAGCTATATTGCTTTCTGGTTGACTTGCTTCCAATCCCATCATCATTTAGGGACTATTGTCAATTTAGAGTAAATTCCTAAATCATATTCCTAATCCATATACACACACACTTAGGGTTGGTGACAGCTCATATTCTTGGGGTAGATGACATCTCATACTTGATGGCTTACCTTGTCACTACTAGAATAAATTAGGCAGATGATATTGCAGGGTTTTATCGGGTTGTTTTGAGATTGAATTATGAGCCCATCTTTTTCTATAATATGTTCGTTAAGATTTTTTTGCTCAAATTCAATCACACATTTTTATTGTGACCTTGGACCTGTGAAGTATTTGTGCAGCCATTTTCAGACTCTCCCCCCCCCCGCTCTATATATGAATGAGGACTCCTTAATCATGTTTAATCTACACAATGTTCAGTTCTACCACAGTGACCTTTGCTGTTTTACACCATTGAACAATGGATTTAAAGCACAGAACAGAGTAAAAAATAAATTGAGCTCAGTCTGAACTCAGAACAGAAATATAAATACTTTTGTTATATGATGTGTTTGCTTGAATTAACAATGGTTCCCAAATGAATTTCTGCCAAAAGTTTCGGTTAAAGCAAATGATTGTCCCAGTGCAGTCAAAGCTCCCAAATAAAGCTAGCTTTTAAACAACGGTCATTTTAAGCACATCAGTTGTCCAGGATTTTAATGTATAATCTGGGTTCAATTTAAATTTCCTTGAAGTTCTGGGGCAATATTTTGTCAATGTGTAGTATGAATATTCTAAATCAATGAATACACTGCTTGGTCCACTTCCCATTGATAAGGCCCTTGTGAATGAGTACTTCTTCAAATAGAGGACTATACTCTGTAAAGTAGGACACATGGTCACCCTTTGCACCCTTCTATGGTGTGGCAAGCCTTGAGGGCTCTCTCTTCTGGCATCTGTGTTGATGTTGTGATTTTTGTGCTACCTAGCATCAAATTCCACAACAAATATTCTTCTTCAGCAATCCTCAGGAGGATGCCAAGATGTTAATATTTGTGCCCGTCTGTTGGATTATTCCAATAATGTTGAACATTGTTTGGGTATTAAATATCTAATGCCTTTGTGGGTTTCACTTGAAGTTCAGGCAACAAAACCTCCTGTGACTACAGTTTGGCATTTAGCTAAAGCCCTTCATCGAAATTCTAAATCATATCCTGATTAAGCAGTTTAGCATTTAACAGATTAAACAATAGACTTTAGCAAGTATACTACTGCCGTAAGCTGCAGCTCTTTTGCTTTAACCTGGGCAAGAAACTCCACAATCATAACCAGCAAGAGCTGAGATACAAAAACACACAATTAAGCTATGTGCCAATCTCTAAACATAGACAAATCCAGGAAAGCCCTTCATGCTGTGCATCTGCTCATGTACTGGCTGGCAAGGAGGGACAGAGTAGAAATTTGATTCAGTTTTCTTTTAAAGCAAATCTTAATCAATACATGAAAAAAACAACACTGAGTCATCCTTCAAAATGCACATTTCTCTGAATTTTGCAATGAACATCTCCAGCCACGTAATGTGTGCAGAGGCATGTGTGTGAAGTGTACATAAAAATTGCATATATTAGTGGGGGGGGGGATACAAACATGTGTTATATAAGAATAAACAGACCCACAAAAATGTATGTATTAGGTAGAATTGTATACAAATATGTGCTAGGAGAATCATAGAATTGCAGTGTTGGAAGGAAATCCAAGGGTCATCTAGTCCAACCCCTTGCAATGCAGAAATCTCAGCTAAAGCATCTATAGCAGATGGCCATCCAATCTCTGCTTAAAAACCTCCAAGGAAGGAGAGTCCACTACCTTCTGAAGGAGACCGTTCCACTGTTGAACAGCTTTTGCCATCAGAAGTGCCCCTGCACCGGAAGTTTAGTTGGAATCTCCTTTCTTGTAACTTGAATCCCTTGTTTCTCATCCCACCCTCCAGAGCAGGAGAAAACAAGCTTGTTCTGTTTTCCACGTGACAGTCCTTTAGGAATAGATAGATGAATATTTGCATGTCGAGACCCCGAAACCACCCCCTCATTGAAGAATGACACATACAAGGACACAGATATTAGGTTAATGTTATTGGGCAAATTTTGGCCACAACCTTATTGATTACAGGATGTGAGTGGTATTGGCTTAGGCATTGAATGGATCCAACTATATCTGACTCCTGCCCGTTGTGCAGGGTAGCCAAACAGAAGGGGGAGCCCCGTCGATGCATACCAACTTGAGCTCCCCCCAGGGTTCCTGTTGGGGTCGTGCCATGGCCCTAGCCCCGCCCCGGGCTTCAGACAAGATCCACACCCCCGGATTCCTTTAACGGAATACCCTTAAGCTTGGAGGGGCGGGTGATGGCCACACCTCCCCTCCCCCCTCATGAGGTCAAACAATGCCTAACCGCCACCCTAAGAAAGTTGTGTCGATTGCTATGAGGTAGGCCAAGTGGAAAAATTCCTACCAGGCCCCTCAATGGCGACAAATCAATGAAGGAAACCTGCAAAATAGGGAGGGAGGGCAGAAGATTGAGGAAGTAAGCCAAGAGGAAGCCCTCTGGCTCACGCCTCTGCTTAAATGGTCCCGGCCACACCCCCTCCAGCTAGCGGATTGGCTGGCCGGACGCTGACATGGCCGGGATCCCTCAAGCAATGCAGGACTTCTTCCCCCGCCCCCTAGGGGAGAGTGGGTGGCCAAGTGGTCCACCCCAACTCTTCCCCATGATGAAGTGGAGCGGACATGCAGACTGATCATCCTCAGATATAGTGTAAATATGCAAAGTAATAACTACATAAAAAATAAATTAAGAAATAGTACAGCACCCACCCACTTTGAGCCACCTTTTGTGCTTGGATTTTTCTTCTTCTTTAATGGACAACAGTGCAAAGAAAACACAGAGTGGTGGAAAGAATAACCATAGCCACCATCCAGACCTTCGCAAAATGGTTGAATGATTTAGTTGTAGTGTTATGCCTTGTTGTGGGTAAAAGGAGAACAATGAAGCCAAGCAGGGGGTTGAAAGTGCCACAAAACAACAATTAAAGCTGTTTATATCTCTGCGTTAGTCTGGACACAATCAAATGAGCTTATTAAGCAGTTTGGGGGGTGGAGAGCTGGCTGAAATTGGGTTTGAGACCTGGGGGCTGGGAAGAAGATCTATTGCTATACACATACAGAGATACAGTCAGAGGTTGGCCAGGCATTTTGGAAATGACATTGACAGCTGGGTGTCCCAGTCCCAGTGCTGTCCCTCAAGCCCCACACATGAGATTGTGTGGGAATGTTCAGGGATGCAGGAGAGGATCTACTGTTTGATTATAGCCTTTCCAACTTGTGCAAACAAGTTCACAATTTAGTAGAGTAACATTCCCCTTTTTAATCTCACAGCGGATGCGTTTGCTCTTCTATAATAACTGTTCTGGTATTTCCCCCTTATTCCCTCATAAAAAAATAAGACACAACACCGTCTTCTATAAAAGTATAAAAAGAGTTTACTCACTCACATTCAGTTCACAATCAGATGCCAGAAGGCAGACTTAGCTTAGAAAAGTAATATGCACCGGGAAACTATCTCATAAGGAGGCAGTCCCTTTGTCCTCTCTTGGCTGGAGGCCAAGAGAGCATCTTTGGCTAAGCAGATGTTGCTTCTTTGACGAAAGTAGTCAGAGAGAGAGAGATGGCTGCCCTGCCCTGTGCTTTTGTCGTTACCTGCACAGGTGAGGCCACGCCCACCTCTAGTCACATGCAGAGGAAGTCTGTCCTAGCCCAGAAGAAAACAGGAAGTTTACCTGCTGGCTGGACAAACATTCCTCCCCATGTGTAAACATGTTCACTCTAGGAATGTTGTACTTGACTTTTCTTGTTGTGTTTCACATCCCACAGATTGGAGAGGCCTGAGCTAACTAAACAGAGCTGTAAAGCGATAAACTATGTTGTAAACCACTTACAGGTTTGTCTCAACATCAGCGGTATATAAACTGCCCAGGTGAAAAATAAATAATCATAAAAATTAAATACCCGTGTTTTGAAGAAGCAGGCCGTGGTACCAGTCACAGCCAGCTGGTTACCCTGTCAGGAGTCTGCAATGGGCACATTGGCTCTGGATTGCCTTTCTGGGGAGCTTTGCCAACAGCAATTGCAAGCATGGAGTATCGGGAATCAGCGGCTCGGCTTAAATTGCTTTTTTCATGGAAATTGAGTGTGAGCCTGTAGACTGGGAATTAATTGGGATCTCTGGCTTCCTCTGATGTGGCAACTTGTTTTCCCACTTGCAGCTCATGCAGGAATTTGCTTTGGTTTGGCAGCACAACTAATGTCGCCTTCCCTTTTATATGCCACTCTGAGTGTGTACATCTAAGCGACAGTAATCAGACTAGGAATTCAGACCAGGGCATTCATCCACAAATGGTCCTTCTCCTTCTCCTGACCAGATGCTGAAAAATCTCAGGAGGGGAGAACGCTCTGGTGCTCCCTTCCTGCTTGAGGGTTTCCCACAGGCATCTTGGTTAGCCACTGTGAGAACAGGATGGTGAACTTGACAGGCTATGGGCCTGATCCACCAAGCTCTTCTTATCTTCTTATACAAGTTATGTAAAGAACATACTGTCCAACTTTGGGAGTCAAGTGTATTCTGGGATGTGCTCCCAAGTGAGTCACATGACACGCTCCCCCCCCCAAGTGCTTTTTTCAAGGCAACTGCACAGCACAAGAACACACGAGATTGTGGTACCCAAACTGGCTGTCTCAATCTCACACAAAAAACTGAGATGTCCCATTTTTTTCCCGGGGCACTTGGCAGGTGTGAAACAACAATAACAGTTAACACTGGTGAGGGTGTGTCATCCTTCACCACTCCTGAGGGCCAAAATTTTGGACATACAGTAGAAAGCGTCTCTCTCTCTCTCTCTCTCTCTCTCTCTCTCTCTCTCTCTCTCTCTCTGCCCTCTCTCTCACACACACAACAGAGACAGACAGACAGTCGCTTCCCACTGTATGTCCAGAATGTTGGCCCTCGGGGTGGTGGAGGATGACAATCCATCACCAGTGTTAACACACTCTCCCTCTCTCTTTCACACACACACACACACACACACACACACACACACACACCTTTGTCCTCTCAACACCTCATGAAGGCTCACTGTTTTCTATTCTACCTGGCTGTTGCTCACTGCTCACCTGGTCTGAAGCCTGATCACAAGCTTGCCCACTGCTTTAACTGTATCAGTCTCAGACTAGACTGCAACCTGTTGCAAGGTAGGCCCCAGGCATGACAAGTCCTAGAAGTAAGAGATCCTTCATTGCTTCCTCTGCACACCGTCCTTTTGTAAGGTTCGGTAAATGCCAGGAGGGTTCATTAACACATTAAAATTGTCACAGCCAACAACGAAACGTATCCCTGGAATCAATAATCAATGTAATGATGGCATCCGTTTAGCTCAGTGAAGGATTGCAGTCTCTCTACAATGCAAATATAATTACACTCCGCTACCTGTGGGTAGTGGAAAAACACCACTGGCCCACTAATTGCCCAAAGTGCTAGGTAGCAAAATCCTGAGTTAAATATTTGCAAAAGGCAGACAGAAAGGTGCCAGCCTGTACATTTGCAATTACTTTTATTTCTGGAAAACTTGGGATGTAGTTATAATAATAACCGTGGGATTAGAGAATCCACAGGGGGGAAAGGGATGCTTATTTGTGGCCACGTTTGAGGCCAAATCTCAGACGGTACCATTTATAAGAGACACAAAATGCAACATGTTACCCATCTTGAAATGGCTAAGGGTACAAACCACCTGAAAATCATTCTGCTACAGTGCAACTAACATGAAAGGGGGCTGTACAATTCTTGCCCAGTTCTTTTTCACCCCCAAGGGCAAGGCCGGCCCTACTACTAGGCAGAGTGAGGCAACCATGTCCATTCACACTCCATCCATCCATCCACCCACCCATTCAGCTATACACACACTTCTGCCCATTCACACCCATTCATTCAACCTCTCATCTATCCATTCATGCTTAGATAGCCTCTCTCAGGTATCCCCACAGAAGGGCACAAGGCAGGGCAAGCCTCAGGAGCTGTCTCTTCAGGATGCTCAGAGTGCCTGGAAATGGCAGCTCTCAAGACAGCATGCACCCCATTTTTCCTCACCCCTCCACTGGAAAATGCATGGTAAGAAGAACTGGAATAAAATAAAATAATGTATTACTTGCACGCCGCCCATCTGGCTGGGTTGCTGCAGCCACTGGAAGCAGCTGGGTGGGCAGGCCATTGAGGGAAGTGGTGGCCAGGTGGCTGGAAGCCGGGAGAAGCAGGTCCTACTCCTTCACACAGAGCATAGTTAAAGTGTGGCATCTGCTCCTACAAGAAATAGTGATGGCCACCAACTTGGATGACTTTAGGATTAGGCAAAATCATGGGGGATAAGGCTACCACTGGCTATTAGCCTCCACTGCAGGAGGCAGGAGGCTTCCGAATACCACCACACCTAATGGTAAGTCCAGTGCTTCCCCCCCAGGGGGTACTCAAGGGAACGCAGTACTGGCACCTCTTTTTTGTTGTTAAATAGTGTGGCACTTACTGTAGCAACTAGAGAAAAAGCACTGGGCAAACCTGATAAAACTTTATTGATGGTAAATCATGGTCTAAAACAGATGGTTCATTTTTTGACACCATGGGTTATAGATTCTATTTGTGGCAGATATATTATATTAGTCGGGTGCAAAGGGTCTACTCAGAAGGTGTTTTCTAGCCATCAGATCAGAGGCAGCAAACATACCAGTCACTGGAGGGCAACAGGGGGAGAGTCCAGGGTGCTGGGCTAGCTAAACCAGGTAAGGAAACCTGTGGCCCTCCAGATGTTGCCCTCCAGATGTTGTGGGACAGTGCTCTTCTGATGTTTTTATGATAGATTCAACCACAGATTTTTCACACTCTTAAAATACTCCCAACATCTACCCATTATTATCTTGCTTTGTGTCTTCTTGTCTCAGTTTGGACGGTGCTCACCTCAATGAACTTTCTCTATGTTCTCCTTGTGAGCTTTTACAGAGGATGAATCCCGCATCTTCTGCATCCCTCTTTTTCTACCTGGTTAGAAGAGGGACAGCTGGTAAGCTGGATGGAAATCCTGAAGGCTGGATCAACCATCTGGCCACCAGTTGCAGCGAGGCCAACCTACAAAACCTCTTAATTGAGTGGGAGGAAGTAGCAGCCAGTCCGTGGAATTCCCCAAAGATCTCCCTGACCACTGCACGATGATGTATTTATTTAAGGAGTTTTTGTCGCTTAAGCGAAATATCTGTTTTTCCTCAGAATGACCACAAAGGAAACTACTAATGATACAACTCTGAGGATGTTGTGCAACTTCCAAATGCTCCATCATGATCTCTGTTAGGGAGTCTGCATTTTCCAGGCTCAGGAGAGGGAATGGAATACAGTTGTCATCTTAATGATTTGTTTTTAATAAAGTAGAAGAGCTTTTGACAGGATTCGTGGGATCAGGGAGCACTTGAACCTTAAAGATGAAGCACTTCTTCATGGCTTGATGCTTGTAAGAGCTGCCTTTGTATTCATAGAATCATAGAACTGTAGAGTTGAAAGGGACCCTGAGGGTCATTGAGTCCAACCCCCTGAAATGCAGGAATGTCAACGAGATCATTCATGACAGATAGCCATCAACCTCTGCTTAAAAACCTCCAAGGAAGGAAGTTCCACCACTTCTTGTGGGAGTCTGTTTCACTGTCACACAACCCTTACTGTCAAAATGTTATCCCTGATGTTTAGTTGGAATCTCCTTTCTCATAACTCAAAGCCATTGGTTTAGATCCTATCTTCTGGAGCAGGAGAAATCAAGCTTGCTCCATTTCCCATATGACAGCGCTTGAGATATTTGAAGATGGCTATCATATCTTCTCTCAGTCTCCTCTTTTCCTGGCTAAACATATACAACTCCCTCAACAGTGCCTCATAAGGCTCGGTTTCCAGACCCTTGGTCATAACTTGGTCACCCTCCTCTTCACATGTTCCAGCTTGTCAAAAACCCTTCTTAAATTGTGATGCCTAGAAGTGGACATAACACTCCAGGTGTGGTCTGAACAAGGCAGAATAGAGTGGGACTTTCACTTCCCTTGAAGTGGACACCATACATCTGTTGAGGTATCCTAAGACTGTGCATGCACACCTTGTGCCAAGCCCTAAAAGAGCCCAGAAAGGGCAAAAAGGTGCGAAAACAGTGCCTAGGAATCTCACGAGACTTTGCAAATGCAATCCCACAAGCTCTCGGACCGACTGTTGAGGCCTGTGGAAAGTTGGAGTTTGAGCAAGAAAACTGAGAGCCACCTCTGCCACCATTCATGCCCGTCTGGTTAAGTGCTGCTGGTTTTTCAAAGGGTTTTTCAAGGGTTTCCAGCGGTTTAGAGGGTGTTTGCAGTCTCATCCAATATATACAAGATTTCACTTAAACACACGGTGTGTTGGTATGTAACCCCTGCATAAATGGGGAGTTGCCTGTATATGCTATGTGATGAAGCTGCCTCATTGCTCTCTTACAGAGAGTTGTCAGGAAGGGACAGAGTGATCTCTGTTTGTCCATAACCAGGCAGGCTTCACACTTTCTCCAGCTGACTTTTATTTCATAGGCAAATGATACTTGCAGTATGACCAGTGATAAAAGATCTGTGAGGCCAAATCGTTTAGCGGTACATAATAGGAAGATCTTGCTTTGGCTGCTCTACACAGTTTATGGCATGCGGCAATTTAGGCTGATCTGCTATTCTGGTCAGAAAAGATGAAGATGTTTTAGAGCTGAGAAAAGATGAAAAGACGAAGATGTTTTGGGGCTGAGAATTTGGGTGTCACAAGGAGATACCTTATTGTGCATGCAACATTAACTTCTTTTCTCAATAACTTTTTATGGCCTAAGGGCATAAAAGTAGTCCTTTGGTTAGCTGAGCACCTGAAACTAACCATCTTTAGATATTTATGGATCAACCAATCCTCTGGAAAGCGAATGAAACAAAAGATGAAAATAGCTTTCCACGGTTTGTGAAATTTCATCACAGAGCAAATTCTTGTGGCTTCATTGCAAATCTCTGGAAATAACATGGAAGCGCTAGCAGACCCCTTAATCTGGAGTGCAGCTACTGGGTACCATGCTAATAATAGCTCCTGGCTGTGTGTAAAAGGACTGGCCGGCTTGCTCTTCAG
Organism: Podarcis melisellensis; assembly: GCF_964234715.1. Lineage (NCBI taxonomy): Eukaryota > Metazoa > Chordata > Lepidosauria > Squamata > Lacertidae > Podarcis > Podarcis melisellensis. The sequence goes on from NC_138544.1 coordinate 40,926,190, forward strand.
GGTTCAGCTCCTGCTCCCAGGGGGTTGAAGCCGAGCTCATTATTTTGTTCTCTTCATTCCACTAGAGTGACTCCAAACCGTGACAGCAAATGGGGATAATTGAAGTGAAAGTGCTCAATCCCGACTGCCCCAATCTTCTCATAAAACAATCACCGGATTGTTCCGGGGACCGTTGACACAACAAAACCTTGTACTGCCGATGCTGCTCTGTAATTAGCAAGCAGTTGCTGTCAGCCCCATCAAATGCGTTTTTATGTGATGAAGTGAACAGGGCAACAATGGACTATCTTCCCTTGCAATCAAGGAGAAGAAACTGCTCTGAGCGAAGCTGACAATTATGTAAAGGGAACTAAGTGAATTTGGCTTACAGATCACACTTAGCCCCCACAGACGGAATAGGGGACCTTTGAGGCCCATTTCGAGGTCTTTGCTCCTTTGTACCTCCCTGGCTAAGTGCCTAATGAGGCACAGAGGAAGCAAAGGCAGACCAAATTATTTCTCTGTTTCTTATTGTCTTCCCCCGCCGCCTCGACCCTGCTCCATGTGGGGAATCACCGCACTCTGCTGTCCATTGGCGTATTCAGGCTCAGAGCCTGATCTTATCGCCCAAAGACAACAGAAAACAGAAGTCTGCTTTCAGAGACACTCACAGGAAGTTTGGTACGGTGACTCATAAACACAAAGGTTTCCTTATAATAGGTAAAACAATGACAGTGACTTCTGAAGCTGAAACCTGAGATTATTACAACGCCCAGGCAAGCTTTACTTGACTTGTGGCATTTTCCACGACTGGTGAAGATTCGTGTCTTGTATTTATGGTGGAAGGAGGGAAGTGGGCAGGCAGGCAGGCAGCTCAGCATTCTTAACTTTTGTTAGACCAGAGTGAGAGCTTAATTCTCCCTCTCCCAACCTGGTGCACTCTTGAGATGTTCTGAACTACAACTCCCATCATTCCTGATAGTTGGCCATGCTGGTTGAGGCTGCTGGGAGTTGTAGCCTAAAACCTCTGGAGGAAACCAGGACGGGAAAGGCTGGCTTAATGATATATAGCAGCCTTCCACAACTATCAGGGCCAATGGTCAAGGATGAAAGGAATTGTAGTCCGAAGGAGAGTACCAGTTGGAATATATATATGCATGAACATTAGAAGAAGCTGTTGGATCAGGGCAATAGCCCATCTCCATTCAGCGTGTGATCTCTCCCTCTCCCCCCCCCTCTCTCTCTCTCTCGTCTCTGGGTGTGTGTATGAGATAAAGCCAATTTGGTCTTAAGAAAAGCTGCCTCAGAATTTTCTGCACACCATCTTGGCTGTGAGTCCTGGAAGACCTGGTCACTGCCTTGTAGGCCTTTTCCTCCTGATTTGGGAGGGCAGAGCCTTGACTGACTCCAGCTACAAAAGCTGAGGTTGCTGAATAGGATAGGCTGGGGTGAGGTTTGAAGGGTTTTGTTTTGGGTTGGGTTTTTCTAACGTTTGGTGTTTTTTTTAGTGTTTGGGGTTTTTTTGTATCTTTATTTTAGATCTTGTGATTTATGTGGAAATTGTTCAGTTTGGTTGTCTATTTTTCAATGTTTCAGTTATAGTTTGCAACTACTTTTAAGTCGTAGTTATGTATTTCTTTCGTGTCACAAGCCACCTTGAGGATGGTTCTAACGATGTTAAAATGATTGTTGGTCCCATCACCCATGGCCACTGGCTGTTAGCTGGGGCTGATGGGAGTGGGAGTCCAGCTAGTGGGGGGGGGCAGAGGTTCTTTGTCCCTGATACAGAGGAAAGTCTGCCTGCCAGGGAATTCACCCTGCGGTTCATTTTCATGGTACCACTGTTTCCCTCTCAACCAAATCACCACGTCGAATGATTTCACTGCAGCAGTGCCGCAACTCCTTTAAGACGAGCAGGCAAAAGTCTCAGGCTTACCCAAGCTTGTTATGTTTGGCACTGAAACAATTACTGATCTCACATCTGGAATAGTAGCAGAGAATTCTGTACACTCACAGGGCAAATCTCTGCTTTCACTCACACCTGTCTGACCCCCACAGACGTCACTCTTCATTAAATGTAATAATATTAAATGGAAAATGGGTTTAAAAAGAGCAACGCCTACTAAAGTCTGAACACAATGATAGCTGCCTTTTCACAGAAAATTTATGTATCCCTGCTCTGTGTCACAGTTTCAGTTTAGAGTTTGTTTACGTTCACACCCCAGAAAACTTCTCCAGCAATATAGCACATGAGGCAATTTAGGTTGTTGCCTTTTCCCTCCTGCTTGCATGAAAGGCAAAAATTCAACAGGTGCAGCTTCTCATAACATCAGTTCAGTGCCAAAAACAGCTTCACCTACTAACTACTGGATTGCTATATTTTCTTTTACATTTTTTTTTGTCTGAAGAAGCATTCTGGTGATTTCAAAAGCCTGCTTGCTGCTCTGTAGCACTTTTATTTAGATAAACCTGCAGGATTCCACCTCCCACTAAAGGAATAACATGGCTAATAGTTTCTACCTATCACGCATCTATCAAAGTCACAAGACTCTCCAATTTGGGGGGGGGGGAGAAATGAAAAAAACGTGGTGACTCTAGTGTAAATCCATTAAGTACGCAAGGGTGCACTTGATTAATGAAACAAGCAGCGTACATAAATAGTTGTATGTATGTATGCAACAACAACAGCCATACTCCTGTACGTACAGAAATGGAAAGAATGAGAAGTACCAGCAAAGAAGGAATGGCTTCAAAAGTCAATGGACTATGCGGAAATGGCAAAATTGACAGCAAAAATAAGTGATAAAAGAGATGAGCTGTTCATGGCGGAGTAGAGATCCTTTTTGGAATATTTAAAGAACTGTTATGGTCAAATGAAAACATGGGCAGGGTTTGAATTATAAGCAGTGGAATGAAAACAATGATAAGTGAAATAGAGGATAATTGTATTAGATTAACGTATTCCACGTAAAGCAGTAGGTACAAGGTAGGAATAAAAACATCATGAAAGTAAGGGTGGGAAGTCGAAATTCAAGAAAAAAATATATATTGAAAGAGAAGTAAATTTGTAAAAACCTGTGGAAATCAATAAACAAATTATGTCATAAGAAATTAATGAAACATGCAGTGCGATGTCATAAGAAGATCCTGCAGGATCAGGCCAATGGCCCATCTGGCCCAGCTTGCTGTTCTTACAGTGACTAACCAGATGCCTACAGGAAGGCAACAACCAGGACCCGAGTGTAACAAGCACTGGGCACATTTGTGATTCCCAGCAACAGGCTTTCAGAGGCATATTGCCTCCATTAGTACTGGCAGAACATAGCCATCGTGGCTCATACCCATTGACAGCTTTATCCTCCATCAGGGCATCAAATCCTTATTTAAAAAACAAAAATAGATTTTTATTAGGTTTTTTAAAAAACACAAAATTTAACATCCACTTTCAATGTAATATATTTTGACTTTCATCCTTGATGTTCCTGTAGTATTCCTTTAGGTAACCCTGACCATTAGGTCCAGTCGTGACCGACTCTAGGGTTGCGGCGCTCATCTCGCTTTATTGGCCGAGGGAGCTGGCGTACAGCTTGCGGGTCACATGGCCAGCATGATTAAGCCGCTTCTGGCAAACCAGAGCAGCGCACAGAAACACCGTTTACCTTCCCGCCACAGTGGTACCTATTTATCTACTTGCACTTTGACATGCTTTCAAACTGCTAGGTGGGCAGGAGCAGGGACCGAGCAACGGGAGCTCACCCCGTTGCAGGGATTCGAACTGCCGACCTACTGATCAGCAAGTCCTAGGCTCTGTGGTTTAACCCACAGAGCCACCCATGTCCCTATCTGCTGCCATAACTGCCTTTTATTTTCTATTGCATTATAACTTACATTACATTCATTTATTTATTCTCCTTCCCTTGCCTGTTGTTCAAATCCTGCTCACGATTTCATGTGGCTATAGTTCCCCCTCTTAAATAGTTCGAAAAGAACCTCCACTCTTTGACAAAGTTCTCATTTTCTGATCTCTTATTTTTTTGCTGTCAACTTGGCCATCTCTTCATAGTCCATGAACTTTATCTAATCCTCTTTCAAAGCCATCCACGTTGGTAGCTATCGCTACCTCTTGGGAGAACAAAACCCAGAGTTTAACAATGTGCTGTGTGGGAAAAGTACTGTCCTGAATCATCCACCAATACCATCCATCATGGTTTGTCCCCATCACACTTCAATTTATCACATTCTGCTTACATGGGGTAGGCTGATGCTGAATACAATGGGGCTATATACTTCTTTCATTGTCAGGGAAGTGCAGGGGGTCCCTGAGGCAACCCAGTAGCACACAGTTAGGCCTTAAAGCTAAGCAGACCCAAGTGACATATTTCAGAAGCAAAGGGAGTTCATTTTTAACGTCACTGACAGAGGGATGGCTTACCATTCACATCCAGTTAATTACGATGATTGGAATATAATATAGGGCTACCTCTTTTTCCTGACAAAGGAAGTGATGGCAGGATATCAGTCTCCCCCTCTCCCGCCGTTCACGCTCTGCCCAAGGTTTTAAAGTGAGCAACAGCACATAAAACATGACACACCATGTTTCCTGGTCTTAGCAGCATGTTGTTAGAGGATAAACTGCATCCATATATGGGTGGCGGTGGGGAAAGAGGCAGTGAGGTAAATCACTCCGACAGAGCCCAGGCAAAGCAAGTTTTGTAGACCATCAAGGCGTGGCCCAGTAGTGTCAGCCCAGAAACAACCAGTTCCCTCAAGGCTGGCAGCCCTGATCATTGTTACATGAAAATGCTGCCCCATTTCCTGGTGTCTGTGATTAGCCTTTGTGGAAGGATTAAATCAGCGGCTGTGATGCTAACAACAAATTTCATTTGTTTTTAACATACCTCCGCTGACCCTTCTTTGGTCAATGTGGGTTGGGGCAGGACGACAATAGAAATGGACACAACCCATGTGTTACAATACAGTATTTCACTCCAAACATGTTGACTACGTCTACGAGGAATGTCATTTATAACCTGGAGAAGGAGGAGACGGAATGAAATGCTAGAACTCCGCAAGCCGCCGCCCAAGAAAATAATGAATGGCTACTTATCATCATCCTCTGGATTCATAAGAAGAGCCACTTTCTATATACACCCACTGGAATCTAGCGACTAGATCCAACCATCAAGTCACTTCCAGGTGATCTGGTTGTTGAGCATTCATCTTGATTTGTTTGTACCAAGTTTGCAGGAAGGTTAGATGACGTCGACTACTGACTGAGCATTAATTCTGATATACATGCATGGAAGTTAGACAACTTTGTGTCAAGCGAATATTACCCCAATCTTTCCAGTGCATTTCCCTTTTTGCAGAAGCGCTCCAAATCCTCTTTAACTTCATGACCGGAATCTGCCAATCCTTGAGGTATTGTGGTCCTGAGCCGTTTAAGGCTTTATAAGTCAAAACCAGCACTTTGAATTGGGCCCGGAAACTAATTGGTAGCCAGTGCAGTCAGACCAGGATCGGTGTAATATGCTCAACCGTCTTGCTCTGGTGAGCAACCTGGCCACTGAATTCTATTTTGTTGATTCCCATTTTTGGTCACTGAATGGGGCTTCTGCAGAAAGCCCATTTGTATGTACTCTCTGTGGGTGGACCTTTCAACTCAGGAGTGAAACTTGTAAAACCGAGTTTTTGGAGCTACTTGCAACAACAATGTAGCCAGCGCCACACATATCCATGATTCAGCGATGCTGAAATTCAAAGTGCCTGATTCACACTTGAGCACCGTGGTAATTAAATTCTGGGAGCTCAGCTCCAGGGCAAATGGCACTCCATTGCAGCTTGAGAATCAAGCCCTACAACAGCACAACAGCCTTTAGGCTGGGAACAATTCATTTATTTTTGTTTCATTTTAACAAATGTTTAGGTCTGTTTGTTTCTGAACTCCTCAGTATTCACCGAGTGGCAGATTGTGAAAATAGGAAGAAAGCTATAACTTTTTAAAGACTGCTGGCCAAACATATTTTGCTAATACTAATAGAATAAATTGGGTTCTCTCTTAAATAAAGAAAAATCCCCAGGTCCCTGTGGTAGGTATTAGCCTTTGGTTTCCAGTTACTCAACCTTTTTACAAGTCTTACAGATCTCATAAACTTTGAATGTTGTAGTAAAAGTATTTATAGGGCAAGTCAAAGAAAAACATAAAATTGTGTTTGAGAAGGTTCATCGTGAGTTGTATATTTTTTTAAAACAAAAACAAAGACTTTTTTTCATTTTAAAATACGGAATTCCTTGATCCCACTGAAAAATGAGAGCTATTTCAAGAGAAGGACTCAGACGTGTCCCAGTCTTTTCATTAGCATTTCCTCTTTCAGAGTTATTAAAGCATACCTTGGGAACCCCTTAAAATGGGGTTAATTGAAAGTGACAACTGAGCTACTACAATGCTATCACACGAATATTTGTGGAGTAAATGCAGAATACTGCCTGGCAGGGTCAGATGCTAGTTCGGCTGTTCCATCTGAAGCTGAGTTGACAGCGGGTCAGGAACAAGAAAAGGCCAGGCCTTTGGGGCTTAGTTCACACTTCCAGGTGGACCATTTGATAAAGTGATGTAGGGATGGGCCGTCACATCCAGGGCCGGCCCAAGACATTTTGCTGCCTGCAGCAAAGGGCAAGAAGGAACCTCCCTCCATATCCCATATACAGAAGCTGGCAGCTGAATCTTGCTTCAACACTGGCAATGGGATAATGTGCTCCACTGCACCTGAGGGTAGTAGGCCAGGCTTACTTGTTTATTTGTTTGGAAGCATTTTTACATAGCTGAAGATTAAAAAACTCTAAGTAGTGCACTAGAGGAAAACAGTAAAAAGTAGCATTAAAACAAATATACAATGAAAAAGCAGTAAAACAGTAGTACAAAATCACATAAAAGCAGGAATTCAGGGAATTCAAATGAATGAAATGGTTAGGAGGCACAGGGCAGACCAAAAGGTACACACAATTCTGTCCACTTCTTACTCATAAACATTTACTGCCTGAAGTGGACAGCTCACATTGCCTTATGGTAGGGATGGCACTGGTCTTTCAGAAAGAGAGAGAAAAAAACACAGACTTGTGGATCATTGCATTTTATTTATTTATTCAGATCTGGATACATTAAAATACAAAATGAGAATCCAAAATACATAATAATAGCTAATAACTCCCCCCAAAACACATTTTAAAGGCCATAAAATGTTCAGTCAGCCAAAGGCATGGTTATAGAAAAACATTTTCTCCTGGCATCATTACTTTCTTTTCAGTGGAGTCAGGTCACACAATCAGTTCCCAGTCCTTCTCAGATGCTCACCAACATCCAGAGATCAAGTACAGGCAGCAACTGTTTTGTTTACAGTCCTGACCCCCATGCTCATCAATGGAGCGCACATTTTGCCCTGCCCCCTTTTCTAGCCACTTCCAGGTTACGGTGATGCATTCGGTCGTGTGTCAATTGGATGTGCGTAAATTGGTCGTTGCATGTATTGTACATTTGCATGTGAATCAGACCTAGATCTGACTCAGAATCTCTTGAAAAAGCCCTTGTTTCTGGAAAGTGATGATCTCTCTTCTGGGTGCTGTTCGGTATGCCTGAGGCCTACTTTGCAGGAAGCCTCAGGCCTAGAGTCCAATCATAGCACCTTTGGATAGCTGCCATTGCCCTGGCAGGGACTCCTGCTGATCTCTGTTCTTGGCCCTCCTTTTAATTCTCCCTCCCCAATAGTGGACATCTGGGTCCATGAGCCACTGCATTCATCTCCCTAGTGCCCTGAGCTGCCATTTTACTTTACCACAATGCTTCAGGTGCTGCACCAAGGCCACCTGTGTTGGGCTGAGAACTGCAATGGCTATCTTTGGCCCTGTTCATGCAATTGCTTACAAAGTTGAGTTAATTTTAATCAGTTTTAGTATTTTAACTTCTGGATGTTTTAAAGTACAGTTGTAAATTTTTCTTGATTTTACTGTTTTACCTTTTGAAAACTGCTTTGAGAGGGTTTGGGAGTTTTTTGGGTTTTTTTACAATCAAGGGGTGTATAAATTTTATGCATTCATTCATTCAGTTCCTCTATGATGGAGGAGGAGCCAGGTGTCCCCTTCAGCCATGCAATTCCCACAGGCGATCCAAGAGCTTTTTGGCAGGGGAAGTATAATTCAACTTGTAAAAGCTAAAGGTAAAGGGACCCCTGATCATTAGGTCCAGTCGTGGCTGACTCTGGGGTTGCGGCGCTCATCTCGCTTTATTGGCTTCCGGGTCATGTGGCCAGCATGACTAAGCCACTTCTGGCAAACCAGAGCAGCGCACGGAAATGCCGTTTACCTTCCCGCCGGAGTGGTACCTATTCATCTACTTGCACTTTGACGTGTTTTTGAACTGCTAGGTTGGCAGGAGCAGGGACCGAGCAATGGGAGCTCACCCCATCGTGGGGATTTGAACCGCCGACCTTCTGATCAGCAAGTCCTAGGCTCTGTGGTTTAACCCACAGTGCCACCCGAGTCCCATAATTCAACTTGAGTGTTGTCTTTATGCGAGAAGCTATCACGTCATTTATTTAGTATATTTATATCACACCTTTCCTCCAAGGAACTGAAGGCACCAAACATGGTTCTCCTTTCCCCTCAATTTTATTCCCTTACAACAACCCTGTGTGGTAAATTAGGCGGGCGCCAGATTGGTCACCCAGGGAGCTTTCTTGACTAAACAATGGTTTCTAGCCCAATACTTTTGTTCACTATATCACACTGACTCTTGCGTAGGTTGGCCTGTGTTGGTGTGTGAGACACTCTTCTAGTTTCGCTTTTTTCGGTTCCTTAACTTCATAGCCAGATGAAAATTAAAGTCTGAGGCCACTGTTCGTTAAGTGCCACAGGAAGAAACTGGGCCAGTAAATATCTCCTCTGAGAAGTAAAATAGCCGCTGCAAAGCAGATACAAGGCCCTTTTTGTGAGCTACGATTCCCTTGGGACAATAGAGAGCGCTTTTACAATCTTTCATCTCTGCTTGAAAGCAAATAAAGCTTCTGCTCCCAAAGTGAGCAGCAGATCTTGGGAGCAGATTCTCTAATAATGCCATCTTCTGACTGCCATTCATGTAAACAAAGAAAGATTTTGAGAGAGAAAACAATCTCATAAACAGCAACGGACAGCTTTTATGAATCTTAGGACTTCAAAGCAACAAACCTCGCTGGACCAGGCTACTTTATTAAAGCAAATGCCGTATTGGAAAAACAGATGTCTGAACAGTCCCAGGCTTCAATATATGAACATAAATTCACCCCACTCCATTGGCTGGAGCTTCAGATCTGTGATCCAAAGTGGCTCAATTCTGAACTGCCCTGGCTCTGAGATGGAACAACCCTAGAATTATTTACACTAGCATTCCCAACCAGTTCAGATCATAAAATATGGAATACATTGGTTATGGAATACATTGTTTTTTTTCTTCACAGACCTGAGGCCTGCAACATTTTTTAAAAATCTGAGATTTTCTTAGAAAATCTTGGATTTTCATATCCTTCTAAGAAGCTTACAAGGTTTGTATAAAGCATAATGTGAAGAGACTGTGTACAAAGTTTTCTGCATCATCACCTCATGTTAGAATTCTGATGATGGGGATGATAACAGAGCTGATTTGGGCAGCCACCCCTGATGGTTGCCACTTTGTTTTATCAGAACAGCACAGATATTGTAGCATTCCAGTGCATTATGGAAAAAATAGCAATAGCAAAAAATGGCAGGCATCAATGGGGACTTCCTGAGAAGTGAGGCATTCTGGGGAAACAAAATGGCAGGCACCAGGAATGAACACTGAAATAAAATACACAACCACATGGAGGCTGCAGCAAAAACAGAGCAAAAAACCAAACCAAAACAAAACCTGTTGAAGAAGACCAGAAACCAAAACTAAAGTAACAAAATGAATACGAGGCTAAGAATGATTAATTAAATGAATGGAATTCTAATGCAAGGTTAGCTCACCAGAATTATGGGCTACAACCCACATAATTTCTGACCACTGACTGTGCTCACCGGGGCTGAGTAGAAGGGTAGTCACAAATATCTGGAGGGTACAAAGTGGTCATCTCTTGCTCTAATTGATAACCAACAAAGTAAAAACTATATTTTATGCCTTCCAGATGATGTTGAATTACAACTATGTTTATCTCAGACCATGCTGGCAGGGTGTTTATGGGAGCTGCAGTATGAAAACACCTGGAGGACACCATTGGTTATCTCTGGTTATAATAAAACAAATGGAATAGTGATTTTGGGGGGGTCATGCTTACACATAGTCTTCTCCTCTACCTCCGCCTCCCCTCATGCGTCCCATCTCGATGTGCTGGGAGCTGGAGTCTATCACATCTAGAAGGTGCCATGCTGGCTAACCCTGTCTAAGGATGTAAGCCTGAGGGCAGGGCCAGTTTCTCCTTTACAGCACCTGAATTGCTGCAAGCTGACTCAGGAGGTAACCTGTGTCTGAAAAAAGTGGGATAAAAATATAATAAATAAAGCAGTGACGCAAGAGCGGCCTCTGTTACAAGAGCCATGATGCCCTCAGCAAGGAACAAGGTCCCTCGCAGGAACTTGTAGCGCGAATCAAACATACCATTAGCTTGTCAGGCTCAGCCAAGGGAAATAACAGGCAGCTGGCTCGTGCTGCCAGACTGAAATGGAAAACTGTTGCCCCTTAACAGAAGATTTCCTCAGAGAAAATTAAGCACGAGGGCCAGCAACAGACCTGGTTATTCATGAGATGGGTGTCACGGGGAGGTCAGTGGAAGGACCTTGCTTAAAACCGTTGGCTGCATTCATGAAATTCTGCCTGACTTCTGTAGTTTGGGGGGGGGAAAGCCTGCACAAGATCTAGATCGTCGTCAAACTAGAGGACGTCAAACTAAGGCCCGCTAGCTGGATACGGCCCGCCGGGCTCTTTAATCCAGCCCACGAACCTTGCGGACCTGGCTGCCCACTTTGTCAGTCTCCACGCTAAACAGGTGCGGTGCAGAGGCCTCGCCGCGCGGAAACTGACTTCCGCGGCACGGCATGGCTTCTGATTGGCTTCTGATTGGAACAGTGCACTGGCCCCCTCCTGAAAAAGTTTGCTGATCCTGATCTAGATGAGCAAAGTCGCACAGCCACAGAGGCCTAGCACAAAGGTGTTGGGCACATAGGCCTCTGGCATTGGGGGGCGGCAGAAAAAATGTGGTGCATTCTGTATCCCAGTGGGTCGGTCAATCCAATACTGTATTGACCTGAATATAAACCGCACCTGCAAATAAGTCACACCTTTAAAATTTGGCATCTTGGGGGAGGCGTAGGAGTTGTGGATGGAACAGGCTCTGTTGCTCCACACTCTCGGGTTGCTCTTTAAGGGGGAGCTGCATTGCTTTGCCGGCAGCGTAAGGTTGTGAATATAAGCCCCGCTTGACTTTTCACAATTGGAATTGGGGGGGGGGGGAGTGTAGCTTATATTTGGGCCAATACGGTAAATGCCAGCTACAGTGGAGTGGAATTTGCTGGGGGTTGGGTGGACCTTTGAAAAGGAAACTTACTGACTGCAGCAATAAATAAATAAGGTGTGCTAAAACAGAGCATTTCAGCGTGGCGGAAAGAGAACTCTTTGGGTGCAAATTACATAGGATCGGATAGGGTTCTTCCTGGAGCACACCCTTCCCATTAAAGCCAAGCTGTTTATGGTGTCCTGTGTACTTTACAAGCCCCTGGATGACTGCCTCTGTGTGGCAGAGTGGAAAGTGGACCCTTGCTGCTTTCTATGGGGTTTTCCGTCCTGTTCATTCCACCCTGACATTTGATGGATTCCAGAGCTGCATTAGGCTCCTGCTAGTTTTTACAGATTTCAAAGTGCCGCACTGGAAAACTAGACTTTTGTTTTGCTCACCCCAATATTTCCCAAACAACAATATCATCAGGCAAAACTTAGATGCACAACTTAGATGCATTAGGGGCTAAGTGAGGGGCTGCTAAAATTCAAATACCTTTAAAAATCCTGATGATTTCATGCACCCCACTTTCACCTGTGTTTTGTAGGGTTACATGAAATGTAGCAGTCGGGTTAATTGAGTGATAATCAGCTCTGTTTTTGGCTCCTCCTCCCCTTGAAATATTTCAGTTCAAGCTTGTAATTACAAAAAGCTCTGTAATTAAAAATTCACATCTGAGCTTTCTTTTTTCTTTCTCCCTCCTGACCACTTTCTCTTTTGTGTTGTGTCTTTTCGACTGTGACCCTGAAGGCATCAACTGTATTATTGTTTACATTTGAAAGCCACTTCTGGGAGCATTGTTTGGCTGAAGAGCAGGATAAAAATGACAAGTCGTCTTTCCATCCCCTGGCTCCATCCAAGAAAGTGGAATTCTCTGTCCCAGAAGAGTCAGAATTTTATTTGGATGTTTCTTGAAGATGTTATTGTTCTATGAGTAGAGATGGAGGAGATTATTGAATCAGTTCACATTTAAAGGTGAACCTTCCTGACTTGCATTTTCCAAAACAATATGTGAACCAAAACAAAGTCATCCTTTGGAAATTCGTATGTCTCTGGATTTTGCAATGCCATTCTCTAGCCAAGTAAATGGTACAAAAATGTGTATGCTAGGGTAAAGTTTATATAAAATGCACACATTTGTGAAAAGAACATACAATATATTTGGCTTTGCAAAAATGTATGTGTTAGACAAAATTGCCTACAAAAACCTTATATATGGAGGCATTTGCACTAATGTGCTGATGAGTTTTTATGTGGATTTTAAAAAGATTCACAAACTGATGTGGAAATGGGGAGAACTAAACTTAAGACTGAGAAGAAAGCAACAACAAGAAATCAAAATTTACAGGTCTGGCCAAACCTATCTGGGAGGTTTTCAGTTGAACTGGATTTTGATTATGTCTGGCACCCTATTCCTATAATTTTAAGTCTTACCTTGACTGTTTTACTTACATAGAAAATACTTTGATTCAAGGAAGAACGTATAACCAGCAATGGACACGATCCTTTATGGCCTACCTACCAGTACACCTTATTAGAAACATAATAAGCTGCAAAGTTTATATCTTTCACCATAATTAGGAGGGTCTGAAATTTGCAGTAGAATCTCACTCTTAGAGGCAAACCCAAAACTTAAAAGCATTAAAAAGACTATTATCCGCCAAAATAGATTACATTTTCAAAAATCCACAAACTAAATGCTTTATCAAGTACAGGGGGAATGTGTTTCCACAAGGGAAAAAAAGAGGTAAGCAACACACTTAAGAGCAAAGTGCAGTCAATCACACACATCCTTTCTCAGTTGTGTTTGATATTTATGCAATATAACTTCTTGTCAAGACGGGAGAATCTCTTGAGCTGGGGCCAAGAAGGTGGTGGTTCTTTTATTCTTCAAAACTCTTCTGCAGCATCCTCTTTGTGTACAAGTTCCATCACCTCAGGGTATTCCCTGCTTTGAAGGCAGTTGCGCGTATAAAATACCCAGCACATCAATTGTCTTGTGCTTTGTAATCATAACATAAACATTACTTCAGCGGTCTAATTCACATCTCAGATATCTCCCCCTCCACTTTGCGTTGCTCTCTGCCAAAAAGCATCCAAAACATGCGGTGTCAAGAGCACCGTCCTATCGAAAGGAATGGGGTGATTCCAGAATAAACATCATTTTGTGCATTTACTCTAGTAGATTTGATTTCCCTTGATTCGCTCCCACTTGTCCTCTTTCTTTAAAACAGAGATGGGGAACCTGTGGCTTTGCAGGGGTTGCTGGAGTCCAGCCCCCTTCATCCCTGAGCACAGGGGCTGAGGGGCCTTGGAGCCCAGTGGCCCCTGGAGGGCTGAAGGTTTGTGCTTGTAACTTTGATTTAACATCATATCAAATCAAAATTTTATTGCGGTCCAAAGACCCACAAAACAGTTTCAAAACTAGATACAGTTAAAACGACCCGACAGACAGATGGAAGATACCAAGGCAGTCATTTTGTTTTATCTAGGGCATAATGATGTTTGTTTCTTATAACCTCCGAAAGAAACTTTTCCACGGCCAGTGTAATATCATTTGACTTGTCTTTAATATGGGATATTTAATACGGGAGGCTTCGGATTTTCCTGGCAAATTTGCCAGTAAGGGTTTGATCAGTTGGTCCCTTGCTTGCTCATATTGCCCACAATGCAGTAGGATAGGCTTCATACAATCGACGTCCTGGGAACATAAACAAAGCCTATTCTGATAGGGGATGCTTTCAGTCTGCCCGTTAGAACTTCCAAAGGAAATACATTTAGTCTGGCTTTGGTAAATAAACGCCGATATGTAGGTACAGACAAATTCCTAAGGTATGAGGATGTCTGAAAACTGTATTGTACCTGTATTGGATTCCAGCTGCGACCGAGCTACAAATTACATAAGATCAGGATTGCAGGTCGCTATGTGAGATGTCCCAAATATCATAAATATTTCTATATAACGGTGTTATTCTCTCCAGGACAATCCTACTTGTTCTGGAAAAGTTCTGCATGACATACAAATGTGCCCTACCATGCCTCGTTATATGGCCAACCCAACCCAACCCAACCCAACCCAACCCAACCCAACCCATGCTATGTAGGAATCACAACTAAGGAATCCCTGGCAGATGGCCACCCAATCTGTACCTTTCCCAAGTGGTTGCCTGTCTGGAGTGTGTCCTGTGCTAATGCCTCTTGCTTGCCCTGATGTTTATACAGTGGTACCTCAGGTTAAGAACTTAATTCGTTCTGGAGGTCCGTTCTTAACCTGAAACTGTTCTTAATCTGAGGTACCACTTTAGCTAATGGGGCCTCCCGTCGCTGCTGCCTGATTTCTGTTCTCATCCTGAAGGAAAGTTCTTAACCTGAGGTACTATTTCTGGGTTAGCGGAGTCTGTAACCTGAAGTGTCTGTAACCCAAGGTACCACTGTACAAGCAATCCCTATCCCCCCCCCCCGAGTGACAATTCCCAGGGTTCCCTGTGAAGAGGGATGAATTGTTAAATCATTCTGGGAACTGTTGCTCTGGGAGGGTAATAGGACATTTCCAAACAACTCTCAGCACCCTTAACAAGCCACAGCTCCCATAATTCTTTAGGGGGAGCCATGGCTTTTTAAAGTGGTCTCACAGTGCTTGAACCTATGATGCAACTGTGGCCTTTCTCTAGCTGAAATGTATTTAAATATGTATTTTAAGAACAGCGCAACCCCTCTGATCCACTGAACACTGCAATCCGACATTCCACAATGCTAGATTACAAAGTCAACTGAACCACTTTTCTTCCCCATGCCTGAGGAGTCCTCCTATGACAAGGGAAGGCTAAGTGGTAGATATTGTGTTAGTCCAAGTCCCATCTGCTCCATCCAGCATGGCCAATGGTCAGAGATGGCTGTGTCTGTAGCCCAACGAGCGTCTGGAGGGTGTGGGAAATTGCCATTTAGGAAGGAAGGAAAAGATGACCCGCAGACAAACATTTGATGCACATAAAAGGGATCGTGGCCAGAACCGTTTATTTAGATGGCTGCAGTAACTAATCTAAGCCAAACCAAACACTGCAACATCATGTTTGAAAGATAAAAGCAATAAAAGACTGCAATAAACAGAACTACTAATACGTCCTGAAAATCAATACCTCATTTACCAGGACATAATTGGCAAAAAGATAATGGTAACTGGTGGCTCCTTTACATAATGAGAGTCAAGGATATGGGGATTTCTGTGGGATGTGGTGCATCTTCCTTCTTTGTTTGATTATTACATAACTTTTGATTGACTTTTTCCAAATTATGTTCAGTGCTCGGCATCAAAGACTGGGGTTAATCAACTGTAGGTGCTAATTCTTAGTAAAATGTATAACTCTGTAAAGCAGACCGCAGTTTCACCTACTGCCTACAGGAAAGGGGGCTCAGCATTATTTGCATTTCAATCGGCAGCTGATTGGACTTTCTTATGCATGTCGGAGAGATTGGGCCTTTTTTTGTTTTTTGTTTTGTTTTACGTACTGGGTGGTTTGATCAATCTTACTTTGTACTGCATGTGGAATGATCTCGGTTGCAAATCTCAAGGGGCTTCCCTACTACAAGCCCCATTCATGAATTTATGAATGGGGCTTGTGCCAGCAGAACGCTTTGAGTACTGGGCAGCTGGTAATGTTTTCATTTATAAAATACTGCATCACATGTTTCCTCTGAATGTTATACTTATCTAGTAAATCTGGTTAATAAAAAAAAGGAAAGGAAGACTTTACGCTCCCCCTCCATGCACAAGAAAATAAACTTTGATGTGTGTGATAAAAATGGGGTTTCAGAAAGTTTATTCCTCTCCAGTTCTGCTGAAAATATAGTCCACAAATTCTTGAAAATGACTCAGAATAGATAGGATGGTGATTTCTCTCTCCTAGACAGGCTTGAAAAGTTTAATGTTCCGAAAATGTTTCATCCCCAGCGCTTTGACAGCACTGCAACAGAGTATAAATAAAGCAATCGTTTTAATACTGAAGTGAGTTGACAGGGACCATTCAGCAGAAAATGAAAGGGGTACTTTGCAATTAGTGGAACAGCTCTCCCTCTGTTCCAGTTTTCCTCAAAATCATTTTGTTAACAGATTCTAGCAAACATATGGGGGCGGCATTAGGAACAGCCATGAGCTAACAACACTGGCCTTTAACCTTTGGAGAAATTGGTTCAAATGCTGATTGGTTAATGAGAGAAAGTAAAATGCAGGCAGTTTAACCCAGTCCCTCAGGGCCGCCCTTTAAGGAATCCTAGAACAAACTGAACTGTTAGCTGGCTTCTGCGGGACTGTGCGCGTGTAGACACAGGACGGCAGACACATCGGGGGTGGCGGCTGCTTTGCATCACATGACATGGGGCAGCCCTCACCACCCTCGCTCTAGCTACACATTTCCCAAAGTTTGTCAGTTGAAATTAAGCTGAATTGTTTTACATTAAATGGGAGGACAAATAACTGATTGTGCAGCTGAATCCCTCTCTGAATTTCCTTGGAAGTTAGCCCCATTGATTTCAAACAGGCTTCCCAATAAGTAACTGCGCAAAGGATCGAGGTCTTTAAAGATGAATAAACACCACTGTTTTCTTCTAGTGCTGCTGCTCCATGTTGCTCATTAGGCTAACGACCCGTGCCCCAGCCTGTAGTCCTGCCCCCGCTTCTGCCTCTTCATTTTCTGATATTTCAGACTACATTTATAGCAAATTTTTAAATAAACTTATTGGGTTTTCCTTTTGCTGTGGATTCCCCTGTCAACCATCGGTGAGAATGGCTTGTATCCTGCAGAACATCAAGCTTCTAGCATAAACTCTTGAACTGCGGTCCACATTCAAACATTTAGAGCTCTTCATCCAGGCATTCGTTTTAATTTGAAAGGCTGTTTTCCTCCATGTTAGAACTTATTCATTAAGTCCCACATCATTTCTTAGGCCACTTGGAACATGCAACCCAGGCAGAGCTCCATGGCAGATGAATGGGGCTGCCTTATGCAACCAAGAGAGGCCTGTGTATGCAGGAGTTCTGTATGTGCCTCGGAGCAGATATGGGGCTCTGGATCAGGGCAAATAATTCATTATATGCCATAAGTGCTTTTAACTGCATAGATATTAGTTGTTATTTTACCCTGCAGACAGTCTGGTGCCTACATGGAAAATATGTGGTTAATGAAGATTTATTTCTACCATGAAATACTAAACAATGAACAATACAAGTTTTATCAGACTTGTCTTTTTTCTTTTTTTTTGGATGTTGCAAAGTCTATAATCCAGTGTTTGCTTCAATTTTGTTTTTCCCCCTTCTCTTTCTTGTTTATGAGGCTAGTGATATTTTATTTACAGCTAATGTTTGGGCATTTTTTTAAAAAAAAATCTAAACGTCAAAAATCATGGAAATGCAATAGAAAAGAAAGGAATGGTGCATTGAATGGTGTTTAGGGAAGTTTTTTAATGTTTGATGTTTTATTGCGCTTTTAATATTCTGTTGGGAGCTGCCCAGAGTGGCTGGGGAAACCCAGTCAGATGGGCGGGGTATAAATAATAAATTGTTATTGTTATGATTGAATTACCATTGTGTTCTTTGGATTTATGAATTTGTGGATGAGCTCCTATACACAAATGGCTAGTGAAGTCAAGTCAGAAATGCTTGCTATATACTTATAAAGCTCTCTTATACTGGCATTTTATCTACTTGGTCCAGTCTGTAAACTCTGGCATGTAGCACCTTTCCCAGGTCTCAGAAAGGGGGCATTCCCAGGTGACTACCCTGATCTTGGGACATATTGCAAGTGTTTTACCATTCATCTATGGAGCCATGCCAAAGATAGCCTTCCTTCTGCTCTGGTAGGGGAGAACCCAAGGGAAGACTCAGTCATCTCACTGGAGAGGTGGGCCACACATTGTTCAGCCCTGGATCTACCAATCAACCCATTGATTTAAGTAGAAACTCCCAGGATATGGTCTGCAGGGACGTAAAGCCACCACTTTGCTGAAGCTAAGGAAGTCTGGCCCAGACCAATCCCTGGGTGGGAAACTGGCTGGGAACCAACATGTGTGACTCTGTGGGTTCCATGACGGAAGGAAGGTGGGATATAAATACAAGAAAATAAATAAAATGGTTGTTGTTTAAATATTTGTTGAGCACATAACAGCTTAACAATACAGCCTTTCTGACCTCAGCTAACAGCCACAGGAAGGGCTAGTGTAGGGCCAAGGAAAGGCTGCAGGTGGTGCTGTTGCTTTTATCAGAGCTCCACCTCTCTAGCCTGCTTCTGTTTACCCGGAAGTCCTTTAAACCTGCTAGGCATCTCTGTGGGGCTTGTAATCTCAGCCCTGAAATGGGTGGAGTTTGGGACTTGCTTGCACCCTACCTTGTCCAGACCACAAGCCGGAGCTCATAGGGGTTGTGACAGATGCCGGAAGGCAGCTTAGTCAGGCAATTAAGCTTCAGCACCGCGGAGAGCTCCAAGCACCCAACCAAGTCCAGCAAGGGTTCTCTTCAGCCATGATGATGCCCATCAATGCATGAGTGGGGAGCAAGGCTGTGCCAACTATCTCTGCCCCTGGTGTTCATGTATACAGTGCACACGCCTTCCTTTAGTAAAGGGGGACATTATGACCGGTCAGTGTATGGTGCCAGGGATCTCAGGCAACGGCAACAGGTCCTATGTGTCATGTCCCATCAGGATTCCTCCTCAGAGGCTGACCTGGAGGCCCCAACATTGCACCAAGCTCTGGATCAGGATCAGTCCGAGGGCAAGGAGTCAGGCTCCTTAAGTCCTCCTCAGTAGCCACCTGTGAGAACTGCTATTATCTCCTTGGGAGTAAGACTCTCCTTTTGTGAAGACCTCAGGCTGAAGACGGTTGAAAGGAGCTAGCTGGATTCAGGGTGTGGTTCCAGCAGCTTCAGCTCAAACCCTCCAGTACCTGACTGGAAGTCCTGCTGGAACAGTGTCTTTGTACCAGCATTGTGTTTTGACAGCATTCTGACCACCTAGCTATTCTGAACCTGGACTGTCCCAGACCTGTCTGTTGCCTGTGACCCACTTGAATATGACCTCATCTCTTGCCTGACTCCTTGTATTAGAAGATTCTGAAGACTCAGACCCTGACCTTTGATTGTGATACTGTTTTTGCTTTTGCCCATGTTGTTGCTGGCAAGGACCCGAATCACTCAGGAACCTAATTTGAGCGGGACACTCTGTGCTTTACTCCTTGTGTCACGCAGGCACCTTGAAATCAGAAGGGTGGCACTATGCCATCACCACAATTGCAGCAAACTGAAGGGTGTCTTTCAGCTTCCAGCCCGGCAGGTATTGGGTCACCAAAGGAGCCAACTGAGTTTTATCTCCTCTTATATAAAACTCTGCCTTGGCTCCTCTTTCTGAGCAATTCATCATTCTGTCCAAGCTGAGCTGCTCACAGACTGCCTGGAGCCCTGTGTGAACCTCTCCTGAGCCATTGTCTTGGATACTCACCTTCCTCTAGGCTGCCAGCCCTGACAATCATGCATTGTTGTGCATCTGTAACCCCTTTGTCAAAAAGGATTATCTTGGTGGAGGAAAATGCATTTGATTTGAATCTCAGTTCAGGAGGAGGGATAAAATGTCTCTCCTGCTGAGGAGCATTCATTGCTGAGTCCTCTTTCCACACTTTCCTGCAGGTATAAATAGGTGGAGTTGGGCTGGGCCAGAGGAGTCAGCCTTTGGAGTCACAAGCTTGTCCTTGTGGCCTTTAGCCTGGGGCAACAGAGAGACCTGACTCCTTAGGAGGACAACTGGAAGGAATCTTGATGGAAAGAGATGGAGCAAGATCAAAACCGCGGGTGCCTTGAAGGAAAAGTAATCCTGAGTTGGGGAATGCATTGCTGGTGAAAGCTGGGATGAAGCTGCCAAAGTGAGAGGTGTGGCTCAGGGAAGCAGAGTCACGCTGCTAGCTTTCTGGCAGTGATGTTGTTGCCACTTAACAATGAGGGCACAAGGGAGGAGGTCGGGCCGTGCAGGTGTGCCACAGGAGCAGTGAGTTGGCCAATCAGATGCCTGTGGGACGCCAACAAGCAGGACTGGAGCAAAAGAGCCCTCTCCCCTCCTATGGTTTCCAGTAACTGGTATTCAGAAGCATTGCTGGCTCCATCTGTAAAGGCATAGCATAGCCATCATGGCCTGTAGACGTCAATAGCCTGTTCCTCCACCAACTTGTCCAATCCTCTTCTAAAGCTATCCAAGTTGGTGGCCATGACTGCCTCGTGTGGGAGCAGGTTCCATGATATAACTCTGCCCTGAATCCTCTGACATTGGATGCCCCCAATTCTAGTACTATGAGAGAGGAAGGGAAACTTTCCTCCATCCATTTTCTCCATGCCTGGAATAATTTTACGAAATTCTATTGTGTCACCTCTAACTTCCCCTTTCTCTAAGCTACAAAGCCCCCAAAGCTGGGACCTTTCCTCATAGGGGACTGGCTCCACCCTCTCATTCATTTTGCTTGCCCTTTTTCTGAATGTATTAGCCCCTTTATTAGCCCCTTTATCTTAGGCCATGTCATTTACTGCATTGCTGTCTCTACATTGTAGCATTTTATTCTACCTTAGCACACAGGGCAGACCCAAACAAGTAACAGAGGAGGTGGAATCCATGTGTCACACGGCGCTTGCAGCAAGGGGGATTGTACTTGCTTTATAGCTTTGCTGTAATTACAGTGTTCAGATGCTATAAGTGCACCATCTCTTAACTCATCTCTGAGACAGAAGCCTGTTCAGTCATGCCAGGCAAGTGTACGAGGAGGACTGAGTGTGCAATGAATCTCTGACCTTAGGTAACGCACTTGGCTGGAAGACATGGAGATGGCCATGCTATAAAAATGTGTTGTTTCTGTATGAAGCGTGCGGCTACGGCATGAGGCACTGGGTGGGTGTGAACAAACTGCACAGCAAAGAAAGTGGGCAATGAGGTGAAGCAGTTTGTACTTTGCAAAAGGCAAGCTCAATCATATGCCTGCAGAAAAGCTCTGTTGCATAGCGTCGCTGTGGGTTAAACCACAGAGCCTAGGACTTGCCGATCAGAAGGTTGGCAGTTTGAATCCCCGCAACGGGGTGAGCTCCCGTTGCTCAGTCCCTGCTCCTGCCAACCTGGCAGTTCGAAAGCACACCAAAGTGCAAGTAGATAAATAGGTACCACTCCGGCGGGAAGGTAAATGGTGTTTCCATGTGCTGCTGTGCTGGTCCCGGGGGGAAGGTACTGTTACCGTAGTCAAAGTTCAGTCCTGAGTCACTAGCCTGGTAGAAGTTCACAAGATGTGAGGCGAGGTCCGAAACAGGGAGCCGGGCGGGGACAGGAACACTCGAAGATCAGAAGCAGGAAGCCGTGCGGGGAACAGGAACGCTGGAAGGTCAGAAGCAGGAAGCCGGGTAGGGAACAGGAACACTGGAAGGTCTGAAGCAGGGAGCCGGGCGGGGACAGGAACGCTGGAAGGTCGGAAGCAGGAAGCTGGGCAAGGAACAGGAACACTGGAGGTTCAGGTCTAGGTCCGGGTAAGAGCAGGTACTCAACAATGACGTTGCTCCCGCAACCTGGGACCGGGCTGACTGACCTTTATCTTCTCTAACGCCAGGGGCGGTCCCGGCCCCCAGGTGCCCCGTCTCCCCTGGTCTTAAGGTGAGCACTCCTCCTGGGAGAAACCAGTTCCCTTCGCCTCTCTGCCCTAAGCCTCTGCAGTTTAGGAGAGGCTGAAGGGTTACTGGGCCCCAGGGGAGACTCACCTGTAGACACTGAGTCCTCAAGCACCTCTGGGGCCAGAATGGTTTCACCTGGTGCCTGCTCCTGAGGATCTGACACAGGTGCAGGCTCCTCAGAATCTAGGCCTTGCCCCAGTTCAGCCAGCCCTGGTGGCGGGGACTACTGTGCCGGCTGGGATTCCTCCGGTTCACTCTCAGAATCGGAATCCCAGGCCATCACAGCTGCTCTGGTTCACCAGAAGCGGCTTAGTCATGCTGGCCACATGACCCGGAAGCTGTACGCTGGCTCCCTTGGCCAATAAAGCGAGATGAGCACCGCAACCCCAGAGTCAGCTAATACTGGACGTAATGGTCAGGGGTCCCTTTACCTTTATAGTTTATTGGAGGCGTGAGAAACCTGCGGCCCTCCCGATGTTGCCAAATTACAGTCAGCTCTAGCAAGCATGGCCAATGAGCAAGGATGATGAGAGCTGTAGTTTAGCAACATTTGGAGGGCCAAAGGTTCCCCACACTTGGCTTACTGCATCCAACCTCATGGCAAGCTTCTGAGACAGAATATTAAGATTCACATTTGTTTTCCAGAAGGGCACTGGGGCCCGGAAATGTTTTAACCTGGTAGGGCTGCACCTTTTGATCTTGCTGTTTTCTTTCTTTTCTTTCTTTAAAATATTTTTATTGGAATTTTATTTACAACATAACACAAACCCCCACCCCCAATACACAAATCCACCCTCATTAAACATGAACATAACATACAGTGAGGATAACATACAACAATACAAACAACCAAATAAAAGACTTCCTTTATCCTGTATCTGGCCTCCTTATTTACGTCTTATAAACTGTTTCCTTGATCTTGCTGTTTTCATCACAGTAAGACTTGCACATATGCAGAGTGCCATTGCCACTGAGAAAGACATCAGCTATTCTCTGCACATCTATGCACAGGGGAAGAGCTTCCATGTACGAGGACCCAGGTATGATTTTTCAGACAATATTGATTCCATTAATTAAGCCACACCACAAAACCCAAGTTTTTGAATTCATGTATTGATTTCACCCACATAACCATTGCCAAAAAACCTAAACAAACACACAAAAACTTTTTGTGAGGAATACTTCTTGCCAGTTGAATGCCTTCCCACTAAAATTGCAGAAATCCATCCTTCTCATTTAGTTCTCTCTCGGGAGGTGGCGGGAGAGGAGTTCCTCTCCAAAATCTTGTCTTAAGATTGCCTGTCCTAAATTTCTAACAAGTGTGTGATACTCACTGAAGCCTTCCCTTGGGGAACTCATGGCTCAGCTACTGCTCTTCCCTTGTTTCCTGATGCTGTGTGCATTATGCGCCTCTCTTTTGCCACCAAGATGTGCTAAATGTCTGGAAACACCACACTGAAGATGATGGGTCCAATCCCTTTGGGAAGAGCGCCGTATTAATTGTGCAGTGGCCTTCATTTTCTATAGCAGGGTCCATTTATTTATGGCTTCCTTTTGTCTCATTAGTTCCAGAGAGAATCTAAGCGATTTCCCCCTGCACTAACACTGTCGCCGAAGCTGCCCTGCCCCCAGCTGTAATAGATTGCACATTTCCATCCCTGTTCTCCCTCACACACAGTGAATCCAAAGAATGAGCATTCAAGGGGAAACTGAAACCCCAAACGTAGAGATAAGAAGCGCCTGTTTAAAGGCTGGTGGTTACAGTCCGCATGACTTCAGTTCATTTGAGACTTTCCTGTTGTGGATTTTTCTCACCTTCCGACAAAAAGCAAGGTTTCCATTACAACCGCATGTTTCTGCTCTCAAGACTGGCTCTATTGAAGAACTAAGCTTCTGAATGGCTCATGTGGGCAGCGTTTGGGAAAGTCACACACTACGTTCCTCTCATTCAGGGCACCCCACCCCCTGCTCTTTGAGCTGTTGCCTGACGCAAAAGGCTTTCTGGCCCTTGACAATACACTGCAAACCCCCCCAACATTTTCCAGTTTGCTGTTGGCTCCTGTAGACAACCTGTTTATTCAGTATTCATCTTCATTTGCCTGGACAAATCTTACATGGTGGTGAGACTGTGTCTGGTCTTTGTTGAGCATTGGCTTTGATTTGTTTATAGGGCAGTTGTATGACAATGAGCATTCATCCTGATGGGCCATTCATTCATTTATACCACACTTTTCAGAGCAATTTCCTGACACCTTCATAAATACAAAAAGTCTTTTTTTAAAAAAATTAAAATGTGGGTTTGTTATAATAGGATGTAGGAAAACCTACATTTTCAGGATGTGCTTCAATCCCTCCCACAAAGTAGCCACAGTCTGGAGGCACCTTGTGTTGCTACCTACTCCATATAGTTTTTAAAATGGTTAAGATCACAAACAGGGGTGCCAGCTTGAATAAGATATCGGGGAGGGGCAGGTACAAACATTTGTCACACTGACTGACATCCATGGATTTCAACAGGGCTTTTTTCAGCTGGAACTCAGTTCCGGCACATCTCAGGTGGGCGCCTTTGCCATTTTCAGAGAACAAGGGCAGTATTTGTAGTGAGTTCCGGCACCTCTTTTTCTAGAAAAATAGCACTGGATTTCAGCATTCCAAATCTGATCTACTGCCAGACATTTATTTTATTTTTAATTTTGAAAATACGTCTTTCCTTTTCATACTCAGAAAAAACAAAGAAAGAGAAATCGCATTACAGTTGCATTACAACCATACAACAGACTTGAAAACAGAGCAGAAACAGAGCTGGGAAACATGTAGAAAAGGGCAGCTGGGATGATCAAGGGGTTGGAGCAACTCCACATATGAGGCAAAGTTACAGTCTTTGGAAACCTTTTTAGTTTAGCAAAAAGTGGAGTAACAGAGGTTACACATAACAGAGGTTTTATAAAATTATGCACAACATGAAGAAGGCAGAAAGAGAGAAGCATTTCTCCCTCTCATAGTATCAGAACTCAAAGCCAACCCATGAGTGGAAGGCATAGCTGTCAACTTCTCCCTTTTCTTGCGAGGACTCCTATTCGGAATAAGGGAATTTCCCTTAAAAAAAGGGAAAAGTTGACAGCTATGGGAAGGGTGTGAGATTCAGAACAGGCAAAAGGAAGTAGTCTTTGAGACAATGCACAGTTAGCCTCTGGAATTAGCTTCCTAAAGACGGCCACCAACTTGGAAGGCTTTGCAAAGGAGACAAAATTATGGAGGATGAAGTTATCAGGGGCTACTAGTCATGATGGCCACATACTTCTTCATGCAGCACACACTTAAACTATGGAACTTGCTTTCACAGGAGGCAGTTATGGTCACCCTCTTGTGTGCCTTTAAAAGAGGACGAGACAAATTCATGGAGGATAAAGCTAGTCATGGCTATTAGCCATTCATGATGGTTGCACTCTGCCTCCACAGTCAAAAGCAGTATCAGTTGTTGGAAACAGTAAGAGGGGAGCGTGCTCTGGTGCTCCAGTCCTGCTTGACGGCTTCCCACAGGCATCTAGTTGGCCACTGTGGTGGTTCCCTCACTGCGAGAAGCCAAGTTACAGGGAACCAGGCAGAGGGCCTTCTCGGTAGTGGCACCCACCCTGTGGAATGCCCTCCCACCAGATGTCAAAGAGAAAAACAACTACCAGATTTTTAAAAAACATCTGAAGGCAGCCCTGTTTAGGGAAGCTTTTAATGTTTAATAGGTTATTGTATTTTAATATTCCATTGGAAGCTGCCCAGAGTGGCTGGAGAAACCCAGCCAGATGGGCGGGGTATAAATAAATTATTATTATTATTATTATTATTATTATTATTATTATTATTATCATTATTAATATTAGGATGCTGGACTTAGATGGGCCTTTGGCTCTTTTTATGTTCTTAATCATGCTCTTATGCTCTTGGAAACCTGAGTGCTCACTGGAAGGACAGATCCTGAAGCTGAGGCTCCAATACTTTGGCCACCTCATGAGAAGAGAAGACTCCCTGGAAAAGACCCTGATATTGGGAAAGATGGAGGGCACAAGGAGAAGGGGACGACAGAGGACGAGGTGGTTGGACAGTGTTCTCGAAGCTACCAGCATGAGTTTGACCACACTGCGGGAGGCAGTGGAAGGCAGAAGTGCCTGGCGTGCTCTAGTCCATGGGGTCATGAAGAGTTGGACACAACTAAACGACTATACAACAACATGCTCTTAATGGCCATAGGATTGGTGGGAGTTGTAGTTCAAAATCTCTGGAGGGCACCAGCTTGAGGAAGGCTGGAGTAGGCAGTGCTGAACTAGAGGAGCTTGGTATAATGTCAGCACCTTCCAAGGCACCTCAGCAAATCTTTCCACATTTGCTGAGTGAGGAAGCAAGGAACGTTGGCCCTTTAGCCTGGGAACATTGATCTCTCTTGACAGAGCTTGGTGAGAGCAATGACAGCAGCTGAACCTGAACGGAACAAGAGACCGGCAAGCTCAAATGACACCCCGACGTTGGAAAGCATCGATTTCTTTTCTCATTCTCTTCTCTGCTGGAGCCCACTCACTGTTTTTTGTATTGGAAAAGACTGGAAAGACAGATGGCAGGGTAGAGACTATGGGAGCAGCGCAGACACACCGTGCGGCAGACTCAAATGAGAGGGGAATATTGGACACCTTGGCTGGAGTCAGCTGTTTGTCGTTTAGTCTCCAGATTTGCCGGTGCTGCCAGCCAGGAGTGCATCTGAGCAGCTCAGCGAGCTCTTTCATATCGATGAGAGTGCAGGAGCCCTGCCTTGATCAATAGAACAGCATTATCTCTCTCTACCTTGGCTAAGGGCAAAAGAGACCAGTCGGTGCATCTGTGATCAGAAGGATTTAATTATATATCACATCGATTTTTAATCGGCACCTCAGGAGGCTGCTGGCAAGAACTGTAGATTGTGGGAAGCAAGTCTTCTGCTCTCTATTCTTGGATCGTCCATCAGGCAAGCACTGAGAGGCAGCGGATTGGAGCCTGCACAGAGAAGCCTATAATGTTGCATCATGGTGCCTTCTTCCTGATTTCACAGGAGCGAGGGGCCTTTTTCTGTTGCATGCCATTCTGAGGGCCACATGGCTCTGGTGGGCAGGGACAGAAGCAGAAGAGGAAGGAACAGGAAATGTTAATTTACTCACACGTCCTTCTCCATCCAGGCAAGTAAGAAGCATCATCAGTGTTCAATGACAAATTCTAGCCAGGCAAAAACTCTCAAGGAGCACACAAACCAGAGCAGGTGAGGGGTGTGGCTTGCAGAGAAGGGGTGTGGCCAAAGGACCAGATAGATAGGATTGGAGGACCATATTTGGTCCTCAGGCCTGAGGTCCTCTATCTCTGTACTATGAACCACCAGACAAAAATGTATTGTGAGGAGCCATAAAAAGCAAGGACTCAAGCCAACAGGTAAAGGTAAAGGTAAAGGACCCCTGGATGGTTAAGTCCAGTCAAAGGCGGCTCGTGTGGTGCTCGTATCGCTTTCAGGCCGAGGGAGCCGGTGTTTGTCCACAGACAGCTTTCCAGGTCATGTTGCAGCATGACTAAACTGCTTCTGGTGCAACGGAACACCGTGACGGAAACCAGAGTGCATGGAAACACCGTTTACCTTCCCGCCACAGCAGTACCTATTTATCTACTTGCACTGGAGTGCTTTCGAACTGCTAGGTAGGCAGTAGCTGGGACAGAGCAACAGAAGCTCACCTCGTTGTGCAGATTCGAACCTCCAATCTTCTGATTGGCAAGCCCAAGAGGCTCAGTGGTTTAGACCACAGCATCACCCACATCCCTCTACACTCAAGCCAACAAGGGGTGTCTATCATAGCACAGCCCTCCCTGATCTTTATTTGCAGGACTGTCTCCAGCTCTGAGGGAGCCTTTGGCAAAGAGTTCTTTTGGTGGGACTCTTCCAATATCACAGCCCCACCACCACACCCTATGGGCTTGCTCGGTTGTGACAATGGCAGCTCTACAAGATGCACCAGATCGCTGTATGCTCCCTAACACTTCAATTTTCCGCAGTACCCCAGAGTGCCACTCCAGCACGTGCACTGTCAGAAATTTAAATGATAGGCAGTTCCCAGACCCAGCCAGATGACCAAGAGGAGCCAGTGGTGAGCCCTGCCAAAGTCCAGGGATCCTGGCAACTACCCAAGGATTCCACCTGACGACACCAGCCCTGGTTCCCTGTCCAGGTGACATTGCCCCAGCATGCACTCTGGGGTGTGTGTGAGAGAGAGAGAGAGAGAGAGTGCTGCTCTTTATTTCATAGAATTGTAGAGTCGGAAAGGGACCCTGAGATTTAGCACCACATTTTGTTGCAGAGAAGACAGTTCTACAGGTGATAGGTGCCAAACAGCTCCCATGCTGCTCCTACGCAGCTGTGGCATCACTGCAAGGGGTGTTACAAGTTCCTTCACTGTAAAGTGAAAAGTGAAACTCTGGCACTCCCCCCCCCCCCCGGAACATCTTGCCACTCAGAGAAGTAGGGAGAGTAGTATAATTTTTGAAACATGATTCAGCTATTTTGCCTGAGGAGGAATCCCTGAATTTGCTTCTTAGTTCACTTTGGACAGAAAACTAGGGTGCTGTCAGCTCCAAGGTGGTTAAGGGAAGCCTTACCTGCTGCTTGCTAAAGTGCTGTACACTATTTCACTCCTTGGCTATGTGCTGAGACAATCCAAAGGAGTTGATTACTTACTTCAAAATGGATAATGAAAATGTCCCATGCACTGAAATCTAGTTCATTTTTGGATGGAAATTATACCTTCCCTAGAGGACACGAAAGGAGCCAAGAAAAATATGTGTTCCACTAGTCACCTCTTTGTTGCAACAGCACATTGTTGGAAAATATACTCTATTAAATTTGGTTGACTTTTAAAAGACTGCCTGATTCAACTAAATTGATGGGCTAATGCTCTGAGAATGACCTGTTCTGAAAGGCTCTGTATTTGTGAGTCTGATGAAGTTGAGGCTGTCTTCCATTGCTTACAAAGTTGCCCTTTATAGGCAGAGATTCCTTGCGTCCTTCAGTCCCTTTCAAATAGACCCCTCTTGAACCAGATATGCACAATGTTTGCAGGCAAAGATGTAATCAGCTACCACCCATGTAGCAAAATTTGCTTTGGAGGCCAAAAATATAGGATCCAGGCTCCAAAAAAAATTAAGAGGTGGGTGGGATGTGCTTTTGTTATGTTGTGCTTTTAATACCTGTACGGTTCCTTGTAGAGTGGGGGTGGGGTTGTCTTATTTTATATATATTTGTTTGCTGAATTTATATTCTAGTGGCCTGGGACTTCAAACAATAAAGTTTTCACAATAAAGATTTTCTAGGTTTTTTTATCCAATTCAAAGTACTGTATACTGTATGTGCTGTGAACTAAAAGCACCTTTGAGTATAGGACAAAGGAGGCCCCTTTTCCATGAGGCTGGCTCAGGCATCCTAGCCACTCAAGAACCTCTCCTCCCATCAGTCATGATGCAGATGGTCTAAAAGCACAAATCGAGGTTTTGAAGAGTTTAAAGTATTTCTATTCTGTCTTGTCATCTCCCAAGGCAGCTGGCATTCAGCATAAACCGAGAACAATAAGCAGCAAGATCAAAACACATATGCACCCATGCTAATGGGAGTCAAACGAATGGTTGGGAGGTTCTGGAGAAATATGAAAGTGCACCACAAGGGACTAGTGGCACGAGGAAACTTGGAATATTGCACTGGTTGAGAAATTAATGTGTAAGTTGAGGAATGCCAAAGGACAAACAAAGCCCTATAGATTTGTATCGGAATGGTATGACTTCATCCCTTATGTCAATAAAAAAAGGCAAGAAGAGAACCATCACCCCAATCTGCTCTCATCTGGAATTCTCCACCACTTATAAACCTTGGTTTAAGACTTACGCAGATGGACATCCTTAGAAGAGCCTGCTGGACCAGGCCAGTGACCTATCTAGGCCAGCATGCTGCTCTCACAGTGGTCAGCCAGAAGCCTGGGGAAACACACAAGCAGAACCTGAACACAAGAGGCCTCTCTCACCTGTGATTGCCATCACCTGCTGTTCAGAGGTATACTGGACATGGGGATCAGGGTTAGTAGCCAGCTGGGCACACCTATAAGAAATCAGAGTAGAAGAATCCACGTCCACATTGCTGAAAACGTCCAATAACCTGCATGTTTAATGTACTTGAAAGGTTGCATATGCTATGTTAATGCTTGTTCTATGTATGCTATGATTATTATAGAACAACAACAACAACAACAACAACAATTTGAAAACACAGAGAAGCAGAAATGGCCATTAGAAAACCATGGGTGGTATCTAACGAAGTTCTACTCACATTGAAACTAATGTACCCAAGTTAGTAGCATTCGTGAATTTCATTGGGTCTTCTCTGACTGGTGTTGAATACAACCATTATGAAGAAGGTTGCAGCACTCAGAAATCAGGCAAGCCCTTGTCCTGCTGAAACAGCACCTGAAAGCCATCAGGAAGTGAGCCCACTGTGCCTCCTGTGGCAAGGTGTTCTAGAGCGGTGTTCTTTAAACATGGGACCCAATGGCTGTTGGGCTACAGTTCCCATCACCCCAACCATTGGCTAAGGTGGCTGGGGACGATGGGAGTTGTAGTCCAACAACATCTGAGGACCCAAGGTTGAAGAATGTTGTTCTTGAGTCTGGCTGGAGTCTCCTGTGCACCCTTGAGGCTTTGGAGGGCAGCTGCCAGCAAGATCAGAGCAGCTGGGTCTAGATGGAGTCTAAAGGCAATTTCATAGGGTACTACCAAAATATCCAGTTTGTGAACTCCCTAGGACACTGTCCACCTCTCGTTGGCCTATCTCAGCATGACATAGGAACATAGGGAGCTGCCTTATACAGAGTCAGACCATTGGTCCATCTAGCTCAGCATTGTCTGCTCTGACTGGCAGTGGCTCTCCAGGATTTTAGGCAGGGTTCTCTCCCAACCCTCTGCAGAGAAGCTGGAAATTGAACCTAGGACGTTCTTCATGCAATGCAGATGCTCTACCACTGAACTATGCCTCAGTTCTCATGTTCTTACAGCTGCATAGACACGCAAGTGACTTCATAGCAGAACTTAAGCTGGTGGAGTTTTCTCCCTCCCCCTCTTTATTCTGACTCTCTGACTTTCTCTTAGCACTTGTTCTTCACATCATGAGCGTCTTGTGACAACAATACATGCCAGGCACTATGTTACGAAAAAAACAAAGGCCTTAAAACAAAAAGGAGAAATCCTTTTGTAACAGTGACCGATGGAGATAAAGATTGCAAATGTTCTGTGTTCCGGAAATGGATCAAAAGGAACCACGTTGTGAGGGCTTACTACATAAATAGGACATAGGTGAAGTATGAAATTCTATTTCAGCTAAAGAGGCAGGGTATGGTTTCAACAAGGAAGTGAAAGAATGTCTTTCAAGTCATTCTGTAACGTGCTGCATGATCTTCAGCCTAGTTTCCTTCAAACTGGTAAAAAGAAATAGATAATTGGATCCACGGAAGGTACTCTTTTCTTCAACTGACATGTCCCCTCACAAGCTGTGCCTCTACCTCAGGCTTCCTCAACCTCGGCCCTCCAGATGTTTTGAGACTACAATTCCCATCATCCCTGACCACTGGCCCTGCTAGCTAGGGATCATGGGAGTTGTAGGCCAAAAACACCTGGAGGGCCGAGGTTGAGGAAGCCTGCTCTACCTCCTCCAGTGTCTCCAACCCCAGGTCCTGCTCTGTGCCTGGTCCCCATTGTGGAACTTGCCCTTTTGACCATTCCAGCTTTTGACTCCGCTGCACCTCTGCATAAGTGATGGGACATGGGTCTGGGCTTACCAAAGAAAGAGTTTGCATTGTTTTCAAAGGTGGTGCCCCATCACCATTTCCACTTGCTTCAAACACCCAGGAAAAGTTAGGTAACTACTGTATTGACTAGGAGCCGAAGAACATGCAGGTGGTGCAACTCCTGCCCTCATGGGACCAGGGCCAGCTCCCTCCCTTCATAGGGCAAGTAACAAGAACCAAAGCAACGAACGTCTTGAATTCTTCAGGACTTCATTTCTGCAAACCAAGTTAGTCGATTTAATCGACCCCATATGATACTAATGAGGAGAATATCCTTTTCCAAAACATTCGATACAACGGGAAACATTAAGAACCATTGCTTGGCACCAAAGGATCTTAGTTACAGGAAATCAAAGAATTCCATGTTGCCCTACAGCTTGGGACAGGCTACATCCATTCCTCCAGGGGATGAAAACAACTGAGGAGGCCTTGAAGATGAAAGTGTCTGGCGTGGCCCCTTCAAGACAATAAAGGCTGAGACCAGCGAAGAAGCCAGCAGCTAAATTCCCCAGGTTCCTTGATCACTCCTTCACTGTTATTAAGGCTGCTTCCATAACAGAGCCTCAATATCATTAGCAGGTTTTTGCAGGGTGAGGTGGGGGATATTTTCTTACATTGACACAGGTCCGGCCCTATCATTAGGCTGAGCTAGGCAGCTGTGGGGGACAGGGCAGTAGCCCCAAGTCCTCTGAGCTAGCCTGCCCTGTGAGCACCTGGGCAGCAAACCGAGCAGGTTCACAAGTCACCTGGCCACAGTCTTCCACACTAGGGTGAGATGTGCTGAATTTCTCTTTAAATTACAGCAATTGTTTCTCAACATCTCTCCCTCTCCTTCTTGCTCCCTGTGCATTAGCATTGGCACACACAAATTTTATGCAAATCTGTATCTTCTTTTGTCCACTTGTCCAGCCTACCCAGATTGAGGTATGTTTCCAATATGTGGCTAGCAGCTGCTCCACAAGGATGCAATTTGGAGCAGGGCCACAGTGTGTGTGTGGGGGGGGGGGAAGGTTAGCACCCCATTCCCAATCAAATCAGAGCCACTGTCCTCCAAAGGCAACATTTTAAAGAAGAAAATTACAGAGAGACCCAATCACATGCCTACGTGGCTTTTTCAATGGTTCTCAACCGACATTTCCCAAATAATAATAATAATAATAATAATAATAATAATAATAATAATAATAATATTTATTGTCATTGCCCCCTCTCAGGGACAACGAAATTACTTGGCTGCTCCATCCACCCAGATAGGGCACTCCACTCAAAATCAGAACAACTATAAAAACATTAATTAAAACAATATAATATAATACAGCAAGGAAGATTAGATGACTTTCAAAGTCCAGGTTTCCCATTCAGGGCTGAGATCGCTCTGGAGAAGAAGCTGTTCTTGAGACGGCTCGTTCTTGTCATCATCGTCCTGTATCTCCGTCCCGACGGCAGGAGCTCAAAGAGACAATGGCAATGTGAAGAATTTCAGTGTGCATCAAACTGTTTTATAGAGCTAGGAAAGAACTGAGACTGTGCTAACATTTTTTACTTTTTCTTGCCTCGCTTTCCCAGCCCCTCTGGAGTCCCACTGGCTTGGACTTACTTCTTGGTAAATAGGATCAGGACTCGCAGAAAATGCATTGTGTAATCCCGTGAACCCAAAACAAACAATGTTGCTTTCACCATGTCTCACAAGATCCCGATTCATTTTTTTTACCCAAAGACGTGATATTTTAGCAAACACGGACCTTTGACCTGAAAGCCTTCAGCCTAGCTGTGGGTGACCCCCCAATAACAAGGAGATATATTTTCCCGGCTCTTCCCCAAAGTGCCTGTTCCACTTTCCCCTATTTATTTACTCACCGCTGCTTCCCCTCAGGTTAGTAGTTTGCCATGTCCATTTAAAACATTTTAGATGCCTGCCCACCCCCCGCTCTCTCTCGTTCTGCCCCCTCCCCGCCCTGCCAGCTTGTGTTATACATACAAATACAATTCTGATTCTCGTAGGGCAGCAGGTAACCATTATAAGTAGAAGTATCCAAATTAAATGCAGGCATGTTTCAACATGGGAACACATTCTGCTTCTAAAGGTGAAAGATCAGCTTTATTAGCTAAGCCACCCACCTCCTGAAGAATATTACATGAATTAAAACCAGACTTCCTGATGTTATATATGTGGTTCCTGTCAGCAGCATAAATTACACTCCAAGAGATTTCACTTGCATCTTTGTAAAAGCTGAAATCCTTAAAATATTTTTGGGCCGACTGGTGCTCTAAAGGGTCCCTAAAGTTTGTCTAATTAGCAGGGACGTATCTCCCCTTGGCTACATGTGGACTTAATCATTTTCAGCTAAAGCTGTCCCTTAAGGGCATACAGTAATAGCCAGGGATTTACTATATATTTACGATATTTGCTGATGAAAGCATATGCATCGCTGTAAAACAAAAGGGAACCTCCCCCTTAACATTCTAAAAATGAGATTTCCTCCAAAACGAGAGCCATCTCCAAAACCTACTGATAACGATAAGAGATTTTTATTGGGTGGAGTTAAAACGTAAATTACTGTCTCTTGAAGTTTATAGGGGTCAGGCAACTCAGATGGTTTACATGCCTAATCCATGTCATCTACCTCAGGGGCAAGCTGACTCCTGGCTCTGTCTGTCATTGGCTCTGGCTCCACCTACTGTTTGGGCTCCTTGTCTTCAGCCCAATGGGCACCAGACAGCATGTTCTCAGGTCATTCTGAGCCTAGGAATTTATTTCCAGTACCAGAACAGAACTGAGCTTGCAGGCCCTTTTCACACTCCTGGCAAGTTTGCTTCATTCAGCAGCCTAATTTTGGTGAAAACATGTCAATTTTGTTACTGCAATTTGTTAAACAGTTAGGAGCTATGAATCTTAGCTAATATGCTACAAATCACCCAGAGATCTACTAGTATTTATGATGATGATGATGATGATGATGATATTTGTATATCGCCCTATACCCGTAGACCCCAGGGCGGTTCACAACTAGTAGATCCCTATCTACTGTCAGTCTACTCCGATCTACCCAATCCAAGCAAAAGCAAATCTCAGGTGTGACAAAATGCTAGGATGGGAAAAGTGAAGGTTAGTTTAGAGTGGAGAAGGTTTTTCTACTTTGCAGGATAGGGAACGTTAGCCGTTAATACAATTTCTTAAATATAATGACACCACTAATTTCATTTTGAGCATGTTAATTCAAATATGCACTAATATCTATTTATTAACCATTTACCCTCCTGGCAATAAAGACAAGAGAAGATAAACTGATGTATTCATTCACACTTTCAGATCCACACAGGGTGGTGAATTGTCCTTGATTTACTAAGTGTTAAGCAAAAAAAAAAAAAAAAAAGCTGTTCAGGAGATAGAAGCCTAAGGAACTCAGCAAATGTCAGGAGTCCAGTCCTCGGCTTGATCACACAGTAAGCGCAGTTAATTAAAAAGGATGATTTATTGTCAAAACAGCAGATAGCTCCGGACAGCTCTAACACAGCCTCCCAGCATCATCAATCACGATGACCCTTCTGAAGACTACTTCCAGTTACAGAAGATATTGAAATTTCTCACTTTGCGTCTCTTGCTTTGTTTCCGGTCCAACAGCCCTCCCCTTAGTCGACTCTTAGGAGGGATTGGATCAGCTCCAATCTCTTCCCGTTCTGAGAAACTGCTTCCTTCTCTGTTTGTGCCAGTTTGCACTTCCCGAGAGCTGGGTTGGCTGGGTTCCGGCCCGCTCTCAGCCATTCTCTTATCAACTGGCATTCCAAGGGGCGGGGGAGTTGGCACTAGCCGATGCTCATCCTGCCTGGCAGTTAACCCTCTCTGTTCCTGGCTGCTTTCTTCAGTTGGCTGCAAACCTTCACTGGGAGCTGGCTCGTTCACGACAGCAAATATAATCGATAAATTCTGAAGCTGTTCTTTAAATCAGGGATGGGGAACCTGTGTCCGCTAGATGTTAGAATAAAATCCTCATTATCCTTGACCACTGGTCATGTTGGCTGGGGTTATGGGTGCTATTGTCCAACCCCTGTATGGCCACAAGTTCCCCTTCCCTCTTGTAAGATGTGGGGGCATTCCACATGGCCTTACCACATTTCCCATCCTAATCTGCTTCTAGCAGAAGGTTAGGAGAAGTGGAGGGCTGTAACACAGAAGTTTTGAGTCCTGTGCATGCATGTGGGCTAGTGCAACTCCTTATGGCATGTTGTGAACAGCTAGGTGTCTGCCTTTGGTTGTCAGTGGAGGCTAACCCACATGGGTTCTTTCAGCAGGGGAATCCTCCTAATGCCCCCATGCTCATCATTACATCATCCCTGATTAACTAGGATCATTTACATGACTTGTCCGGGAAAAATTCCCCTGATTCTAAATCAGCTTTGTTTGCTCTCAATGGCATCAGCAATTCTCTACATGCCCATTGCTGTGTAGGATCATCACATTGTTGTGTCCATTATGTGATCCCTATCTGGCTGTGATCTAGAAAGTAGAAAGAAGGTGGGTAGACTCTGAATTAGTAGCAGGTAGGGAAAATTGGAGGGATGCGGGTGGAGCTGTGGGTTAAACCACAGAGCCTAGGACTTGCCGATCAGAAGGTCAGCGGTTCGAATCCCCGCGACAGGGTGAGATCCTGTTGCTCAGTCCCAGCTCCTGCCAACCTAGCAGTTTGAAAGCACATCAAAGTGCAAGTAGATAAATAGGTACTGCTCTGGCAGGAAGGAAAACAGTGTTTCTGTGCGCTGCTCTGGTTCACCAGAAGCGGCTTAGTCATGCTGGCCACATGACCCGGAAACTGTACTCTGGCTCCCTTGGCCAGTAAAGCGAGATGAGTGCTGCAACCCCAGAGTCGGCCACGACTGGGCCTAATGGTCAGGAGTCCCTTTACCTTTACCTTACTAGGGAAAATTGGTGGCAGTGAAGATTCTCTCTAATTTGACATTTTTGGGTGGAAATGTTTCTGTCTCCATGAAGATACTACTTTCACCCCAAAAGAGAACCAGGAAAGCATTTGGTGCAGCTCCAGATTGAACATGGTGCCATTGAAAACACATTTCCCCACAAGGTTGCAGTCTAAACATGAAGTGCTGACATGATTGGCTCTTTGGGGCAACAAACAGTCAAAAAGTCTTAACATAAAGAAACTCTTATGAGAGCTACCGCATTGTGTCCACATCAAACCCCTCTGGCTCTGTTCGTGGTGTAGCTAAAGGCTCCGTACAACTTCTCCTGGCACCACACTGTCCCCCAAGAAGACTAGGCTGCCTTTAAGGAGGAATTCAGGGAACTCTCTGATAAGCGACCAATTACCCAAAGACAGTGTCTTCATTTGTGAGGAGGCAGGAACCCTCCTTTGTGCCTGTCATGTGAACAAATAAAGCATTTGTTGGAGTTGTGCCCCCGTATTTCTCTTTCTTCTCCACCATGGCTGGCTTTTCTTACAATCATTCCATTTAAAACTGTTTCACAACCCTTCTCTCTTTCTTTAAATTTGATTTTCTAAGAAAATATAGTGTTTCCAAGTTCGCGCTAGGTCAGGAGCGATTGGCAGAAGGCCCCGCTTTCATTTCGTAGGGTACGTGGCTTCATCCATATGACGTCGGCGTCGACGGCTGCAGTCCTGTTGTCCTGAAAGACACATGTGGGAGAGAAGCCGGTGGAAAGGAAGTTGACTAGGATCCCATTTAAAATGAAAGGGATTGTTAGAGAGGTCAGGTTTCCAGGGCCAAACGACATGTTATATTGTGCTTACAAGCATGAACTCACCATCTTTAGGAAAATAAGCTGCTGGGGGCGGGTATTTCTCTCAGGAGTCTTGACATGGTAGGAGGGGTATCTTAGCCATTTCCCCACTCTAGCCCCACAATTGTCCCCACCAAGGTGCTGTTGCCCCCAAGCTATTTGCTGCACTTTAAGGACAAGCAGCAGCTTATAAGAGATTGGTTTTGAATGGCAAATGGGGCAGGGAGGAAGAGCTATGTAGACCAGGGATGGAAAACTTCAGAGAAATGTGGCCTCCAGTTCTCTCTGTCTGGCCCTTGGGGTCAGATGCATGAAGCTGGTGGCTATCAAAAAGACCTGAGGTCCAAAATTCACATCACAATAAGTAAGGGGAAATGTGTGTGCATCTTATGGAGTGAATGCAGGCTGCGCAGCTATCTCAGAAGCCAGAACAGCAAGAGGGATTGCAGCTTTCACTGCGCAGTGATCCCTCTTGCTGTTCTGGCCTCTGAGATTCTGAATATTTTTTTTCTTGTTTTCCTCCTCCAAAAACTAGGTGCATCTTGTGGTCTGGTGCGTCTTATAGAGCGAAAAATACGGTAAATTCAGACTTAAGGGCCATCGTGCTGTCTCTAAGAGCTGGTTATTACTTTTTTGACTAAAGGGGATGTGGGGAGCCTAGAAACTAATGCTTCTTTTGGGACCAAATGGATAGCATAAAGCACATTAGGCAGCAGTGAAAATAACTTTTCAGACTGACTTAGCTGAAGTTACTGCAGGGGACGCTTTTGCAAAACTCTCTTTGTTCTCAACTGACAGTTCCTTTGCACCGAGTGAAGATCAGAGGTCAGCACTGACAATGAAGCACTTGCACTCAAGGTACGGGGCCTGCCTTGTAACCGAGATGGATGGAGAGCCACCACAGATGCTATCCGGATGCAGAGGCTGATGTTCTGGGATGGTAGGAGCTACAGGTAATATACCGGAAGTAGCCGTAGGAGCCAGCAGGGTGGCTGAGGTGGGGCAGCATTGCTCAGCTGGTTTCATTCAGGTCACCTGGTCACTCATTCATTTTATTCCATTTTGAGCCTGCAATTGATCAATATAATCATCCCAAGTCAAAATAAGACCTTAAAACAGAAGAAATAAAGTAACAATTAAAAGATCAAGCACAGATATGTATGAGAATATAACAGTATAGCTGTTGAAAGCCCATCATTTCCAGCAGGCTACGCATTCCATTCCCTTCGAAGGTCCAGGCCAAGAAGCGAGTCTTCAGCTGGCACTGTATAATGTACAACATCAGCTCTATTCCTACCTCAGA
This sequence comes from Podarcis melisellensis, assembly GCF_964234715.1. Lineage (NCBI taxonomy): Eukaryota > Metazoa > Chordata > Lepidosauria > Squamata > Lacertidae > Podarcis > Podarcis melisellensis. Next base: position 40,965,317 of record NC_138544.1, read on the forward strand.
GGGGACAGAGTTCCATAACTGAGGTGCCACCACAGAGAAGCCCCTGATCCCATCTCACTGTGCAGTGAGCTTCACTGTGGGGTGATACATTGCATTTCCACGTAAAGGACAGTCACCATTTCTCAGTGTGTGTTTCTATATGTGAAGTAGCCCTTGCAAATCGTATGCAGATCCTCACCCGCTTTTGTCCTCTTTCTTGACTATGCATAAGTGGCCACCCAAATTTATTGTAAAATGCAGTTCTGCCCTCAGAGTGCTGAAATGAGGGCTTGCAAGACAGCGGCAAAGACTGCACAAGAACCGGTGCCAGAGCTAAAATCTGGGGCAAAGGGACAAGATGTTTCCTCCCACTTGGAGTGGTTCATATGCCAAAAGCTGTGAGCCGCTGCCTCAGCTCTGAGTGGGCTGCGAGATCAAAAGATCCCAGGCTTCTCATTGTTCTTAGCCGTGCCAAAGTTCCCCGACATTCCTTAACTCAAAGCAGGCTTTTTACTAACTACTGTACTCACATCTTTACAAGCTGCTACGATGTTGGGATTTTCTAAATCAAAGCGATACACTGAACTGAATTAAGAGAAGAAAAATATTGCTGTCTGGGTTAAGTAAGCAGAGGATCACGGTTGTGAGTCCCAAACATACACTAGAGCTTTGACGGAGATATTCTCCCTCTTTAATATATAGAGCGAGAGAGAGAGAGAGAAACAGAGAGAAAGCATGTTTGTATTTAATTTTATTGGAGTAGAAAAGCTTTCTGCATTGAGGGAAGTAATTACTGCATAAAATATCAGTGGAGAGGTTGCAATGGTCAGCTGTCAAGCTAGAAAGGTGAAAATGTTCCTTTCAGATTCAAGTGTTTATTTATTAAGGGAACTTCAATGCAACTGCTTGACGTTGGTCCCTTTTGAAGTTTGGGTCATTTGGGGGTTTTGCTCTCTCTTCCAAACAGCTACTTTATATTAGCATTTTTTTTAATTTTTACTTTGAACTCTACTTTGATGGATAAAGTGCTGTCCAGCTTTAACTTCCAGCCCCATGTTAGATCCAAACTAACTTGAATTCACCTTCAAATGCAAAAGAAATATGGTTAACTACAGCTAGTTTGGCATTATGACGGGCAAGAAAGGGTTGCTGATGTTCTGTTATTCCTAAAAAAAAGCGGGAATAATTAATGGTGTGCATCCTGAATAAAATATTGCTTTACTTACATTAATTCTCTGTCCTGGATGTTGTTGGGGTTTTTTTTGGGGGGGACACCTTATCATCAAAGGCTTTGGGTCAGGGCAGGTAAAACTACAATGGTACCTTGAGTTAAGTACTTAATTTGTTCTGGAGGTCCGTTCTTAACCTGAAACTGTTCTTAACCTGAAGCACCACTTTAGCTGATGGGGCCTCCCGCTGCTGCACAATTTCCCGCCGGAGTACAATTTCTGTTCTCATCCTGAAGCAAAGTTCTTAACCTGAGGTACTATTTTTGGTTAGCGGAGTCTGTAACCTGAAGCGTATGTAACCTGAAGCGAATGTAACCCGAGGTACCAGCAATCAAACAAGGAAACATAACCAATGAAAAAACCCTCTGCAAATCCCTGGTTCTATAAAACATTTGTCTGAACAGAAATCTGCTACATCGCCTTCTCAACATACTTCAAGAATGTGTTCACACAAATATACCAGCACACAGAAGCTACCATTCAACACACACAAACAGATGATCGTGTAAAAGCTCTGGCACATGCCAGATCCAGAACTTAGCTCATTACAATCCAGATTGACGCAGGGAGTTGGTTCATATTTTCCAAGCTCAGCCCTCATTCCCTTCACATATACTTAGAGACAACGTGGAAGCCATTTTCTTGTGGTGTAACCCAACTTGGCTGAGATATAGATGTGAATATCATGACCATGAATCTGCTCATCCAACCACAGAGGGCAATGATTGGGTGGGTAAGTCTTATGCAGCAGCTTAGCCAATGAGGTATTCACACACATATGGCAGTCATGTGGGAGATTACCACCTACCTGAATGTGTGTGAAGGGATCCCTAGTTTGTAAATGCTCACATTTAATTGTACAAGATCTCAGCTAGGACACCGTTGTAAACATGAGTTAATGTGGCCATCCTGGATCACAAATACAAGTTAGAGCAGGGACAACCACTGCAATAACTTCCAGTTGTTCTTGGACTACAGCTCCCATCAGGCCCAGCCAGCATGGCTAATTTTCAGGGATTATGGAGTTGACAGGATCTAGAGGGTGCCATGGTGTCCCTGAGCTAGAGCATCTCTTTCTTACATTGTCCAAGAAAGTAAGGGGAAGGAGTTCAGCTGCCAGCTCCAGCCCAGTGCCTTGTTCCTCCCTATGAACAGCTGAATCAATTATGGAAACTAAGCAAATATATGAAACTCTCGCCAGCTTTATTACATCAGAGGAGAGAAATAAATAAATTTAGAGACAGCAATTAGCACGCTGCAGTAACAGTAAATCAAAAAAACCAACAAACAGCACTTAGTCCCCTCTTCAAATTTGTAGGATGAGGAATGGAATAAACAATGTCAGAATAATCTAATTTTGGACAATGCAATTGAATTACAATCCTTTCTTGTACACAATGTCAAAAAATATTTTTAAACACAAAAACAAAAGAAAGAAACCCATATGGGGAGATTTGAGAGATGTTTCTAACAAAATCAGTTTCATATCACGTACTTCTCCAGCATCTTTAAAGCCCCCTGGAAATAGCTGCTGTTTTCCTTTTGGGTTTCTGGGACAAAATGGGGAGAAATTCATTTTGGTTCATGTTTTAATGTGAATCTCTACCTTTATTTGCCTTCTTGAAACAATATGCAAACAAACAAAAACCTGCTTTCCTTCAAATTGGGCACTTTTCTGAATTGTGTGAGTTGTCCAAACAAAGAATGGAAATGAGTGTTTTTGTTTGTTTGTTTGTTTGTTTGTTTGTTACCTGCCCTTCACTGTGAGGTCCCCTGCTGGAGTTACAACATTAAAACACAATATTTAGAACAATTATTATTATTATTTGATTCTTTTTGGAAACTTCTTTGGTTTTTTTAGTGTGTGTTTTTACAATCAAGCAGTATATAAATCTTATGAAATAAACAAATAAATAGAAACCACTTACAACCAAAAATAAATAAATAAATAAGGTGGTTTCTAAAAACATACACATCAGGTGTCAAAAGTGTCAATGTGCATTAAAATATACACATATATGGGAAAACAACACACAAAGATGCATTATATTAATGAGATTTGTTAGCAAAAATGTGTGTGTGTGTTTGTCTTTGTGTGCCTCCTCCATGAGAGGTCCAGAGCGTGGTAACACGTGAACGGGCCGTTTCTGTGGTGGCTCCCCATTTGTAGAATACTCTCCCCAGGAAGGTTCGCCTAGCACCTTCATGCATATCTTTAGGCACTAGACAAAAACATTCCTCTTCTCTCAGGCCTTTGACTAATCTGTGGCTTTTTAAACTGGGTGTGGGGGTATCATTTTTGTTTGTTACTGTGTTATGTATTTTGTGTTTTTAAACTGAAAACCACCCTGTGATCCCCAGATGAGGGGCAGTATGGAAATTTGATAAAGAATCATAATTGCAAACTTATATGGAAATGTGGCAAAATGAATTTGAGATGGGAAAAGCCCGAAACTGAAAGTGACCCATTTGTCCATCTCTACCTATAAATATCTTCCTTGTTTCTTCATATCGATATCTTGAGATGAAACAGGCCACCCAACTCAAGTGCCAGCAGTCCAATTATGCTTTCGAGAATGAGCGTGGGAAACAAGATGATCAAATAATCCCTTTTGCCTCCCTCATTGTTCTTACTGCTGAACGTTTGTCCTCTGTTGATTTTTCGAGTGAGGTTTCTTGCAGGATGTGTACCTACAGAAATGAACGAGAAATGTTTTAAATCAGAGCTGGAGAACCCATGGCTCCTCCAGACATTTCTGGACTCCAGCTCTCTTCGGCCTCATTCCAGTGTGGTCAATGGTCAGGATGGTGGGAGATGAAGTCTAATAGCATCTGGAAGACCACAAGGTCTCCAACCCTTCACTAAATTAAGGAACCCCGTTTTTTCCTGGGCTTAAATTTGGCTGAAGTTTTTACACCCAGGAAAGTCATCACTCAGGTGCAGTTGCCTCCCCACCCCATCCCAGTTCTCAAATCAACATATTTTGACTAAACTCTTGATGTTTGTTTCTTTATAAATATAAATCATATGGGAAAGCAGGTAAACCAATGAACCCTGGTGTATGACCATCAATGTTTAGGAAAGCAAGGGGAATCACCCTGGAGCTACTTATGCTCATTGGGGTTTCCATTAGTAATTTGGGGGCCATGCGCTTGTGGGAGCCAAAATGGAATATCCTGGGATCCAGACAGAAGCTGGGGTGGCTTTTGGAATTCCGGGGTGTCCCACTTAAAGTGGGGCAGTTGAGGGGTGTGCCTTCCTTGCTGTCAGATACTTAGTTGACTCCAGTGCTTTTTTTCTTTAAAAACATGTTTACGGGTACTCTCATTTTGATTCCAGAAAATCACCATTTTATAGTTCAAATTGGGAAAAATAAATACAGGCAATGAACAAAAGTACAAAGATTCACAAAATGCTTAGGGGTATGCGTACCCCCAGAAAAAAGCACTGGTTGACTCTCTTCTCTTGCTTTCTTATAAATATGAGCTCAACTTAAAATCTTCTTCATTATAACCTTCTGAACTGGATTCATTTTGATTTAGTGCACATCACCCAAACAGGACAACCTCTGGCTACAAGACACTGTGTCATCGGTTCCTGGATCCAAAAGTAGAGTGGGAAGGGATGGATTCATACTGTTGATAACCTGTATGCTGGTTGTTAATCAAGGGAAAGTGATGGTGGTGGGAGCTCTCTATTAGTAAAGAGAATAATATGCATGTTGGTGTTGTTTAGTCGTTTAGTTGTGTCCGACTCTTCATGACCCCATGGACCTGAGCACGCCAGGCACTTCTGTCTTCCACTGCCTCCCGCAGTTTGGTCAAACACATTCTGGTAGCTTCGAGAACACTGCCCAACCATCTCATCCTCTGTCGTCCCCTTCTCCTTGTGCCCTCCATCTTTCCCAACATCAGGGACTTTTCCAGGGAGTCTTCTCTTCTCATGAGGTGGCCAAAGTATTGGAGCCTCAGCTTCACGATCGGTCCTTCCAGTGAGCACTCAGGGCTGATTTCCTTCAGAATGGATAGGTTTGATCTTCTTGCAGTCCATGGGATAATTCATAAGCATCAATTCTTCGGCGATCAGCCTTCTTTATGGTCCAGCTCTCACCTTCATACATCACTACTGGGAAAACCATAGCTTTTACTGCCTTGCCGTGGCGAAGGGGCTTGAATAATTCAGAGAAGCTATGAACTATGCCGAGCAGGGCACCCAAGATGAACAGGTCATAGTGGAGAGTTTTGACCAAACGTGATCCACCTGGAGGAAGAACAGGCCAGCCACCCCAGTATCCCTGCCAAGAAAACTCCATGGACAAAGACAACAGGCATAATATGCATATGAGGAGTAAACTGAGCTAGATTTTAGCATCATCATCATCACCATTATATATCATTATACGTTCAACACCAATCCCTTACAAAATAGGCCAGTGCGGACATGACCCTCATATCCACCAAAGACATTCCAAGCAATGCACATTCCCTTGTCATGAAGATTTTGATACAAACCAATCTGCAGGTCCACACAACACACCCAAAGACAGTCCCAGAGTTGCTAATGGAGTGTTCTTTGTTTTCCCCTAATATCTTAAGCACTCAATCCCAGGCCGCATTACATTGTCCGTGAACCTTGTGGTTACAAGCCAAAGGAAGCCTGCATGATATTTAGTGCTCTTGTCTGGGAGCTGATAAGAGAGTCTGGATTGTCTAAACTCTTTAAGTGCTAAATGTCAGATTGGAATTTGGGTAACTGTAGCTGAACAATGTGTGTTATTTAAAAATGCCTACTTAGTCCACTTAGGAGCCTCTTAGATCTAATGCTAGAGTATTTGAACAGGGTAATAGGCTGCTTTTAGAAATCAACTTTTGCAATTTAATAATCTCTGTACTATTCAAACACTATTTGCAGTAGATTATATCTACTAGGTGGAGAGATAAAATGGGACAGCATCCAAACAAGCTAAAAAGAGGGGGGGCCTTTTAAACGGTTCCCCTATTTAAATGTCAACACAGCACAAGGCGTATTTTTGTACAGTGCCCTCTCTCTGAACTCCCTGCAGAGAATTTCAGATATGCTAATATGCAGTCAGAAGGGAAATGCCTCATGCTGTTTAGGACACCCAATCCGGGATTGCCACAATTCCTTGGAACGTTTTCAGCCGTTCTTCCCTGGAGAATGTCAACAGAGTGTTTGGCGTGTGTTTGGCAATGTTTAGAAGATCCTTGCCCATCTTGCTTGGACATAGGAGCCAACTCCTGGGGCCAAGGAGGCTTTGCCTCCCCCCAATAAAATATTTGAGGGCGCCACCCCCTCAAAGTTGATTCAGCATCATCTACACCAGTGATGGCCAAACTTGGCCCTCCAGCTGTTTGGGACTACAATTCCCATCATCCCTGACCACTGGCCCTGTTAGCTAGGGATGATGGGAGTTGTAGTCCCAAAACACTAACTGGCAGCAGCTCTCCAGAGTTTCAGACAGGAAGCGCTCTGGATTGAAGGCACCAGGATTGAACCTGAGACCTTCTAGGCAGATGCTCTACTGTGGAGCTATGGTTTAATTGTTTCAACCCTGCTATATTCATGGGCTTGCTTTATTGTATATTTTCATTGTGAAACAGCAACACCACCAGGGGTATCTGAATATGTGAGTGTTTTCATTCACATGCAGAGGGCTCATTCTGTTACATGTGTAAACAGAACTTGCAATGCTGATCCTTGGACAACTGGATTGTGAAAGCCTTTATGTGAACTTTGTTGGCCCTCTTTGGGTGCTCAACTTGTGCTGCGGCAGGCAGGAATGTGCAGAGTAAGCCCCACCCCATTGGTGATGCTCTGTGTGCCAGGCACACTCCTTGGCCAGTGTCAGTCTGACTCATGTGTAGGATTTTCCAACATGGACACTGTATTCTCAGCCCACACCTATGCTCAACCTGCGGTAAATCTCCAGAAGTTTCTCCTCTGAAAGGAAGCCAAATCTAAGTTAGCACCGACCATGGAACTTCTCACCACTTGGGAATGTGGGGTGTGCATAATAATATATTTGAAACTTAAGAGCCACCTATGAAGAAATGAATGAAGAAATGAAAGTCCATTGAGGGTTGCAATCCTTCGCACATTTGCCTCCTGAAACACAGCTGGACTTAACTTTCATGCAAACCTGCTTAGGATTGCTTTGTGTAACTTTTTTTTTAGCCATATATGCAGCAAACTTCTCAAAACCGAGTAGAAATAATCTGTGCCAGCTGTATGTATGGAATGGGAAGATGAATGGTTGCAGAATTTAGGCAAATAGAGTCATCAGCAATTCCAGAAGTGTGAGCTAATTACTTTGGCATATAGGGCACATTCATTATCACTGTACTTTTAGAGGGGAAAGATGGGGATGGGGCTCAATGCAAAGGTTGTGCTTTTTTTTTTAAAGGAAAACTCTTGACATAACTTCTTTACATTAGTCTGCATGTGTGTTTTTCTTTCTCCTTCCTTAATGTAAATGGTTGTGCCAAGAGCGTGGAGCCCAGTGGTAGGGAGGGAGGAGAAATTTGCACTTTCTGAAACAATAGGCAAACAAAAACACAGTCAACTTTTGAAATTTGCACCCTTGATGGCAAGTGTTGTCTGCAATGGGAGTAAGAGAGTGCTGCATTCTCCTAATTAAAAATAAATAAATCCGTAAACCACTAGCTGTTAGACACAAGTCATTTGGAATCCAGAGCATCTTGGACCCAAATGACAGATTTATTTAAAGGCCACAGTCTTGGCTTATTCATTGCAATGAAACCATTCACATTTGCACACTGCCATGATGGCAGCAGAGAGAGGGAAGAAGTAGAAAGGCTTCCCTTCACTTCCTCTTTGGAGGAAAGGGGGTGTGGCCTAGCTGAGTCTATCTAGCAAAACAGCTCTGTGGTCCTTCACCCCTTCATGCACTGACTAGCTTGCTAGTTGTATTTGACTGCACTCTCCCACAGTTGCTGGGGTCTGTGCCTTAGAGCATGGTGCCCCCAATTCCCATTTCTGACATGCCTCTCAAAAGGAATGCCCAAAATGGCATTGCTGATGGTATGGAAAACACAAGCTTTTCCTGTCCACCAATAGTTATTCTCAGACACCTCAAACTGAAGGATGCCTGCTTTGGAAGAAATGAATGGGTGGGGGGCATTTGCAAGGAAGACTCAGTAGGGCATGGGGAGGGTTAGCCCACTCTCCCACACACAAAATCCTGGCATACAAATGTGCCCCCCAACCTCTTCATTCATGCTGTCCATTAAACAGCTATTTTAGGCACAAAGGATTGCTAGTTTAATATAATATGCACCATCAAAACCATTTGCAACAGATTATGTATAATTAAACAATTTGGTCCCAGTTATGGCACAGAGTTAAGTGCACTTCAGCCTATCGATTTCTGTGGGATAAAATGCACCTATGTGCCAGATTGTGGCTTCAGATCACTGTGAAGTATTTTCTACTTGTTATCCCTTGGCAGAAGATGGCGGGGTCAGATGGCAACATTCACCTGAACCCCTGACAGCTGATTTGCTGCTGTTTACCAGGCGAGAGAGGGGCAATGTGCCCGGGAAGTTGGTGTGGTGCAAACACCCCAACAGCAGTACCTAGCATTGGCCCCAGTGGTGTATTTGCATTGCACCGACTTCCTTAACTTCTGTTAAGCACCACAGACCCACCCCACCAGCTGTTACTGCTCCCCGTTTATTCAGTAACAGCGCAAACTCTTTGGAAGAGAAGATGTTCCTCCACTCCACCTCAAATCTATTTCCAGATCTTTCACATTTTCATGATCCCTCACTGTTTCTGAACTCTTAACCTTCTGGTCACAAACAAACAGACACATGCACACACACACACACACACACACACACACACCTCAAACACAGACAGAATGTCATTAATAATTTGCAATAATCCTACTAATAGTACACATTGCTCAATAAAACATCCTACATGAAGGCTTATCGTGGCTTTCTATCAGGTCTGCTTGAGAGAGAATGACATTTAGCTAGTGGTGCTATCGAGGCAACTGATGTTTTGCAGCTCTCTCTCTGTTTTTTTTTTTTTATGAATCGAGACCATAAACAGCTTCAATGGCATCTGCTTGTCAGCCAGGGACTTAGGTGCAGCTTTAATGATAAGAAAGCATAAATTAATCACAGGCCATAGGGGGTCTCATAAGTTCTTGTCTGTGTGTTTGTCTCTTTATCGTTAAACCGGTGACGGAAATTATATTTGTGTTTTACTGTTTGTAAGAAATCTGGATTTTTGATGGAGATGGTATGTGTGTTCATATCAGCCTCTGGTGGCATCCCAGGAACAGGTCAGATTCCTTGGACCTCAGTGCACAAGACGTTGACATTTGCAGCCTGTCTATAGAGCATCAAAATGTTATTTAAAACTATCAAGCTAGGATCTGAGCTTTTTTATTTTGCTTTGTTTTTGCTTAAGATTATTCGACTTCTGATTCTAAATAAAGCATTTTATTATAAAGGCAGAACACTGATAGATACAAGACTGCAGGCACTAAGATCTGCTGACCAGTTTCAGCCAGTTCTCTGACGAATAACATTTGCTCTCCAGTTCTTAAAGAGGCAGTGAACTATTCCCAGAGGATCCAGTGCATATGAAAGAGAAAATTTGAATCTATCCATTTGGGCATTAATAAAGAGAATGGCTTCCTGTCCCACTACATGTTGTGATTAACTTAGCGATAAGATGATTGTGTTACTGCCGGTTATTGCCATTGTGAATGGGTTGCCACAGTGCCTATTTTGCATACATCTAAGTGTTAATGGAAACTGTCACAGACAACCTTTTGCATTTCATTGTCATTTGGCCTCACTGTTTACAACTTCCCTCTCTCTCTCATAGTTATATATGCCTGCCAATTGATGGGAACATTTCATGGATCTGATGAAGTGGAATGTAGGTCATGAAAGTTTAGGCCACCATAAATGTCTTTGTCTTTAAATTGCTGCAAGATTCTTTGTTGTTCAGGAGAGAGACAGGAAACTTAACAATCCGCGACTTCCATGAGTGTGACAATAGGCATTTCTGCTCCTTCCACATGGCTTGATCAACCATAAAGTGTACCTGAGCAGCCAATTAAGAAGCCTCATTACCACTGTATGATGGTTGTTATTCCTTAATCAAAATATTCCTTACTGCAAAGTAAAGCAGAACCCAACATTGGATGACAGTTAACAAGAAATGCAACACTGTACCATCCCGTGAGTTCCATACATTCAGGAAGCATTTCCAATCGGTCTTGTGGGATGGTCCTGATTCCTACTAGTGTAAGGAAGAAAAAGTTATCTCTCTCCAATCTTTCTACACCACAGATAATTTTATAAATTTCTGTTGTGCATCCCCCAGCAGTCACCTTTCTGTATTTTGCCTCCAAGTCTTCTTTGAGCCCTTGAAAATAGCTACTCCCCCATCAAAGGCAGCACTAAAAAGGAAATGGAAGGGGGAGGGACTTCAAGGAACAAATACTCTTTAGGTGGGGAATCTGGATTTGAAGTGATCCCGAGCAGACTGGCGCGCAGCCTTGAGTGGGATGTAGGTATCTCTTGATTCAGTCAACTTCCTCCCCAAAGCCCTTTCAGTGTGAGTGACATGTGGAAGACCCTCTTATCTCCAAGAAAGCCTTTCCCCCTTGTGTCCTCTTGGACAGTCATGTTCTTATTTGGAGTGGGGTGGGCTGGGGAGCAGCTTGCAATGCTCCGGGTTTTTCAATGGGCAGCCTCCAACTCTGGAATCCATTTCCACTGGAAAGGCACCGGAGTCCAAGTCTAGCCATGATTGGAGCCAGATGTCAGAAGCATCTCTCCACCCGGCCCTTTTTATTAACTGCATGTTTAGCCATCCCTTGGCATTTAATTTATGGCGGGGGGCACGGTCCGTACTGAGCCTGTGGCCTGCATGTTTCCTGTTTGGAACCAGGTGTCGTCTGATGTTGTCTGAGCCAAGTATGGCAGAGCCAGAGACGTCCAGGCTGCCTCTAAATTTGGGAATTAGAGCAGAGAAAGTCAGGCTGGACCATCAAAGCATTGTTTTCTGCCCTCCGAATCCTCAAGGGGAAAAAATGCAAATCCCTCAAAAATAGAATTTGGTCCGATCATGAGCCTTTTAGGGAACAGATCTAATTTACAGTCTGGAAAGAGCTGAATGTGGTTTTTTGGGGAGAAATAATTAGGGGTTCCCATTGTGTGCATGGTGCTCCATAGGTTTGTGGAGCCATGGTATGGCTCGGGCTGTTTCACTCCTTCAAACGGAGGAAAGTTTGTTCCGTCTGCACAACTCTCTGAGCACAGGAAGCAGCCCACACATCCGGCGGGTCTGTGGTGGGATTGTGCATCCTCCTTAACAAAATGCTCTGAATTCTCTACCACTTTTCCAATCTGAATACAGTGGTACCTCAGGTTAAGTACTTAATTCGTTCTGGAGGTCTGTTCTTAACCTGAAACTGTTCTCAACCTGAAGCACCATTTTAGATAATGGGGCCTCCTGCTGCCGCCGCGCCGCCGGAGCACAATTTCTGTTCTCATCCTGAAGCAAAGTTCTTAACCCAAGGTACTATTTCTGGGTTAGTGGAGTCTGTAACCTGAAGCGTATGTAACCTGAAGCGTATGTAACCCGAGGTACCACTGTATAATAAATGCTAGGCCCCCAATCTGAGTGATGTCTAAATTCAGCACTTTGGAGTGGCCCCAATCCAGCCCAGAATGTTCCAGGGCCAACACAACCTGCATCCAAGTCCCAAACTGATTTGGGGGCTGTGCAAGGGTTTAACTTGGGTTTAAAAGCTAGATTAAATGTTGGGGAGAAGGAGACACATGCGAACTGCCTGAATTGCTCCTTCTTCCCCTTTCTTTGCTGCCACACAAACCCCTTTTGACACCCCTTTTGACTCCCATTGGACCTGATCTGACTGGGGTAATCTGGGGCTACCTCAACCTAATCCAGCCCACTTCTGTTTGGGATGCAGGATTTGTCCCGATCTGGTGCACAGCCCTGAAATCTTGTGCACGCTTGCCGATGAGCAAGCCTCATTGAAGACAGTGTGACTTGCTTTCAGGGAGACCTGCCTGAATAAATGTTGCCAATGTTTCCATAAATTTTCATTAGATTCAAATTTTCAGTCCCTTAGTATAGAATTTCGATTGTTTTGGTTTGAGCTGCGGAGTAACAAGTTTGAGCAGTTCAGCTTTCTTCCTGAAAGAAATGGAGTATCCTGGAAGACCACCCTCCTGGGTCGTCTGAACCAAAAACGGGCCAAAAATAGCTTAGTAATGTGGTACAGTGGTTTAATAGCTTTATTTCCGGTTGTCTCCCAGGTGGCTGTGCATTCAAATCCTATGTTCCCTGAAGCTGAGGCACAACAAGACTTGAGTCTAGACCAGGGATGGGGATTCTGTGACCCACCAGGTGTTTCTGGGCTACAACACCCACCATTCCTGCCCATGTTAGCAGAGGTTGCTGGGAGTTGGAGCCTAACAACATCTGGAAGGGCACAAGTTCCCTTTACAGAAAGTCCCATTCTTTAAAGATTGAAAATATTACTTCAGTGCATAGCATCCCATGATAAATCCTTAGTATCTCCAGGTTCTGGAGATACTGGACAAGTGCTCTTTATGAACCTGCTGTGGAATTGCTTCTAGTCAGACTAGAGACTGTTGGATCAATGGCCTGTCTCCCTATAATGCCGCTCATTATGATTGCATAATGTTCTCAGGCTGCTTTCAATGCACAGGTGACTTATAAATGATTTGTCATTGACCGTCAAAACAATGCACACTCATTTCTATAGTTTCTTGGCACTGAAATCCTAAGTATTGGGCTCAACTACTTCTATTTACTTTATTTTCACTTAAGAATCGCTTCCTGTGAGGCATCCCAGAGAAATTTACAACCTACGTAAAACAGCGTGTGTGTGTGTGTGTGTGTGTGTGTGTGTGTGTGTGTAAAGGTAAAGGGACCCCTGACCATTAGGTCCAGTCATGGCCAACTCTGGGGTTGTCATGCTCATCTCACTTTATTGGCCAAGGGAGCCGGCGTACAGCTTCCGGGTCATGTGGCCAGCATGACTAAGGCACTTCTGGCGAACCAGAGCAGTGCACGGAAACAGCGTTTACCTTCCCGCCGGAGCGGTACCTTTTTATCTACTTGCACTTTGATGTGCTTTCAAACTGCTAGGTTGGCAGGAGCAGGGACCGAGCAACGGGAGCTCACCCTGTTGCGGGGATTTGAACCGCCGACGTTCTGATCGGCAAGTCCTAGGCTCTGTGGTTTAACCCACAGCACCACCCGCATCCCATATATATATATATATGTGTGTGTGTGTGTGAGAGAGAGAGAGAGAGAGAGAACCGTTTAAACAACTGCATATCAAAACATTAAAAAGCGACTATAAAAACTGGGTTGTTGTTGGTTTTTGCCCTGGTACGTTTACTGTGAAAACCTGTTCTTTACTGCTGAATCGGAACAAAAAGCTATTTGTTCCAATTCAGCAGTAAAGAACAGGTTTCCGCGGGGACGTGAAAACACACACCCACACAACCACTTGGGACACAGCACTTTAAAGTGTGGGCATGGGGCAAAAGGAAACGTGGATGAGACCTGGGTTGAAACAGCCCTGGGCTACCCTAGGTCAGGACCACTTGGAATGATCCAGGAGTGTCGAAAGGTGGGGTTGTGAAGCTAAGGAGGGAGGGAGGAGGAGGACATACAGGCAGTTGCTGCTGGGTCTGCCTTGCCAGTGTGTTCCTTGCAGCTAGTGAGCAGAAGTAACAGTCCTACTCTCTGAAGGGGTCTTCTTTCCCACAGGAAACATACTGGTAAAACAGGTAGTAATCAAATGTTAATCCAGTCTTACCATTTTGATTGCTTTACACACACACACACACACACACACACACACGGCACTATCTTTTCAAACCCTTCAATCCTGTTTCCTAAAATATTCGGCAAAGTGGAGAGTAGCGGAATCTGTTTTGACCCAGCCCCAAACCCCCTGATTTAAATGCAGAAACCCGGCAAATGACATTTCACAAGGAAGGGCAGGATATATTTGGAAACATGGTGTTAGGCTAAGTAAATGGAAACTGCCAATCACAGCCGAAGGGCTCTCCTTCCCATCATGATGAGATGTTACTTGAAGATTATTATTAATCACATTTGTATCCTAGGTTACTTTCATGACGAAATTTGAAATAACATACATAGGATTCCCAGATAGTTTCCTATCCAGAAATAGACCGGATGTAGCCTGTAATTCACTCACTCACTCACTCACTCAAAATATTTATACACTTCTTTTCAACAAAAAGTTAGCAAACACAGTGTAATTGGGTGATGATTTAAAAGATCTTGCCCTCTAAAACGTGAGTACCCTACTCCCCTTTTAGTGTGTCCCCCCAAAAAAATACTTGAAGAGAGAGAGAATGAATGTAAAATAATGATTAAAAAGGAGAAGGGGATGGATGGATGAAGGGGAACATGCTTGCAAGTGTGTTTGAATAAATTTGTGTCAGAGAAGGGAGGGGAGAAAATGAAGTGAGGAGACAGAGAGAGAGAAGAGAGAAGGAGTGTCTCACCCATTATTACATTGGCCCCACTTGCCACCACCAGGGAATGTGGCCCTTGATTCCCAAGAGTTGTCCATCCTGTTTGCTTCCTTATACAGGGTATGCCTTGAATCTCATAGGCTTCAATGGGCAGGTGGCAATTAGCTGACCCAGGTTATTGCAACTTTTAGAAGTGTCCGTTTCTAGAGGAGCTGGAAGAGCGGTGCTGTGGGAGCTCCTCTCCCCAGCTCTCCTTGTTACTCTTGCCTTGCCTACAGCAGCCACAGGAGAATAGCCTCTTTCTGTTTCTGGTGGTCGTTTGGTACAAAGGCTCAGTGTAGGCTGTTCAGCAAATTCAGTCTTCTTGTAAGCTCAACATTGAAAGTTCCTTCAAGCCACCATGTTAACATGGGCACCTCCATAGCCCCAAGACCAGCTGTTGTTAATCTGAGCAGCCAAGCATTGGGAACAGTTCTTCTCTCGTTGGGACCATGTCTAGTCCCACTTTGAAGGAAGTGTAGTATGCTGAAACCAGAGGGAATCTCTAATATAAGTAAAATGGAAAGTAAAATGGAAATACATGCTTCGGGGTTTTGCAATAAAATGGAAATACATGCTTCGGGTTTTTGTCATCCCAAAATTGCAAAATTTGTGGGCATTTTTTTTAAAAAGCACATCACCACTTGGATTAGGATTTGCCCCCCAATAACTGAAGCCACAGGGACGTGGGTGGTGCTGTGGGTTAAACCACAGAGCCTAGGACTTGCTGATCAGAACGTTGGTGGTTCGAATTCCCGCGACGGGGTGAGCTCCCGTTGCTTAGTCCCTGCTCCTGCCAACCTAGCAGTTCGAAAGCACGTCAAAGTGCATGTAGATAAATAGGTACTGCTCCGGCAGGAAGGTAAATGGCGTTTCCGTGCGCTGCTCTGGTTCGCCAGAAGCGGCTTAGTCATGCTGGCCATATGACCCGGAAGCTGTACGCCGGCTCCCTCGGCCAATAAAGCGAGGTGAGCATCGCAACCCCAGAGTCGGCCATGACTGGACCTAATGGTCAGGGGTCCCTTTACCTTTAACTGAAGCCACCTTTTCCTGCTTTGTTTTCACATGCTTCCTTACTAGCAGCTCAGCTCCTCCTTTCAAAATCAGTCCCAGGATTGTTATGCAGCTCCTATTTTCAATGAGAATAAATGCTCTCTTTCATAATTACTAGATGTGCAGATCTCCTGTTGCATTGCCCACAAAGGAAAAGTGTGGAAAAAAAACCATCCTACTGTAATCCTTGCTAGTTAAGAGCAGATCGAGACATGTTGTGTCACAGGTATTGGATATGTTGCAACGATGCTCTCCGAGGGCATGACAGTTATCTGATACTTGTGCATGCACAGAGCATGTTCACTGCTCAGTACCTATGTGAAACCTGCTTGCGGCTTTTCATACATGCTGAATTTTCTACATGGCTAACATTGCACTGCCATGTAGAAGATCGTAGCCACATTCACACCATACATTTAAAGCCTTATGATGCCGCTTTAAACAGTCATGGCTTCCCCCAAAGAATTGTGGGAGCTTGTTAAGGGTGCTGAAAATTCACAGAGCTACAATACTCAGAGGGGTTTAACTATTTATCCCTCCTCACAGGGATGTGCAGAAAAGTTTGAAACCTATGGACACTGGCTGGCAAAATCCCAGAAGCCAAAGAAAGGCTGAGACCCACCAAGCTGACAGGGAATGAGCTTCAGTGCCACAGTTTCTCATGACGAGGAATGGGGGAGAAGGCAAATCTGGACTGGAAGCACAGGAAATAGGGACAGAGTCCATCAATGGCATTCTTATTTTGGACAGGAGAATCAGGAAGCTCTTAGAAGATCACAAAGAGAGCACTGAAAAGTGAATGTGCAAGTGACTTCCTGCACTCCTCTGGGCATGTGCCAACAGGGAACTCCCTTCCCTTGCTGGGAGATGCAACAACCATACCTGCATTTGAAGCTCACAGGTGAGATGCCTGGGTTTTCCTTTGGCACATTTCCTTTCCCCGGAAGCACCAAGAGCAGACACCCGTCTCACTCAACTGGTCCACTTTTCACTGCTCTCTGCGATGGGCAGAGCTGTCATTTGAGAAATGACCCCTAGCCAAGCAGTGCTCAATGCTTGGCTGGGGCTGGACGAGGCATCTGTGGGGTTGGAGGGGAGGCATCCCTTCCCTTCCCTTTTCCTGCTGGGAGACACACCTTGGAAATTATAGGCTTTCAGCTCCAAGGATAATTGTGTACATGGAACTCATGCTCATTAGGCTTCATAACATGCTCCTCGTCGCCCTTGGCCTTTTCTCTCCTTGCCTCCCACCCTTTGCTCTTCTGCTTTCAAGAAAGAAAGAAATCTCCAGAGATGGCTTGCAGATCCCACCTTTCCTAGGCAGTCTGGAAATGGTTACATTACACTGCCTTTGACACATTGGGCTGAATAACAGCATTGTAGCTGACATCGGGAGGAGAAGGAGGAGGCAGATTTGTCGATGTTTCATCTTTCCTGCCAGCGTGCAGCAGCCGTGGTGTGACACGGCCCATCCTTCTGCACCACCACTGGGGGGTGGGGGTGGGGGTGGAACAGAATCCCCTTTTGAAATTAAAAAGAAAGAGCCAGCATTTGATTAGAAAAGAATCAAAGGGGAGACGATCAAGAAAGCAATACCTCCTCCGTCAACAACTTCGGCTGTCTCTATAATCCCCCGGCACCGGAACGGCCTTGAAATTCTGCGGACCTTTCACGAGATTATCTGTATCGCCCTCGTGCTTTGAAGTCGAAGCTGCTGGCATATTATTACTGACAAACAACAAAACCCCCGAGATTCATAGGGGCCCGGTATCTGCTGGACTGCAGGCTTGCATCCCAGATGGGCTAAGTTATCAGAAACTTGGGAGAGTGCGTCATGTATTACCTTCCTTCCAGTAGCACCTTAAAGACCAACTAAGTTAGTTCTTGGTATGAGCTTTCGTGTGCATGCACCTGAAGAAGTGGCATCTGAAGAAGCGTGCATGCACACGAAAGCTCATACCAAGAACTAACTTAGTTGGTCTTTAAGGTGCTACTGGAAGGAATTTTTTTTGTTTTGACTATGGCAGACCAACACGGCTACCTATCTGTAACATGTATTACCTTGGTGGTCCCAAATTCATGTTTCAGTTGCCCTTGTCTTCTCACTTCCACCCCATCCTCAAAAGAATACACACAGGGGAAGTTGCCCAATTGGCCCCATCCCAGTAGTGATGCATGGAAGTGAGAGCTGGACCATAAAGAAGGTTGATCGCCGAAGAATTGATGCTATTGAATTATGGTGCTGGAGGAGACTCTTGAGAGTCCCATGGACTGCAAGAAGATCAAACCTATCCATTCTGAAGGAAATCAGCCCTGAGTGCTCACTGGAAGGACAGATCCTGAAGCTGAGGCTCCAATACTTTGGCCACCTCATGAGAAGAGAATACTCCCTGGAAAAGACCCTGATGTTGGGAAAGATGGAGGGCACAAGGAGAAGGGGATGACAGAGGACGAGAGGAGGATAGTGTTCTCAAAGCTACCAGCATGAGTTTGACCAAACTGTGGGAGGCAGTGGAAGACAGAAGTGCCTGGCGTGCTCTGGTCCATGGGGTCACGAAGAGTCGGACACAACTAAACGACTAAACAACAACAAAGCTACATGGGACCCATGGGCACCCCCTTGGTCCCATCTAGCCATAGACAACCCCCCCAGTCCCATCTAGCGTGGTATTGTCTGTACATGGGAGTCCCCAATGTGATGCCCACAGACACCAAACTGTGGCCCCTTCCCCATCCAATGTACATGTTTATGAATTCTTTCATAAAGGAGACCATGCATGCCACTCTTGGGTCTTTGGGGGAAGAGTGGGGTGCAAAGGAAATGATTAGATGGGCAGGTTAGTATGCCTATTTCAATCATGTGCCCATGCACCCTTATTAGTTAGCATAAAGCGGCTGCAGGATGAATAAGTAATGGCCTATGGCTAGAACAATAAAGCTAAGAATAAAATATCCTGCCAGGAAGTCCCGTGAGCCTGGCTGAAGTGATCAGTCATGGATGCTTGCACAACTCCTACGCTGATCTGTGAACAGGCACACCGGGTGATACAGGCAGCAGACAGATGTGAGGCTTCGAGCGATCCCAAACCCCACAATGCCCAACCTCACCAAATCTCAACCCTGGAGGGTTTTCTCATCCCCAGTTGAACATCAGATAAACGTCAAATTTCATTTTAAAGGCTTGTCCCAGAGGGCAGAAAAGGGGGGGGAAAGGAGGGGGAGCCAAAAGTCTTAAGCCTGCACTTTAAATACATGTAATTAACATAACTACACCATGTGCAAATCTGCCCAAAGATAGAAAACAAAGCGATTGAAAGAGTCCTAATTGTACCGGGGGAATTGCGTGCCACGGAGAAAAAAGACAAAGGCAAGCTGTGTCCAAGGAGACAGGCGATCAAGGGACACCAAACCAGCAATAGCCCAAATACAAAACAACCCCAGAGGCCGTCTCTGAAGAGTTGCCAGGGAAGGCAAGAGAGGAGTTTGCCCAAAATCCAGCCACGGCAGCAAATGATATGCCTTGTCTTGGCACCGTGGACCCACCGCACTTTTGGAGAGGCCACACTTGTTGATTTTATTGCAAGAGTAGCAGAGATGAAAGGGCACAGCGTCAACAGCAGCACCATAAACATGGCGTTGAAGCCTTGACTTTGTAATTGTCAGTTTTCCCAGCAGTAAAAATGCTTTGTAGATTATTTTTTTAAAAGTTTCTTGCCTGTGGTCAAGAAAACAAACGATGTTCACATGGGCAAAAAAGTAGAGTTACGATTAGGGAAGGGCAAATCAGTCGATTTCAGTTTCTCTCATTTTTCCATTCTTAAGTTCAGTTCTTCAAAATTCCACACCAGTTTGCAGTTGGGTTTTTTTCTGAGTCTTCATGAAAACTCACCAGCAATTATAGTGCAAAATTTCTCACATTTTTGCAATGCAATTTCCCCCAAAATAATGTGTTTTTAATGCTATTTTCGCTGATACATGCATTTCTACTCAAGCTTTACTCCTGCCTATGCATTTCTCTACCTGTTATTTGGCTGGAGAACTGCATTACAAAATTCGGAGATGTGTGAATTTTGTAGAGTGTCTGTGTTTCAGTCCATGTACTGTTTTGTTGAGTGTGAATAAGAAAAGTGTTTAAATGCACAATGAATTGCATTTCTCCTGCATCCCTAGTTGTGATGTCGTGTGCCCTCTACAGAGTTCTTGTGCCTTCTAAGCAATTCACATGAAACTTAGAAGTTTGGACTCAGAGCTGATCTTTACATACAGCAGAAACACATGGTGCGCCAGATTATACCACTTCAGACTGCAAGTTTGGGAAGTCTCATAAATATCTGAAACCTTCCTCCTATGAAAAGAACATTTTTTTGCACATAGAAAAGTAAACATGTCATGGAGAAAGTTTCTAGGTTCATAATTTCCCTGAAATGTTAAAAGTTTCATATTCAGGGATTGTTTTTATGGGGTAGCAAAAAAGCAATCCCCTGCTTATTCCCTTAAATGCTGAAGCCCAGGAAAAACCTGTGCTGTGTGATTTTACAGTACAGTCATACCTTGGAAGTCAAATGGAATCCGTCTCAGAAGTCCGATCGACTTCCAAAACGTTTGGAAACCAAAGCGCAGCTTCTGATTGGCTGCAGGAAGCTCCTGCAGCCAATCAAAAGCCATGGAAGCCCCTTGGCTTCCAAAAATAGTTTGCAAATCAGAACAATCAAAAACGTTCGAGAACTAAGCTGTTCGAAAACCAAGGTACGACTGTAATAGGCTCCCTGGTCCAAAGCACTGGATCTTGGTCACTACAGACCACCTGCGTTGAACCCCACAGTTGTAAGCAGGGTGTGTGTTGCAGACCCTGTTCCTTTCTCTCTTTGGAAAATTTGTATTTTGGCAAAGAGAAATGTTAACTTCTCAATTCTCTTCAAATCGAAGACAGTACCTGGCAGCCGTCAGCAGTAGCTATGAAAGAGGTACAGTCGTTCTCACATCTGAGAGGGGGACGGAAGGGGCAGGGAAGAGAAATTAAAAACAGAAGCAGCCAAACAGTAGCAGGAGCTGGAATCCAAATGATCGACTCCACATGTATTTCCCTGCTGCTGCACAATATCCTGACTCCTTTCACTCTCCCCTTACAGTCAATGTGCGATTGGTTTCTTCACACAATCGGAGCGCTTTGGGAGTGGTAAGATAATGAGTTACATCAAGTTTTCCAAAAAGTATTTAAGAGTTGCATGGAGGGTTGTGAAACTCTTTTAGAGGTTGTTAGTGCAACCCATTTCAATGGACCTGCAAGAGAAGTTTTTTTTTAAAAAAAGCAAGCAAGCTTGCCAAAACTCTCCTGTAAACATGCGTTCAAAAATAAATAAAAATGATTATTCACCCATTTGCCACACTTCCCCACCTTCGCACATAGCTGTAGCATCTTGGGGGTCGTGTCCCACAATGTGATGCTATGGATGGAGGGCTGTGTGCGAAGGAAACTGTCATGTTGAAGGTGGGGAGCTGTTCATGAGGTATTTTCCCGAAGGATGAGCACTTAGCCAGAGGGACAAAGTGTCTGACCCTGGTATAAGACAACATCCTATATTTCTAATGCAAAGTTGGGGAAGATTATTTTTGCCCTGAGGGCTGCATTCTCTTCTGAGTAACCTTCCAGGGGCCACAAGCCAGCACTGGGCAGGGCCACATGCCAAGGTGGGTGGGGCAATGAAAGTAAATGTTACCTTTGTACAGTAGGCTACTTTCCACACACATCTCTGTCTTCCATGCGGACAAGCAAAAGGCACTGTCCGAGTTCATGGACCACATCCACTCAGGGGAAAGTGCTCATGGAGCGGTCAAGGAAGACTGGGGAGGGGGCGAGGGGGTGTGGACTGAGACCAGTACCAAAGGCCACATAGAGAAGCCTTGGAGGGCCCCCTTCTGCCCCTGAGCCTGAGGTTCCTTAGCCTGTTCTAAGGGATTTCTTTCTTTCAAGAAGTGCTCCCTCCCTCCAGAACATTATCAACACAGAGTCCCAATGCCTACGAATCTGTCCTTGCCAAAAAAACAGTTAATGTTTCGCTTTGCTTCAGATGTGCAGATGCTTCAGAAAGCAGCAGAGCTTGCGTGGATAGAAGGAAGGAAGGAAGGAAGGAAGGAAGGAAGGAAGGAAGGAAGGAAGGAAGGAAGGAAGGAAGGAAGGAAGGAAGGAAGGAAGGAAGGAAGGAAAAGGAAAGGAAAGGAACGGAACGGAACATCATTGAAAGATGTGAAATGCAAAGTCTTGGGGAAATAACTCGAGCAGGCCTTTCTAAGACGTCCCTGGGGTGTGGCTCTTATTATTTCCAGTTCATGTGGAAGCTAACCATGTGCCAACTCCAGAAATGAAGTAAAACTGAGAATTTTAATTAATAAACATATGCTGCCCATGTATAGGTTATTATAGTTGTCCTAATTAGCAGCCAGCCCTTTGATGTTTAGAAAACCCCTCTTGTATTGCTACGAGCTCAAGAGCACTTAATTGAAGGTGTCTCCTTTAATGGGGGGAAAACTGGGCCTCCAAACTGGCTCAGGGCATGCCAGATTAAAGTAATAAGCTCACTCCCTTATTTTCCTTTCCTTTGTCTCTGGCAGTCAGTTGGCACAGGCAAAAGAGTTTATCACAGAAATGGTGTAAATGCCTAAATGAGACCGGGTTCTCAGGGCAAATTGTACACTGGTGCTGGGAGCTAACCTTACAACTGCAAGGTGTGGATCCTTAGAATCATAGAACTGTAGAGCTGGAAGGGATCCCAAGATTCATCTAGTCCAACTCCCTGCAATGCAGGAATCATGTGGGCATGAACCACCAACCTTCTGGTTAACAGCCACTGACCCATTGCACTAAGGAGTTGCTTAGAAAGCTGCCATACACCAAGTCAGACTGTTGGTCTATCTAACTCAGTATTGCCTACACTGACTGGAAGCCACTCCTCAGGTTTGCAGGCAGAACCTGGAGAAGCCAGGGATTGAGCCTGGACCTTCTGCATGCAAGACAGATGCTCTGCCACTAATAAATTATAATAATATTTTTTTATTTATACCCCGCCCTTCCCAGTTCAAAAACCGGGCTCAGGGTGGCTAACAACAAATTTAAAACACTTAATAGTAAAAGCAGCATAAAATACAGTATGAAAACATGAATAACAATAAAATTCAAAGTTCAGAAATCAATTTAGGGGAAATCCGTCTAATAAGCATTACCGTATTTTTCGCTCCATAGGACACACTTTTCCCCCTCCAAAAATTAAGGGGAAATGTTTGTGCGCCCTATGGAGCGAATGCAGGCTCCTTGGCTTCAGCGAACGCAATGCGAAGCCTCCAAAGCACAGAGGGAGCACTCCCTCCACGCTCCGGAGGCTACACGTTGCTTTTGCTGAAGCCTGGAGAGCAAGAGGCGTCAGTACGCACTGACCCCTCTTGCTCTCCAGGCTTCAGGGATAGCCGCCTGAAGCCTTTGGAGTGCAGCGGGACCTCGCGCTGCGCTCCAAAGCCTTCGGGTTCCTTTTGCTGAAGCCAGGAGAGTCTTACAGGCCTGACGGAAGAAGGTTAAATCCTTAAGGGCCCTAATCTCATGGGACAGAGCATTCCACCAGGTCAGAGCCATCACTGAAAATGTCCCATTAAACTTTAATTAGTTTAATGTAAATGCCCAGTGCACTTCCTTCTTTAAAAGTCTCACCACGGCAGAGGATTTCGCGCAGCAGCTAAGAAGGGCAGGAGAGGCAGCATCTTCCCAAAAAGAGTCCTGGAGCATGCGGTTTGTAAATCAAAAATAAGGTTTATTTACAAAACACCAAAAAACAATCCTGGCGACGAATCACACATCTCAGCAAAACACACACCCAAAAGGGAGAAGGGGGAGAACAAACAAACAGGGGGACTATTTATACAGACTCATGTTCCTGGAAGCCTAATGACCTCCAGCTGCTCAGTGATTAGAGCGTTTCTGCTACTCTTTTAACCCTTTGATAGCAACACCCCCTCTCGCTCGTAACACTGAGCTGTACCAACCTTAATACAAATGTAAACCTGAACAGAAACATTTATGAGATTGCGGACTCAAAGCTTTTGTAAAACCGTCTGCGAGATTTTCTTGGCTTGGACAATACTTTAGTTCAATTAAACCTTGTTTTACACTTTGGCATACATTTTGATAACGGATATCCAAGTGTTTTGTGTGCGCCTTGAATTGACCTGATTTAGCTAGTTTAATACAAGGTTGATTGTCTTCCCACACTCTGATAGGTAGGGAACATTCTCCAAACAATTCTTGTACCAGTTGCTTATAAAATTCCAGTTCTCTACATATATCTGATAACGCATTGAACTCAGATTCAGTTGAACTTAAAGCTATAAGTGATTGTTTTCTTGATCTCCAACCAATTAGTGCATTTCCAAATTTTATCGCTATTCCTGACACTGATTTTCTATCTGGTCCAGCATCTGCCCAACTGCTGTCGGCCCAACATTCAAGTTGTGTGCTGCCCTCTGCTGATAGTTTTAAGCGAAAGCTTTTGGTAGTTTGGAGATACCTTAAAACTCTTTTTACTCCTTGCCAAGCATGCATTGATGGTTTTTCAGCTTGTCTACACAGCATGTTGACAGCATATGTTATATCGGGCCGAGTCCACTGTGCAATGTGGAGTAGACTGCCTATCGCTGACTGGTAAACCCCGGGATTACAGAACTCTGCCTTTTGCTCAGTTTGAGCATCCTTTGTGTAACTTAACTCCATTGGGGTTTTAACACCAGCACAGTTGTTCATTTTAAACCTTTCCAGCAACTGCTGGATTTTAGCTTCTTGGCTAAGCCAATAGTTACCATTTTCATCTTGCTGAATTTTAACTCCTAGATAAACAGATACATTGCCTAGTGATTTTATCTGAAACCTTTCTCCAAGCTTTGTGGCAAATTGTTGTGCAAGTTTATCATCCTTTCCACTGTATAATAAATCGTCAACAAATATCAAAACTGCTTCTTGTTCACATCCCGAGCCTTTTAGATAAAGACACGCATCTGCTGCGCTCTTTCTGAACCCCATGCTCTCTAGAGCATCGTTTAAGCAGGAATTCCAATTACGGGCGGACTGTTTCAACCCATAAATGGATTTGTGTAGGCGCCAGACCTGGTTTGGCTTGTCTCCTTCAAAACCTGGTGGTGGTGTCATATAGACTTCCTCCTGTAAGTCTGCATTTAAATAAGCCACATTGACATCAAAATGAAACAGCTTATTTCCCTTCTTAGCTGAAGAGGCTAGAAGCATTCTTAATGACTCCGATCTTGAAGTAGGGGCATAGATTTGAGAATAGTGAACACCTTTGCGCTGCGAAAACCCTTTTGCAACTAGTCGGGCTTTATATTGCAACTCTTCAGTAGTTGTGGGCTTTAAACGATATACCCATCGACAACCTACAGCTTGTTGCCCTTTCGGAAGCTCTGTACTTGTAAACACACCGAGAGACTTCATTGAAGCCATCTCTTTTTCCATTGCTTCCTGCCATTTTACGGCTTCTGAGCTTGGAAGCTGTTGTACTTCCATATAGCTTTCTGGCTCACACTGTGCCATATTTACGTATACACTTGTCACCTTAAACCGCTCTGGCGGCTTGCCCTTCGTTGCACGACTTGACCTGCGCAATTGCTCCTCTTGTGCCCCCTCTGACCGTTGGCTGTCAGAATCTGTCTCAGACTTTATGTCTGGACGTGCCTCTAGGGATAAAGACCTCCGTTTAGATACCTCCCTTGGGCTTGGTGTTGCAGGTGACCTGCTTTGCTTTTGCTGTCTGCTAGGCCTACTGACTGGCGAAGTTGGAGCACTCCTAGATTCTGGCTTTTCTACCTTAGGAGAAGAACCTCGTGCCTGATCAGAATCTGCATCTGAACCATGTGCACCATCCCCTTCTGGCTCATCACTCTCTGGACTTTCTTTCTCAGCATGAATGCCTAAATCATCTCTCAAAATGTCAGGGTTAGCGTGTAAGTGAGTCCATCCGGACTGCTCACAAAAATCAGCGCTCCTACTGAGGACCACTCTTGTAGTATCCCCATCTGGGTCCACAAACCTCCAAGATTTGGCATGTGGTTCGTACCCGCAAAAGATGAGTTTCCTAGCCCTTGGACTTCCCTTTTTCCTTAACGCTTTTGGGATAAGTACATAGGCTTGAGATCCAAACACCCGAAAGTAATTAACTTTGGGCTTCTTCCCATATAAAGCAAAATAAGGCGTAGTATCAATTACCGAATTATATACTCGGTTCAGAATATGAGTAGCCGCCTGCCAGGCTTCCGCCCAGTAACTTTGAGGAAGTTTAGCATCAAACAACATAGAGTTTGCCAACTCTTGCAGAACCCTATTTTTACGTTCGGCCATGCCTCCTTCTTGGGGGGAATAAGGTGTAGACAGACGATGCTTAATTCCCTTTTTCTTAAAGAAATTCTGCAACACAGACCCGGTAAATTCTGACCCTCTGTCTGTCTGAAAAGCAAGTACTCTAGTACCGAATTCAAGTTCTACCGCATGAACCCAAATTTTAAACTGTTTCTGCAGTATCTGCTTTTGTTTTGAGAGGAAAAAACCATGTAACCTTTGTTTTGTCATCCGAGAGACACAGTGCATACTTTGAACCTCCCATGCTAGCAACAGGCATTGGGCCACACAGGTCCATATGCACAAGTTGGAATACTTTGTCAGATTTCCTATCTGAACTGGGATAGCTGCATCTATGAACCTTCGCACTTTTGCATGCAGTACAATCCAAATACTTAGTACATTTGTTCAATTTGCACCCTTCTGATAATTCAGGTTGCCTTTTAACATACTGAAAATTAATATGCCCTAAACGGCGGTGCCATAAATGAACACAAGAATTATGGGTAGGCGTGTTCACACAACCAGCATGAACCTGTTCAACTTCATCTGGACTTGTCTCAAAATAATATAACCCATTTCTGCATTCCACCTGCAAAAGAGATACGTTATTCTTTGAAATAGTGCAAACCCCATTTTCAAACACAGTTTTAAACCCATTTCTATCAAGTTCTGACACAGACAAAATACACCCCTTCAGTCCCTTTAGCACGTAGGCATCAATTTCTGTTTGCAAACAATTTAGGAACACTGTGCCTATAGTCTCTAAGGAACGTTTAGTTGAATCTGCCATAGTCACAACTTTAGGGGTTTGCAAATGTCTGCAATTCTGCAAACGTACACTAGATGGCGCCACCAGGTGGTGAGATGCACCACTGTCGATCAACCAGCGTAGATTGCTGCCTTGGCCACGCCCTTGCATCAACGCCATTGCTGAAGCCATGTGCTGTGTGCTGTGGGAGTAGCCACGACCTCCTCCTCTTCTTCGACGTCCCCTGGAACTCCTTGTCTGGTAACTAGGGGTAACGGCCTTGTTGCTGTCTTGACCAGGTTCACGTGTGCAATTCCTGATTAGATGGGAAGGGGAACCACAGCGAAAACAGTGTCTAGCTGCAGAAGCATTTACTGTGTGCTCAAACTCAGCATCAACACTCTTAGGCACAGCATAACTCCCCTTTAAAGACAAACCTCTTTCTCTTTGCCTTTTATCCTGTTCATCCGCAAGCCGAGAAGAAATGTATTCAAGGGTTAATTCAGTTGAAGGCATAGCTTCCAAAGTTAGAGCTAGAGTCTCATAGCTTTTATCAAGAGAAGACAACAATATGTATGACTGCTGCTCCATAGAGAAAGGAATGCCCAGCTGCCTTAGTTGATTAAAGGCAGACACCATTTTGGCAATATGTTCTTTCACACACGCTCCCGGTTGGAGACGTAAATCAAACAAACATCTTGTAGCATGGATCTTGGCCCCCGCAGTGTTTCTGGAATTTAACCGCTGCAGAACCGTCCAGACCTCATGCGTGTTCTTTAACTCAGAAACATAAGGCATTTGCTCTGGTCCCACTGCCAAAACTAGTAGACCTTGGGCTTTCCTGTCGCGTTTCTGTGAAGCTGCTGCTGCTGCTTTGGCTTCTGCAGACGCGTCTGCAGCTGCCTGTAAAGGCGGTGCTTCAGTACAGCTCCACAACTCTTTTGCTTGCAACCAAACCCTTACTCTAGCCTTCCAATCTTGCCAATTTTTCCCATTGAGTCGCGTAAACGGGACAGTAAAACTTTCCTGGGACTCTGCCATCCTCCCTGGGGCTTAGGAACGATACTCACACACCTGTAGACCGTCTCCCAGCTGCTGAGGTGGCTCCTTGAGGAATCAGACGTCTTCCAGCGAGTACAAACTGCGCAGTGCCTCTTTAAAACTTTTCTAGGCACGTTGCAGGACTCAAGCTGCTTTGGAGGCTTTCGTTGTCGGCAACCGCTTCTGTCTTCACTCCAGTCCTTGCATAAATCACTCTGAACTGCTCTCCTTATCTCCTTCTTGACGTACAAACAACCATAACCTGTCCCATTAAACTTTAATTAGTTTAATGTAAATGCCCAGTGCACTTCCTTCTTTAAAAGTCTCACCACGGCAGAGGATTTCGCGCAGCAGCTAAGAAGGGCAGGAGAGGCAGCATCTTCCCAAAAAAGAGTCCTGGAGCATGCGGTTTGTAAATCAAAAATAAGGTTTATTTACAAAACACCAAAAAACAATCCTGGCGACGAATCACACATCTCAGCAAAACACACACCCAAAAGGGAGAAGGGGGAGAACAAACAAACAGGGGGACTATTTATACAGACTCATGTTCCTGGAAGCCTAATGACCTCCAGCTGCTCAGTGATTAGAGCGTTTCTGCTACTCTTTTAACCCTTTGATAGCAACAGAAAAGGCCCTGGCCCTGGTGGAGGATAGTCTGACTTCCTTAGGGCCTGGGACCTCTAAACTATGGTTATTCATGGACCTTAAGGTCCTCTGTGGGGCATACCAGGAGAGGCGGTCCCGTAAATACGAGGGCCCTAAGCCACTGAGCTATGGCTCTTCACCTTCAGGCACACATAACACACAAAAGTATTTCAAGTCAAAGAGTCCATCTGCAAGGACGAGAGGAGCATTTTTTGCTATGCCACCTACAAAGAGGCAGAAGACCCTTATGGGCAAGGTGTCAAGCAAGCTGGACAGAATGTTACCATTTTAATGAGGCTTGAAATCCTAGACACACTTCCCTGGGAGTAAGTCCTAGTGAACTCAGTCGGTCTTTACTCCTGAGTAGGGATGGAGCAGAAATTCAATTCAGTCCACATTTCAAGGCAGACCTACTCAGTCTGCACTTCCCAAAACAATATGCAATCTGGAACATAGATATCTTTAGGAATTTGCACACCTCCAAATTTCACAGTGCAGTTTTTGCGACCAAGGAATGCTCACAGCCCTAATACAAACACAAATATAAGGAGAAATTTGCACTACAATGCTGATGAATTTTTGTAAGGGGTTGTTGTTGTTGTTGTTGTTGTTGTTATCATCGCTGGAAAAATAAGAAACTGAGAGAATCAACAAGTCGCATATTCTACTGTCCCTTCTCCTGAGTAGATTTATAGGATTGCAGTAACAATTTCTGTTGTTGTTTCCCTAGACATGTCTCAGAAGTTTCACCTGAGCCAAAGCATTTACATTTGTTTTCTGTTTTCACTGATATGCTTTCCCCCGCTTTTGCTTTTTATTTTTTTTTATAAAATCTACTTAAGTTTAATTATGTTTTGTACCCCTTTTGGTTTTATTTGGGATCAGCTTGGGAGGAAAAATCCCATGTGTTTCCAAGCATTTTCTCCCGGCTATTCATGCTGGCTCATCTGCCTTGATGGTGCCATCTTAACGCCACCCCCAACCCCCGGGATCTAGACATAGCAGTCAGCATCTTGGAAATTCACTGCCCACCTCCCAAACATGTATACCTGGAATGGAGACAAATATTATTGACTCTCCCTCCCTGGAGGCTTTTAAGCAGAAGTTGGGTGGCCATCTGTCATGGGTGCTTTAGCTGAGATTCCTGCACTGCAGAGGGTTAGACTAGATGACCCCTGGGTTCCTTTCCAACACTACGGTTCTATGATTCTGTTAGTCCCCCTTTCCAAGTCTCAAAGTGGCTTACACAGATTAAAACCCCACGGATGAAATACAGAAGGCTAAAATCACATAACAGATAATAGTTAAAAAGGAGCTACAACAGAATTAAAACAATATAAAAACAGATCTGTTAAAATGCAATAAAAGCAGCACAGCATTATTTAAAGGCGCTTTCCTTAAAGCAAACTAACAAACATGGAACAGCCAGTCCCCAAAAGCTTGTCCTTCACCTGCCATCAGAAGGACAACAAGGTCAGGGAGCCAGTCTAGCTTCTCAAGGATAATTATTATTATTGTGTCGCTTGGAAAAAGAGAGAGAGAGAGATTAAACTCAAGGAATGAGCGTTAAAAACAAGGACAAAGCAACCTATATACACATACACATCAGCATAAAATCAAGATCCAAAGGCCTGGGTAAGTAGGAATGCCTGGCGCCTAAAAACAGAGAGTGTTTGCAGATAGATTTGCTGCCACTTGTGACGCACGTGAACAAACAACATATGAAGCCACTTATCCCAGTGAAGTTATGACTTTATTTGGCAATACATATGACATAAGACTTTGTTTGACTGATTGGTCCAAGTCATGCCCCACCCCCGCTCAACAAGAGGATGTTTCCTCTTTTCATTCATTGCCTTATGCTTTCCACTCTGCTTTGTGCTTACCTTGGCTGTCCATAAAACCATTCTGAAGGCCATTTATTTCTTAGTATGTTTAGCACATTGTTGCATTTTGATTTCCTAGTGTTTTTGTCATATATATATATCTCCTGTAATGGGTTTAATTTTTTACTCTGCTAACAATACAATGGAATCAACATCTCCAGGTGGTGATGGGAATGTCCCTTGTTTGAAACCATGGAGAATTGTGAGGACAATACTAAATGGCGAATGGTCTGACTCAGGATAGAGGATCTGCCTATGTTCCCTTATGTTCCTTTTACATTCTGAGGAAGGGAAGATTTTTGGAAGAAATACTTCTTGAGCCACAGTGCGGCCAAGTATTAAAAGCCAAACAAACTCACCTTCTGACCCAGATAGTTAAGAACTTTGGTGACGCAACCCGTTGAAAATGGTGCAGTACATCTCACAAAAGTCTAACAAGAGATACCATGGCGTTTCTACTAGGCCCTGTTTATGCTGTTGGTTAGCTGGTCAACAACAACAACAACCCAACCACCATGGAATTGTGAGACTTTGAAACAAATGCTCAATCCCGCTTTAACCATCAATTTGTGTGGGCCAACCTACTTACTGCAAATGTATATGGGCATGTAATTTTCCCTGGAACAGAGTCATTCTGTCTACTTTTCTTTCTTTCTTTTTTTGGATGCTAAATTATCAGAAGTCAGGAAACCTGCAGGGCTGAAACTGTGGTTCCACTGCAATCAGCGGGTGTTTTGCCATAGGTGCCAGTGGAGCCAAGATGCTCTCCCTGCAGTCTAATCCTATGCCTGACACTCCTTTCTGTGTCCAAGAGCAAGTTGCTCAGCTTATGCACCTTGGTAACCATAGTTCATAAACGAGGCCTAATCACCCCCTCGAAGGAACCCCAGGAATCTGCATTCAGCTGCACAGCTCTTTGAAGAGTGCTCCGTGCCTTCATTCGGCTGGAATCATTTTCCAGCATCTTTTGATTTCTCACCGTCATTAATTTTATCTTCCCTCCACTCGGCGGTGGTGAATTCGCTTGGGAGCCAACCCAGTAAACTTGGGAGCTATGTTCCAGCCCCTCTCCAGTGTTTGGAACAGTTCCCAATCTGCTCTGACTCATCCAAGCAAGACCTATTTCTTCACAAGCATTTTTTTTAAAAAAAAAAATTATTACGCAGAGCTGTCTTTGGTATTCGACCATGGCTGGAAAATGCCCACCAAAGTCTCCTGTCCCGAGTTGGATGTGGAATGATTCAGGCTTCTGTGTCTCTAGGAAAACCACAGGCAGCTGCACCTGTCCCTTTGTTCAATAGGCAGCTGCACCTGTCCCTTTGTTTAGCAGAAAGCGCAGAGGTAGAGGCATAGCACAACCACAGCGCCTGCCTAACTCCCTTCCCTGCAATATATATACAGTGGTACCTTGGGTCACATAAGTTTCAGGTTACATACGCTTCAGGTTAAAGACTCCGCTAACCCAGAAATAGTATCTCGGGTTAAGAACTTTGCTTCAGGATGAGAACAGAAATCGTGCTCTGGCAGCGCGGCAGCAGCAGGAGGCCCCATTAGCTGAAGTGGTGCTTCAGGTTAAGAACAGTTTCAGGTTAAGAAGAGGCCTCCAGAACGAATAAAGTATGTAACCAGAGGTACCACTGTATATATATTGCAGGGAAGGGAGTTAGGTAGGCGCCCATATATACATGCATGCTTTAGGCAGGTCTGGACTCTCCATACACAGAGGTGGTTTCAGGATGGCACAACTGATGCAGCTGGACTGGGTGCTTTGCTGCAGTGGGTGCTAAAACAACGCTGTAGCATGGAGTGCAGCAGGCGAAGGGTGCCGAACTATAGCATTGCATTGCATAGGGCACCACTGAAATTTGAAAGCCAAAAGTCAGCCACTGCCATAGATCTCCCTAAGGTCAGTGTGAACTGCTTAAATCCAGGTGTGTGTTTGTGTGTTTTAAAAAAACCACTATGGAAACTTTCTTAGTATATGTACCATTCATAATCTACCATGACTTAATAAGTGTGAACAAAATAAAAAAAAATCCTTCCAGTAGCACCTTAAAGACCAACTAAGTTAGTTCTTGGTATGAGCTTTCGTGTGCATGCACACTTCTTCAGATACACTGTATTCTTCAGATACACTTCAGATACACTGTATACAGTGTATCTGAAGAAGTGTGCAAGCACACGAAAGCTCATACCAAGAACTAACTTAGTTGGTCTTTAAGGTGCTACTGGAAGGAATTTTTTTATTTTGTTTTGACTATGGCAGACCAACACGGCTACCTATTAATAAGTGTGGTAAGAGAAACACAATTTATGTGCTGGTAATAAGCAATGATTATTGGAAAGGCCAAGAACAAATTTCAGAGCATCCTCAGGGCGTGTGTATCCAAAGGACTCCAGCATTGTGCAGTATTATAGGAATATGGGAGATTGCCAATCTAGCTCAGTATATCTGCAATATATCAGTATATCTCAGTATTATCTGCAATGATTGGCAGCGGCTCTCCAGGGTTTCCTGCAGGGATGTTTTCCCAGCCTTACTTGGAAATGCAGGGAAATGAACTTTGGGCCTTGTGCATGCATAGCAGCGGCTGGAACACTGAGCTATGGCTCTTCCCCTACAGCAAATTAATGGACCCACTTGTGGTTCAGTCGGCGCTTTATCCAGCATGCCTAGGTGCTCTTCAGGTCAGAAGGCTACAATTTTTCTCCAGACTTCCGGAGGCGGCGCAAAACGGCAATGGCGGTCCTCTTTACTCAGTGAAGAGGGGCTCCGCGAAAAAGGGTCCTCCGCTACGGCGAAGCGGAGACCCATCCAGATAAACCGCAGGCAGAGCGAGCCTGTGGCCGTGGGACTCGGCGGGTGCCAGAAGCCCCCCCAGAAGCGAGGAAGGGACCTCGTAAGAGGCTCCGGATCGTGAACGGGGGAGCGGCGCTGTGAGTTCATCGCTCTTTTCGCGGAAGTGAAGCCGCGCTGCTGTTGCTGATGAGCGCCGACCTTTCTTCTTGAAAAACATCGAGATTGGCTGCAATCTACCCGTGAGTAAGGGGTACCAAAGAACTGATTAAGGATTAACTTAAATTTGTCTATTTCGGCTGAAAACGGGAGGCGAGTAACAGGAAGTCCGCCTTCCGGTCCTGCTAATCGGAGCAAAGCAAAGAACCCGATGCGGGCTGAAGCGTTAAAAAGAGATCTTGAAAGAAGTAAGAAGGGGCATTAATAGACTGTGTGTTTCTAGAAATCGAAAAAGAGTGAAGAAATAAATGTTTTGGTTCAGTGTGCTAGAGAATCTTCCTCCTAATGTGAAGAGATGTGGAATTGAAGGGGATAACCGAGTTATTGGACTGCCAGTGTTGCAAATGAGTACTGTCAGGCTGCTGAAACTTTTCTCTTAACATAAACTGTTGCATTGATGGATACACTATCGCTTTAATACTGTCATCGAAACCTCTCCGTTACCTTGTGGCACTAATTTGAAACAGAACTTTCTGAAATCCTCCTTTCTGAACTTGGGGATTTCAGTTGAAGTAGGAGCTTTGATGGTGGAAAAGAAACTTTCTTTCCTTTGAAAACCCCCCCTAGTGGATTTGCGGAGGCATAGTGGTCTGGGAACTGTATCTTATTGGGATTTTTTGTGGTTTAATTGTTTATACTCTGGACTTGCCTTTCTCATGGATTGAAAGACTATTTGACCTTGAACAGCAGCTGGGGAATGAGTGGCCCAGCGAAAACAAGAGCAGCTAAAGCTAAGGAAGCTTTAGCTGAGGAAGCTAAAGAAAAGAAAAAAGACAAGAGAGCTGGACAGCTTGTCCAAACAACCTTGATTCATCATCGTAGATCCTCGGTGCCAACTGTGTTGACGGCGCAGGAGGAGGAAGTTGAAACGCCTGCTACAGAAGAAATGGCAGCTGGAGGAACTGATCCAGTCTTGAAACAAATTTTGGAACAATTGGCACTTTTGAATAAGAAGGTGGACGATCAGTCATCTAAAATTGATAGAGCTACATCTACTATCAGCAAGTTAACAGATCAGGTTTCGCAGCACACTCAGGCTATTGAGAAACTGCAAGGAGCTACGGCGGAGAACTACAAATTAGCTGCGGAAGCTAATCAAAAAGCTGAGCAAGCGTGCAAGAAGGTGGAAGAGATCAAAGGGGAAGTAAGACCTCTGAAAAGACAGGTAGGAGAACAGCAAGCCTACCTGTCAATGGTGGAACTGAAAAGTAAGGAATGTAATCTTAGGCTGAGGGCTGTCCCAGAGTTGGAACAGGGCAACCTAGAGAAATTCTTGACGGAGCTGTTTTCTAAATTTTGGGGGGTTGAAGAAGATAAAGATTTCAAGATTGTGACGGCCTTCAGACTGGGAAGATCGGTTAAAAAAGATAAGTCCAGAGACTGTTTGGTTTGTTTGAGAACAAGAGAGGAAAGAGACAAGATATTAGGCCAACACTTTAAAAAATCCCTGGAAGTCGAAGGTAAAAGGGCAGAAATTTATAGAGACATTCCTAAATATTTGCTGGACCTTAGAGCCACATACACAGACTTGGCCAAATTGTTAAGATACAACGCAATCCCTTATAGGTGGGAATTTCCTCAAGGTCTGTCATTCACCTATAAAGGAAAGAAGGTAAGAATTAAAACACCAGAAGACCACCAGAAGTTCCTACACGACAACGAGGAGGACCTCCAAAAGAGAGCCGTAGATTCTTGGCCTCCACCACCGGGATTACCACCAGGATCCATACCATCTGGAGGCGGCCCGGCACCACAGCTTCCGGAAAAGGACGACAAATTAGATACCCAACTGTGATACCCAAGAAGTAGACCGGGATGTCTCTACAGCTTCTTAGTTGGAATATAAATGGCGGGAATTCTCCAGAAAAACGCAGAAAAGTATTTCATATTTTGAAAAAAGAACAATTGGACATTATTTGCCTGCAAGAAACACATGTGACAAGACTCCATAGAAAAGTGCTAATCAATAAAAGGTTAGGCCAAGAATTTATTTCATCGGATAAAGTTAAGAAAAGAGGAGTGGTGATTTATGCAAAGGAGAACTTGTCCCCAAAATTTGTATTCAAAGACGAACAGGGCAGAATTTTGGCAATTGAAATCCAGACACAAGGAGAAAAGTTTTTAATTCTAGGAATCTACGCCCCAAATGATGGAAAATCGGAATTTTTTAAGAAGCTGCACGAGATTATGCTGGACTATTTGGACTATAACAACATTATCATGTTGGGAGATATGAACGGTGTCGCCTCAGTGAATATGGATAAGTCACAAAGTGCTAATATAACGAAAGATGGCAGACTTCCAAAAACCTTTTTTGAAATGACTGACAATTTGGATTTGATCGACATATGGAGGATCAAGAACCCTCTAGGGAAAGAAGGAACTTTCTTTTCTGAGGCCCATATGACATGGACGCGAATCGACCAAATATGGATAACTAGAGGGCTGGCACCTAAGACCAGAAAAGTGGAAATCTGCCCAAAAACCTGCTCCGACCACAACGCCTTGAGAATGGAATTGAGACTAAATACAACCGGATCGTTCAGATGGAGAATGAATGACGCCTTGTTAAGAGATCAGGAGATTGTTAAGAAGGCCCAAAAAGTTTTAAAGGACTATTTTGAAATAAACTTAAAGACAAATGTGGAAAAAAGAATAATCTGGGACGCAAGCAAAGCAGTGATAAGAGGGTTTCTAATACAACAGAACACGATTAAAAAAAGACTCTGGAATGAAAAGAAGGAGAAGATCTTGGAGAAAATAAGAGCAGGAGAGAGAAAACTGAGATCCAGGCCTAAATCAAAGGAAGTATTGAGAGAAGTGAAGTTTTTCCAGGCACAATATTCGAAACTGATAAATCAAGAGGTGGAATGGAAAATTAAACAAATGAAACAAAGATCCTTTGAATCTGCAAACAAATGTGGAAAATTGTTAGCCTGGCAGCTGAAAAAGAGACAAAAACTTAACACAGTTACAAATCTAGAGATTGAAGGGAGAATGGTTCAGAAACCCGATGAAATTAGAAGGTCCTTCCAGAGATATTTCAAAGAACTCTATTCTCAAAGGCCACAAAAAAGCTCAGAGGTGGACCAATTTGTTATAACTAATGGATTACAAAAAATACCCCAGGAAATGAGAGCAACCCTGAACTGTAATATTACAACCCAAGAAATTGAATGCGCCATTCAGAACCTCCAACTGGGCAAATCTCCGGGACCTGATGGGCTTACTTCCAAATATTATAAGGTACTGAAGGACTCATTGACACAACCATTGCTGGAAGTTTGCAACCAGATTATGGAGGGGAGGAAGGCACCGGAAACGTGGAAAGAAGCCTTCATCACGTTGATCCCAAAATTAGAATCTGAAAAAACTCAACTTAAAAACTACCGTCCTATCTCACTCCTAAATGTGGATTATAAAATTTTTGCAGACATTTTGGCAAGTAGGTTTAAGAAAGTCTTAAATGAAGTGATTCATAAGGACCAAGCAGGCTTTCTCCCTGGTAGGCATTTATTTGACAACACAAGAAACATCATTGACATTTTGGAGTTTTTACAGATTAATTCAAACACAAGAGCGGTGTTGATTTTTATTGATGCGGAGAAGGCCTTTGACAACATTTCTTGGCTGTTTATGAAGAAAAATTTGGAAAGGATGGGAGTAGGGCGGGGGTTTGAAAATGGAATAGAAGCAATTTATTCAGAACAAAAGGCCAAATTGATAGTAAACAACGTGGTGACAGAGGAGTTTAAAATTGAAAAAGGGACACGACAGGGGTGCCCTTTATCTCCTCTGTTGTTTATTTCAGTCCTGGAGGTGCTACTGAACATGATTAGAAATGACCGGTTGACACAGGGAATTGTGGTCGGAGAGAAACAATATAAACTGAAAGCTTTTGCAGACGACTTGGTATTAACATTACAGGAGCCAGCCTCTAGTACTAAAAGAGCGTTAGAATTAATTTCTGATTTTGGTCGGGTGGCGGGATTCAAGCTGAATAAACAAAAAACTAAAGTTTTAGCAAAAAACTTGACAACTACTGAAATAGAGGAGTTCAGAAAAGAAACAGAACTAAATGTGGTTAAAAAAGTAAAGTACCTAGGGGTGCACTTGACCTCCAAAAATTTGAATTTATTTAAGGACAACTATGAGAAATGTTGGTCAGAGATAAAAAGAGATTTGGAAACATGGTCAAGATTAAAACTTTCCTTGTTGGGCAGAATAGCTGCTATAAAGATGAATGTATTGCCAAAAATGCTATTTTTGTTTCAGTCCCTCCAGATCGTGGATAAGGTGGAATGTTTTGGAAAATGGCAGAGGGATTTATCTAAATTTGTCTGGCAGGGCAAAAAGCCCCGAATAAAGTTTAAAATACTAACAGATGCGAAAGAAAGAGGGGGGTTTGCCCTGCCGGACTTGAGGTTATATTACGAAGCTGCAGCCCTCTGCTGGTTGAAGGATTGGATCTTATTGGAGAACACCGATGTCCTTGACCTGGAGGGATTTGATAATGCTTTTGGGTGGCATGCATATTTGTGGTATGACAAGGTTAAAGTTCATAAATTGTTCAAAAACCATATTGTCAGAAGGGCAATTTTCATGGTCTGGTCAAAATACAAAGACTTATTGGAGAGTAAAACTCCGAGGTGGCTCTCACCGATGGAGGCCAAAGCACGTAAAAGACTCAATATGGAGGCCCACTGGCCTAAATATTGGGAAATAATTGAAAAAATTGGAGATAAATGGAGGTTACAGAGTATGGAAAAGTTAAAAAACAAGGTGCGAGATTGGTTGCATTATGCTCAAATCCAGGAAGTTTTTAAAGCAGACAAAAAACTGGGTTTTCAGGAGGAAAAATCGAAACTAGAAACAGAGTTGCTTGAGCCAAAATCCAAGCTAATTTCGAGAATGTATAACTTGCTGCTTAAATGGAACACACAGGATGAGATTGTCAAATCCTCTATGATAAAGTGGGCACAGGACTTGGGGCATAACATTATGTTTGAAGACTGGGAAAGGTTATGGAACACCGGAATGAAATTCACGGCATGTACTGCCTTGAAGGAAAACATTATGAAAATGATATACCGGTGGTACATGACCCCAGTCAAGCTTGCAAAGATATATCACCTGTCCGATAATAAATGTTGGAAATGTAAGGAAGAGGAAGGGACATTTTTACACCTCTGGTGGACCTGCCCGAAAGTGAAGGCCTTCTGGGAAATGATACATAATGAACTAAAAAAGGTGCTGAGATTCACCTTACCTAAGAAACCGGAGGCCTTCCTTTTGGGCATGGTAGACCAGAGGATGGTCAAGAAAGATAGAACTTTCTTTATGTACGCTACTACAGCAGCGAGGATTCTGTTGGCAAAGCACTGGAAGACACAAAATCTACCCACATTGGAAGAATGGCAGACGCAGCTGATGGACTATATGGAGTTGGCTGAAATGACTGGCAGAATTCGAGACTCGGGAGAAGAAGAAACGGAGGAAGTTTGGAAAAATTTTAAGGACTATTTGAAAAAGCATTATAAGTTGTATGAATGTTAAAAAATGCTCCTTTCTAGGAAGGTATTCCTTCAGTATCGGCAAATTTCTGAATTGATAAATAAGACACTATAAGACAGAAGTGAGGTAACGAAATATTTTTATTGTGTGGAAATTAAAAATTAATGCAATTGTATCGAAATGTTTACATCAGATAACACGATAAAATGGAGGATATATTGTTATGTATAAAACAAGTCAACAAATTGCTGAGGTTTTGGTTACACAGGGAATGCAGTGCTCGGGAGATGGGGGAAGTCCATTGGATTCATGGAAGTATGTATTTGAAAGTGGAAATTTGTTTATTAAAAACCTAATAAAATATTTATAAAAAAAAAAACAGAAGGCTACAATTTTTAAATGATTGTGCAAACACAGCCTTTAAAAATGTCACATCACTGGCATGGGAGCTGGTCG
Organism: Podarcis melisellensis; assembly: GCF_964234715.1. Lineage (NCBI taxonomy): Eukaryota > Metazoa > Chordata > Lepidosauria > Squamata > Lacertidae > Podarcis > Podarcis melisellensis. Next base: position 41,004,897 of record NC_138544.1, read on the forward strand.
GCAGGGGGAGCTGTTTCAAAACTGGCAACCTGAGCTCCAGGTGGCTTTCCAGACAAGCCCCCAAGACAGCTCTGGCATTCTCTTTCAGCCTGCCTAGTTGACCCCACCCATAACTCTTCAAATTGTCATAAAATATCCAGGTCAGGACCAGGCCTTGGCCTGAGGGACCATTTAGCAGGCATGATGTCCAACCCACTTTCTGGTCCACGCTCTCCTCTTGTCTCCCTACAGTCTTGCGCTGGCTGGGCAGACTCCTAATCTGCCGCTACTTTGATTCTCATCAACTTCCCCTGGCACTGGATGCTGTGGTCAGGTGGTTTCTGTGGCTCCTCCCCCCTCTGGCTCTTGCCTATGGATTCCCTTTGTGGGCTCTCCTTCCATATCTAGTACTACTGGGGTGAACTTACTGAGTGGAAGAGAAATTTCATGTCCTACTGTCTTTAAAAATAAAAAGTTGGTTGACTAAAAATATTGGACATTTTATGTGCATGTTTACAGTATTAAACACAAATGTCTTAAAGCCTTGGGTTGCCTTTAATTAACCACAGCTGCTTTGGGATCTTTGCACAATTGCTTCTGGTAGTGGGACCATTTTTATTCACAGAAATCTCCTGCTGTGGGAAGATGTTTGCTTTCACTCCAGTTGCAGCCTCTCAATCACCGACACAAGGGTGGTTTCCACTAACACTTGTCTCAAAAAGAATTACTTAAAAGGTTCCCTTCAGTTGCTCATAAACAGATGCTCCCTCAAGTGGGACATATACATCACTGCACTGGAATATTTGCATCGTGATCACTGGTGTGATAACCCTATGTAAAGACGGCAAAACTCCCACAGTTTGCTGTGCCAAAAAACCTCCTGAATCCGATATGGGATGCTGCTTTCTTTGTGCAACCAAACAGATTATCTAGCTTGATGCAAATGTGGGACAAAAATTAAGGTGTCAAGTAAAAGTATACAATTAACAACTCGTTTCAAATTAGCATCTACATGCACAATGACAGGTGCTTCCACACAAACCTTTTTCACTAGACTCACCATCCTTTCTTTACTCATCCAATAGTCCTGCTCCCCTGCTGCCATCCATTGTTTTCTGAGTAGCATTAGGGGTGTGCATTGAACCCCAAGCCAAAGCAAGCTGCCTTGGAGGGATTTGGGGCTTGTCCTTGAGGTGGCATGAACCTTGTACAGTGGATCAGTCCATCCAAACCACCTGGAATGGCCTGCTAGCAAAGGTGTTTTTTTATCCCCTTGGGCAAATGCAGACCTGCCCTCCCACAAATGCATGTGTGCATGCGTGTGCATGTGCGTGCGTGCGTGCGCGCACACACACACATGGACAGATGGACGGACACCTCTCTTCTATCTGCAAATCTCAGACCGATTGCCTGCAAAAGGCTTGGGGGTGTGTGTGAAGTGGTTCCTTTGTTTATGCATGCCAAAACTCTGATGGCTGCCCTTGCAGGAAAACCACAGGGTTTCTTTCCCACAGTGGCCAACCAGATGCCTGGAAAAAGCCCACAGGCAGGGCATGAAAGCAATAACCCTCTTCCACTGCTTTCCTTCCTTCTAGCTGCTATGCATTGGCCCACTGCCTTACACCCTGGATGTAAGCATCATAGCAAGAAGCCATTGCCAGACCTATGCTTCTCTAGGAATGTATCAAATCCCCCTTAATAGACATCTAACCTGGGCTGTAGCTCAATGGCAGAGCACCTGCCTTGCATACAGAAGACACCAGGTTCAATCCCCAGCTTCTCCAAGTAGGGCTGGGACTATTCATGAATTGCAGGGGTCTGGACTACATAACCCTCAGGATCCCTTCCAACTCTGTTATTCTATGATTCTAACATAGCACATTCACTACCTGTTGTGACTCCAACTGATGAATTCTATGTTGTGTAAAGTAAGTACTGTATTTTTTGCTCTATAAAACTCACCTTTTCCCTCCTAAAAAGTAAGGGGAAATGTGTGTGCGTCTTATGGAGCAAATGCAGGCTGCACAGCTATCCCAGAACAGCAAGAGGGATTGCTGCTTTCACTACGCAGCGATCCCTCTTGCTGTTCTGGCTTCTGAGATTCAGAATATTTTTTTTCTTGTTTTCCTCCTCCAAAAACTAGGTGCGTCTTGTGGACTGGTGCGTCTTATAGAGTGAAAAACACGATACTTAATTTTGCTTCTACTAAAAATACTGCCAATCAACTTCACTGGGTAACTCCCAAGTTCCACGCCAGGAATGGGGGACCTTTGGCCCTCCAGAGGCTGCCAAACTACAACTCCCATCAGCTCTGGCCATTGGCTCTGCTTGCTGGGGCTGATGGGAACTGCAGTTCACCAGCATCTGGAGGGCCAAGGGTCTCCCACACCTGTTCTAGATGGGGCTGGTGTCAAGGGTTGACATGGTTGGGCTCTCGCCAAGGACTCCGCCTCCCAGAAGAGGGGCCCAATGAGACTCCCCTACCAGTTCCTCCTCTTTGCCATTGCCATTGGCTTGCTGACCTGCCTTTTGCTCCAGCCCAGAAGGGATGAGCAAGGAAACAAGGGTGGTGAGAAGGCAAAGAGTTTGGAGAGAGTTTTGGATTTGATATCCTGCTTTATCACTACCCTAAGGAGTCTCAAAGCGGCTAACATTCTCCTTTCCCTTCCTCCCCCACAACAAACACTCTGTGAGGTGAGTGGGGCTGAGAGACTTCAGAGAAGTGTGACTGGCCCAAGGTCACCCAGCAGCTGCATGTGGAGGAGCGGAGACACGAACCCGGTTCACCAGATTATGAGTCTATCGCTCTTAACCACTACACCACACTGGCTCTCTAAGGAGGAGGAGCTCTCCTTGATGGCATTCTCACTGGATAGCAAGCCAATGGTCATGATAATGAAACAGAGGAGCAGAAGCAGCTTCCCACAATGGCAAAGAAGGGGTAGGCCCATAGAGGGCGTCTTGCCCAAAGGCTCCCCAAATTCTGGAGCCCGCAGTGCCCAGGGGAACTCAGAGTTGATTACAAGTTGGCCTGTCTGCTAAGTCACTGAAATAGCTCCGAATGAATGAGTGGGTGAATGAACTGCACTGCACAACAGTTGTAATTGAATTTAACTACTGTTCGACATAATGGAAAAGCAATGCATCCACCCAGTAATTAGACTTGTCATGTACAAGTTTTATTCAAAGCTTGAATTAGAGTCGTGCTCAGACTTGTTGATTTGCCTCCAAGCTCACAAAGGTGAATACGGAAGGCAGAATATTGTGGGAATATGGGCTTTGCCTATTGTAGTGTGTGGTGGTGGTGGAGAAAGAAAGCCTTTGTGCTTCATCTTTCTTGTTCTCACATTATGAACTGCTCAGCAGAAGAACAATGATACAGAGACCATCAGAATGTGCATAGCTATATAAAATGTGCCCCCCTGCCTCCTACAGATTGCAGGTACATTTCAAGATCAGAATATGAGCTTATTCCTTACAAGGCTCTCCCTCTGCCTGATCAGGAACCATGAAAAAACAGGGTTCTTGGTCAGGTAAAGGAACAACCGTATGTGTGAAGGCATTATTCCAAATGAAGTCAGGCTACAGTTCTCCACCACTGTTTCTGCAGGGTCATTCATCTCAATGGAAGTCAGAGGAATGGTCAGTGACTTGCAGGCAGAGGGGACATACAGTGGTACCTCGGGTTACATACACTTCAGGTTACATACACTTCAGGTTACAGACTCTGCTAACCCAGAAATAGTACCTCGGGTTCAGAACTTTGCTTCAGGATGAGAACAGAAATCGTGCTCCGGCGGCTTGGCAGCAGTAGGAGGCCTCATTAGCTAAAGTGGTGCTTCAGGTTAAGAACAGTTTCAGGTTAAGAACGGACCTCCAGAATGAATTAAGTTCTTAAGGTGAGGTACCACTATACTAGATATTTTGGAGGCAGTGGTCTTACATTTAGTCAACCACAGTTGATGGTGAAACTGAGGGCCCATGAAAGCAGACCATGCAAATCAACAGGTGAAACACTGCTTCAAGGAATGTCCCCCAAAATCAATGGTGGGGAAGAAGGAAACATTTTCCAGCACTTCTGAAAACGTTCACCAAAAATTGTGACTACTTTTTCTTCAGCCCTAATTACACATTATCAAATAGGTCTTTGGGGTTAGCTATGAATGCCAAAAGTGTTGATAGCATCGCCTTAGTTATTGTGAAATAAAATAATTACACTAAATGCTCCTCAGAAGCACTATTTGTTTTTGTTTTTTGCAGTTTAAACTTGAATGTTTCAAAGAGCAAGCCTCTGGACTTTGAAGAAACGAGTCTGAAATCTGCCATTTTTATGAAGGAGAGAAGAAGCTAATTGCTGTCACCACCTAGAGATGCAGGTCTCAAAACAATAATGTCGGAGATGTTGCTATCTGATTAACCTCATGCTGATCACCAAAACATTTTACCAAGGAAGATCATTTGTAATAGCTGGCTTTTGTTTGGGACACATTTGTCTACTGTAAACCCGTCACCTGGCCCTGGAAGTGAAATCCTTTCAGCCCAATATGCTAGGCTGATGCCCATCATCTGCTGGGAGTTTTGAGCCTAACCCAGAAAATTCTGTTTCATTGTCTTGGAATTATTCTTTAACTTACTGAAAATGAGCTTAACAGCCCAGGCATGAGTGCCTGTTAGCATGGGCCATGGAATGGTTCAGTTCAAGAGAGAGAGAGTCCAAGGTGTGTTTTTGAATGAATGAAAGCATTTGACAAAGATTGATTTAATTTTATTGTGGGAAACTTCCATCTGGCATGCAGGAAAAGGGTGTGTCTTCTGATCTTTAGGGGCCTTCTCGAGGGGAATAAATTTCCTACTATTGCTAGAACAAAGTTTTACAGACTAGTATTAGTGTGTGGTTTCCTTAAAAAAAAAAAAGGTTCTCAGTAATTACTTCAGTAACCTCTATACAAAGTTCCAGATCTTCTCCTTTCCAGTTACTGTGAGCGCAACAGTTCCACAGCTCCCCCCGTAAGAAGGTGAGAACTTTATGAGCAGCAGGGAAGGCCTCTCCTTGGCTCCTAACTGGCCAAACCTCAGAATGCCAGGAAAGAAAAGTGAAACCAGGCAATTGCAAACTCCTTCCTCCCCAAGGGGCTGCCTCAGAATTCATAAACAACTTCATAACTGAACATCACTAAATCTCTGGTTGCCTACAATTCATACTCCCTGAAGTCTTTTTAATGAGAAGAATGAGCAGAAATGGGAGACTAGAGATGGATTCCTCCCATTACTTTTCTGTGCACGGATGTTTAAAAGTGAACTTAACAAAACACACTTAACGAAACAATACATAAACTGAAATATGCCAGTCCTTCAAAATTCACACTCTGCCAGCCCATTATTGTGTTCAAAATGCACTTTCTAGGGTAATGTGCGCATACAAATGCATATAATGGTGTTAAAAAATACATTATATTAGGAAATTGTGTTCTTTTAAAAAATGTGCATGTTAGGAAAAATTGCACTGAAATGTTGATGGATTTTCATGAGAACATTTCAAGAAAAATAATGCAAACTGATGTGGAAATGTGGACAAAGGAATTTAGAACTGGAAGAATGATAAACAGAGAACTTGAAGCTGAAATATTCACCCATTCCTATTTTCTTTAATTTCCTATATTATAATTGAATGTTTGACAGTAACTTTCTAATATTAAGGATGGGGGAGGAATTTGCTGAACTTGGATTCCAAAGTAGACTCGCCTGAGTCAATCTGGGTGGACCAGGACTCACACTGGACCGTGGGTTTGCTTCAGAATCCACAACCTTGTAGTTCCCTTTACAAGGCAGTCCAAGACCTGCATGCTGTATCCGTGGGGGAACATACGAGTTTGGTTTCCTACAGAGTGGCTCAGGAGCCAAATTACAGCTCAAAGCTAAAATGCACAGATATAGAAACAAGGCAAATCACAGGACCCATGCACATCCGCCTCTCCTGGTATGCCCCACGGAGGACCTTAAGGTCCACAAATAACAACACTTTGGTGGTCCCGAGCCTCAAGGAGGTTAGATTGGTTTCAACGTGGTGGAACACTCTGTCACAAGAGACTAGGGCCCTGCAGGACTTGACATCTTTCCGCAGGGCCTGCAAGACAGAGCTGTTCTGCCTGGCCTTTGGTTTGGACTTGGTCGGACCCTTATGTTTCCCTCCCCTTATGGTCTTGATTTATCAGCTACTTTAAAATGAAGCTTCATTTTAAATTGCATTTCAACCTGTATTTTAAATTGGGGTTTTTTGTTGTTTTTGTTGTTGTTGTTTCTTCCCTCTCTTTCCCCCCATTATGTTTTTGCTGTGATTTTATTGGTGCTAGCCGTGAGCCCAGCTCTGGCCAGGGAGGGTGGGGTATAAATAAAATTATTATTATTATTATTATTATTATTATTATTATTATTATTATTATTATTATCATCGCTACAGCGAGCCAGTGTATTCATAGTATATCAACATTTTAAATATTGTTATACCATCATAAGAACATAAGAAGAGCCTGTTGATTCAGACCAATGGCCTATCTAGTCCAGCATCCTGTTCTCACAGCGGCCAACCAGATGCCTGTGGGAAACCAGGAAGCAGGACTCCAGGACAAGAGCCCTCTCCTCTTCTGTGGTTTCCAGCAACTGGTGGCATTGCTGCCTCCAGTTATGGAGGTACAGCAAATTTGGTTCCAGGCTGTTTACCTAATTACGACATTATGACAAACACGTCAGCTCATGCAAAACATCATGAAACCGCTCTCTCATCAGCTCACTGCAATACATCATGAAACCACGCGTGAGCAAGCCCTTCCATATAGGCCCTTATTCAGAAGGCACCCTGAAGGATAAATGAGGGGAACCAGAGAGAGAAGAAGCTATATGGAAATGAGAAAGGTTTCGGGGAACCCAGGCTCCATCTCTCCCAGATAGGACATTGCTCTGCTGCTGGCATTTGTTGATGTGTGTTCCTCTCTGCACGTCTTCAGTTCAGCTAATGAAAAGGCTTTTCACAAAGGAACAGTGTGGGTTGATTTGCGGAAAGGAAGGCTTCCCACACAGCTAATTATGTGTAATCTCAGGGGCACAACCGACTGTTTCTGATGCGCTCACTGCTCCAGCCCACTCAAGAGATGTTTTCAGGCCCAGTTCTTGAGCTGCAGAGTCTAAGATGAAGGTTGCCTTCCTGGCTTCTCTCTGGTTTGAAGAACTTGTTCAACTCCTATTTGGCCTCCCTTATATTTAGCTCCTTCTCTCTGTGGTGGCAAAAACATTCCACTTTTCTCCAGCACAGTGTTTATCTTTGTTTTGGATGCCTGCTCTTAGCTCAGCCACAAGCCAAACAAAGCATTTAGCCACAGCCTACCAACGTTCTCAAGATAGAATTTAAGTATGGAATATTCTTGCATATCACTTATCTCTTAAAACAAAGATACCCTTGAGAGAGATGGGACTTCACATCCCTCTTCCAGAGCTTGCTCTCACATGTGCTGGGAATCTTTTTGAGATATGTGCAGTCATTGTGCAACTAAGAATTCATTTGTGAGTGTGTCTGCAACAAGGCGGTTCTGGTGGTTTTCGTTTTGCTTAATTTCACTGTGAGATTCAATACCACCTATGTTCCTCTGAGTACATCTTCCAAGGGCCAAATAGGGTCCATCTGGTGAGTGTGAGCCTCTTTTCTGATCTTGGGGTAGGTAAAGGGTGGTTCCTGGACTTACACTGCATTTCAGAGCTCCCCTGTTACTCTTCAAAGGAAGAGTGAGAACCTTTGTGGGTCCATAGATATGACTTTTACCTTTGGATACTAGGCTACATTCCAGCCAGGCACCCTCCCCACCTTGGCAACAAAGAGGCATTGCCACCATTCAAGGACATATTCCAACTAGGGGGAAAGTCAGAGGCTTGAAGAGCTACATTTGGCTAGGGGAATCCATACCCCTACCTCAAAGAATGCATCATAGCTGCTACCCATAGATTTAGATGAACACCTGGAACAGAGGAGGTGGAGTCATCAGATGCTATATTGCTTTCTGCATGATGAATACTTGAAATGGCTGCAGAATATATTGTGCACCCCATTTCAGAACCAGGAGCCACAAGTCTATGTCATTCAAAGTTGAAACCCTAAACCTGGTCTTTGCCTCTGCCCACTGGCACCAAATGAAGAAGGGACTCTGAAATATACTCAGAGTCAAGTGTGAATTTCATGCTCTTTATTCAGCTCATAGTAGCAATGTATGAAGCTTTCCCCAAAACGTCTAGCTATATATACATTATTTACACAATGGGCCCCACGTAATTGGCTAATTCCGGGCTGCTCCTGTAGCCAATCAGGTTGCGGACTCACTTCCTCCAGAAGCCTGATTGGTTGCTCCTGCAGGCCAATCAGGTTGCTGATTCACTTCATCCAGGAGCCTGATTGGCTGCTCCTACAGGCCAATCAGGTCGCTGATTCACTTCCACCTGGAGCTGGATTGGGTGGCTCCTGCGGACCAATCAGACTGCTGCATTCTGGATCCTATTGTTCTAGGATTAAGCTCAGTACATAACAGACTGCACTCTCCTTTGCCTGACACTCTTGCCTTCTAATAGTTTCCTTGAATCACAAGGAAACACAAGTAAGGGAACAAAGACATCACAAGTCTTTGTTCCCTTACCAATGGTCCATCCAATTAGCTCTGCTGAGCTGGCTTGGCTCATTAGCATGACTAAATCAAGGGGCTTTCCATGTTTGTTCAAGTTTAATCAAACTTTGATCGATTCTAACTTTTGTAAATTATAACACATTTAGGGAAGTCTAGCCCCCCCCCAACAAACTCATAACCAAAGAAATGGCTTTCAGTTGGTGCCTCACAACTGCTTCGTGGGAGACAGGAAGACAGTGTCTCAGCTGTCTGCATGTTTACAAGCAGAAAAGGGTGGGTTTGAGACTCCAAAATAGCACTGGAAAGTTTGAGTCTAACCCACACCTTAAAACAGCCCTCACCAACCTGATGCCCTCCAGATGTTTTGGACAACAGCTAAGTTCTAAAATCCACAGGGAGCCTCCCCAAGTACAGGACACTCCTGACCTCAGAAGATCACCCTCAATCTTGTGGAGCATGAGCAATACATCGATGGAAGGATGCAGGGAGGAGCTCATCTCCACAGGCTCCCTGTCATATGTTAACCCTAATGCAGAAAGCTTGAAGAGGGCTATAGTGTCTCCCCTCTCTCAGCGGGCAGCAGAGTCCTGCCAACATGTAGATACCCCAAACAGTTTGGCAGAATATTTTGAACAAGGACTTGGTGCCCTAGGCCCGTCTTTTGAAGAGGAAGAGCTTATACAGAGAAACCAAAGACATGCAGTTTGAGAGACAGCATGACACATAGATGCCAACTCCCTGGGTGCCCAAGCACCCACCAAATCCCCCATGAAGGAGCCATGCACCCACAAATTTCGGTGCCAGGGCCATGCACAGTGCATGGCACCAAGGGCCCCAGGCACCCACCGTTGCAGGGACAAACTGGCACTCCTGGCATGATATGTGCCTTCTAGGTATCCGTGAGACATGCTTGCCCAAGAATGATGATTCCCAGAGTTCTTTAGGTTTTTTTGGGGGGGGGTGACCAAAAGAGTCAGCTGGGTGTGGCAGCTAGATGAAGATGTGAGTGAAAGATCAAAACAGGGCATGACAAGAAATGCCTCTTAATTTGGAAATAGCATCAGCTGGGAGGCAGGGGTTGTTGCTATTGTCATTTTAAAAAAAAAATACTGCATGCTAAATGTAATTAAAAACTCTGGGCAAAGCTAAAAAAAAATCAACAACTTTTCTGTTCAGATTTTGACAACCCTACACTTGAGCATAATGAATATTCAGATTGCCACAAATATAAGGAAACAAAGGTGCTCAGGACACCATTCAACTTTTCAGAACAGATATGACCTTTGCTGTCACTTTTTCAAAACAGACATGAGATTGTGGAGGTTCCAGGCTTGTTTGAGGCCCAGGTAAATGATGTTTAGGCACTCTCCTTAAGACAAGTCTCTTCTCTTTCTGCAGTAGCTAAACCATCCTTTAACTGTATAGAACGGAGGTGAGGAACCTGTGCCCTCCCCAGCTGCCCTCATCCCTGACCACTGGCCACCCAGACTGGATGGGAGCCAGATTCCAACAACACTCAGAGTGCCACAGATTCAACATCCCTGGGGCAAATGGACCTTTAATGTACAGCTGAACCTCTACTTACCACTGCCTCTTCTTACAGTTGTGACCACAGCAAACCCGGAAGTAGCCGGCGGGTTTGCCGCTGTTCGTGCATGTGCAGGAGTGGCGCAGGAGTTCGTGCATGCACAGAAGCGGGCAATTGCCGCCCGCGCCTGCACACAACTGCGCCTCTCCCAGAGACCCGTTTCAACCTCCGGACGGACCTCCAGAATGGATTATGGTCGCAAATAGAGGTTCCACTGTACTGCTTTGCTGCAAGTGGTTAAATATTATTTTTAAACGGGGGTGAGAGTTATACCCATGCAAGTTTTCAGGCTTTGGGGCTGATCTTGAGCAAATTCCTAGTCTCAGATTCTGCTAAGTGAGTAAGCAGAGAAGATGGAGCCAGAGAAATGATTCACCATGCCATAAAACTGCCCTTTCCCCCAAGTATTTAATGTGAGCATGTCAGTGCTTTGTTTTGGAGCACCCATTAACCAGACATTATTCTTAAGTAATGATTTCTCACTGTGACTCAAGTCTGTCAGACATAATTTTATACATCAGTTCCTGAGGATCATGTTGCTAACAATGCAATTAACTTCACACACACACACATAATAATGGGGAAATATTTAAATTAATAACTGAGGGGGTGACATTCAGAAACACAATTGATTGAGACGCTGGCGTTGTACAGTGTGAGAACAGAGAGTTGTTATGGTTGTAATTGAAAATAACGAACTCTGAAAGGGTGTTGGCCCTGGAAAAAACAGGACTAGCTATAACATATAATAGGTAAAGGTAAAGGTACCCCTGCCCGTACGGGCCAGTCTTGACAGACTTTAGGGTTGTGCGCTCATCTCACTCTATAGGCCGGGAGCCAGCGCTGTCCGCAGACACTTCCGGGTCACGTGGCCAGCGTGACAAGCTGCATCTGGCAAGCCAGCGCAGCACACAGAAACGCCGTTTACCTTCCCGCTGGTAAGCGGTCCCTATTTATCTACTTGCACCCGGAGGTGCTTTCGAACTGCTAGGTTGGCAGGCATAGCATATAATAGTCCAAGCTAATACTTGTGCTCCTCAGCGCAAGTAATCCTGGGACGTACTTCTCAGATCAGCTTGTGTCAGTAGCTTCAACACTGGAAACTGGAGTTAATTAATTGCTAGATTAATCAACAGAACTTTAGTTGACTAATCTACCGGGGACAGGAGAGAGAATCAATTTTAACCAGAGAGAGATTGGTAAAGCAGGTGAGGTGAAAGTGGTTCCAGTTGTCTGGAGACAATGGCAAGCACGGAGATGGGTGGATAATCTGAGACAATAGTTTGATTGACAAATTGCTCAGGCAGAACAGCCTGGGCCAAGCCTGAGGCATCACAAAGGCAGATGGGACCCTATAGGCTCCTTGTATCACCTGACAGTTGCTGAGCAAGTAGATGCAATACCGCCTTCAGGCCTGCACAGAAGAAGCCAGGCTCTCCCTCTTCTGGCGAGCTGACATAGCACACCTCTTCCAAACACCTTTTCCTGTATTTCTGGTTTGATAATGTAGTCTAAACTCCAATTATCCTCATTTAATAGGGGCACTCCCTATTTCCTGGTAAACTGTTGTCCCTACTTTGGAAAGATTTGAGAGATCTTGCCATTCAGTACACTTTCCCAACTCTGGAAGTGGAGGTTCGATGCTACTGGGCTCTAGGGCATTAACCATGTAAACTCCAGCTGCAGCGTGTAGTCAATCAGTTTATTGATTAAAAGAACTAAAAAGATGCCCTGGTGAATTGGGCAGAATCCCCCAAAAGTATTATTCTTAAGTTCTCCCCACCCCTCCAAGTGCTGATAATATTTGAATAATATTGACACATGTTCAGGCTGAACTACACCTGCAGCCAAACTGGTGCCAGATGTATTGCTTTGGAGCACATCAGCGAGGCTGAGAGTAGGGTCTTGTCATCCGGGCAGCCCAGGACCTCCGTACACATACTCTATGAATTCAGGCAGTCAGCCATTTTACTTTTGCAGTTTCCCACACTCATGGGTCTTCAGAATTCACTGGTATTCCCCAGTTATTTCACAACAGACACTATCAGCATCTGCCCTCTGTAATATCATCAAGGGCTGCTCTTAGGCCTCAGGTATGGATCCTGAAATCTCAGCCTCTGGGATGCTCCTGACCTAGCAGCCCTGTCCTTACCCTTGGTCTGAGGAAAGGAGTGTTATAAGACAAAAGAATTTCCCTTTCTTCATCTCAAGATGAGACATCCCAGGATATGCTGTAGGTAGCACCAGACAGGGAGTTGGCCAAGTTCCTAGTAGATGCACCTAAATCCAAGTTTTTGGAACCTTCCAGCATTGGCAGACAAGCTCTGCAAAGTAGCAGCATGAAAACAAATTAATGTAATCATTCTTAACTTTGCATTAGTTTTTTCTTCTTCTTCATTAAATAAAGCCACAAAAACCAATAATATATCTAGTGGGGGGGGGGAACCATTCCCCCTTCTCTCCAGTAATTGGGCTAAAAGCAAGAGATTTGCAGATCAGTATCACACATAATGGCACAGTAGCTGATAAAATATTCTTTCTTTTTTTAAAAAAAAAAAAATTCCCTTGACTTATAAGAGCTCCTATAGCCTTGGGATAGTACTAAGAAAGAAGTGGGGTGGGAGGAGAGAATCACATAATAACGGGCCATTGTGTAATGATGTACTGTAAAGCCACCAGACAAGGGTGTACCCCCAGTAGCGTAGCGTGGGTTGTCAGCACCCGGGGCAAGGCAAGTAATTTGCGCCCCCTAACCCGTGGATTTGCGCCCCCTAACCCGTGGATTTGCGCCCCTAACCCTAACCCCCAAATGTTGCGCCCGGTGCGGCCGGTCCCCCCTGACTCCCCCACGCTACGCCACTGTGTACCCCTCCTTCTCAGCACAATCTGGCTCAATAATGAGCCCAAGGTCAAAAATGTATTATAGCTGGAGTAGACTGTTTGCAGCAAGAAAATGAAATGCTACATACATTTGCTGGAATGTATGGGAAGAGTTACCATTATCACTTGGCAGGTTCACATTGAGATGGTCTTCTGATGGGTGTCGGAGCAATGCTGCAGTTTCGCTCCAGGAAAATGCTAGCTTGTTGTTCGTATATGACACATTGAGATAAACCAGTTCCAGCATACTCTTCAAATGATCTCTGGACACCTCAGCCTTCTGATTTTTAAGAACATCTAATTCGCCAAAGAATTGATGCTTTTAAATTATGGTGCTGGAAGAGACTCTTGAGAGTCCCATGGACTGCAAGAAGATCAAACCTCTCCATTCTTAAGAAATCAGCCCTGAGTGCTCACTGGAAGGACAGATCTTGAAGCTGAGACTCCAATACTTTGAGAAGAGAAGACTCCTTGGAAAAGACCCTGATGTTGGGAAAGATGGAGGGCACAAGGAGAAGGGGATGACAGAGGACGAGATGGTTGGATAGTGTTCTCAAAGGTACAAACATGAGTTTGACCAAACTGTGGGAGGCAGTGGAAGACAGAAGTGCCTGGCGTGCTCTGGTCCATGGGGTCACAAAGAGTAGGACACGACTAAACGACTAAACAACAACAACAATTCTGGTCAAAGGCTTACCTAGTGTAGCTATCTGTGGCTGAGCACATCACAGGTCATGAGCACAAAAGCTCTCTGCTGGATTCCACTGATGCACATGCATCACCTAGAACCCATGCATCATCTAGAACCCATGGCTTCCAGGTGATAGGAGTGAGCATTGGTAGCAGAGCAGGCCCCAAGACGTCCTGAGATGTACGCTCCGAGGAAGGAAGGGAGTTACTACAGCACAGAGCAGTCCAGCTGTATGCTGACTGCTACATGCTGAATAGGTATGCTAAGGGGTACCAACTTGAATAAAATATGGGGAGCAGGTAAGCCCCACCCTGCATAATTGACCACATAGTGCAACAATGGCCATCAATATTTTATTAGGGAGGGCAAAGCCCCCTCAACCCCTAGGAGTTAGCGCCTATGTGTATGATATGCCTGGTGGTCAATCAAAACATTGTTCTGTCTAGCTTACTCTGCTAAGCTCTCGCAGGTGACAGTAGCGCCTCTGAAGCTTTCCACCCCTTACGACGACAGATCTTTTTAACTCAAGGAAGGAGAACCTGCAGGCTATCGGTGGCTACTAACCACAAGGGCTACACTCTGGCTCCACAGCTGGGAGCAACAATGCTTTTGAAGATCAACTGCTGGAAACTACAGGAGGGGAGAGTGCTCTTGTGCCCAAATCCTGTTTGCCAGTTTCCCACAGAATCTAGTTGGATCACTCTGAGAGCAGGGTGCTGGACTAGATGAGCCACTGGCCTGATCCAGCAGCCTCCCCTTATGCTCTTATGTCCTTAACAACAACATGGGGGAGACACATGGAAAAGCGGCTTTCCCCGCAGCTCAGAGGAATATAGTTTGAAAGGGTTTACCAAGCCAGCGGAAAGGGAGGGGTGCAGAAAAGTGTGAGTCTTTCTTTCCCTTTTCCCGAATGCTAAATAAACAGGCTGCGAAATTAAAATCTCAGTCTGAAGCGTATTTTGGTACATGCAATTAAAACAAAGAAAGCAGGTACTTTTCTTCCTACAAGCCCATACTGTTTAATGAACTCCTGTGCGTTATGGTAATTAGCATAAACAATTTAAAGTAGGATGATTGATTTGTCTTCAGATCAAAGGCATGCAGCTGGGTGGTTTAATGACTAGTTGCTAGGGGAGAGGGCATGGGCAACGCGTCAGTCCAGGTTGTTGGAAGTGGATAGAAGAACTGAAGTGTGTCTTGTATCATGCACAGCTTAATAGAAAATAGAAAAAAGGTACCTTGAGTTGCAGCCAACCACAAGCTAGAATCCAAGGAAGCAGATCATGTGCTCTATATCACTGCCACTTGTGATGGGACCTTCCTCTCACAATTCCTAGCTATAACCTGCCACATCTTTCTCTTTCCTCCTCCCACTACAAACCCATTCAAACCCTCCTGTGAAGGCAACCCAAATGATCAAGGGGGATAGAGGGACTCCCCTGTTGCAGCAATTGGGACTTTTTAGTTTAGAGAAAAGGCAGGTGTGGCATTCGCACATTCTTTTAATCGTTTGGCTTTTGATTCCTCCATTGCAATTCTTGCTTTTCTTTCTTCTCTCTGCTGAAATTTAGATTGTTAATTATTTTACTTTTATCTTACCTTTCTGTTAAAAATAATAATCAAATTCTAGCAAATTCTGTGAAAGAACCTTGTGCACTGATGATGCAGTAAGTAAAATTTAAGGGTAAACATCATTATGATAAAAGAATAATACAATAATTTTATTTCAAACAGTTTAGTCCACCTTTACTATGAAGTCTTGCAGGTAGCCTGCATAACTAGCATAAAACCATTAACAATAAATTCCAAATAAAATAAGTGAAAAATCCAAATAAAGCAGCAGCAATAATGTCAGGTGATGGAGCATTTCCCTTCTGTAGTAGATGAAGCTTTTAGATGGTCCTTAAAATAACTTTAATTATCACACTGCGTGACTTAACTTTTTCTGCCCCAAAACTGCATGCAAGACCAGTCAAGAATTATGACACTTACCACTGCTACCCATACAACTCATGTCAACTGGGCCAAATTGCTTGTTTATTGAAAACCGTTTAATAAGATGATGCTATGATGCTGTGGGATTCTTAGATCCATCAATACTGTTCATTTTGTGATGGAACCTCGGCAAATCGCACATGTTAAAATTCAAACTTTTTTTTAAAAAAAGAATTTTAACTAAAGTTCAGTAGATAAATGAAAACAAATTCTGAACTGCTTTTGTTTGTAGACAGTTCCTTCAGAAATAGCTCTTTATCCACATAAGGAATGCATTTCCTGCTTTGACTTGCACTCCAGAAATATATAATTTTTAGATTACAGGTTTAGGCCAATGAACTATTTTGTCAAGCTGTGCTGTCTTCAAGAACCACATCCTCATTGGTGCACATAAATTATGGAATGCAGTCAGGTATGAAAAAATGTATCAAAGTTACCGCCCTAACCCCCTAAATTTACGACTTCTTCCAGTAGACAGTTTAGTATGTCTTGGAAGCTACATGGCAGAAGGTGCTGGAAAGGAAGGCGAGTGAGTTCGGCTGTTTTGTAGTAGGGAGATCCAGATGAGCTGTCAGGTATGAAGAAAGGTGAACTTAGAGCAATCTCCACAGTTGGATGATTCTCCTTTTTCTACTGGAAAGCAATGGTTCTCCAGATGTTGTTGGACAACAAATCCCATCATTCTTTGCCATTGGCCATGTTGGCTGCTGCAGATGGGAGCTGGAGTCTAACAATATCTGGAAGGTCATAGGGTCACCACCCCTGAATTACTGCAAGGTGGTTGTCACATATTTTGCTGATGCACACACACCACTGGATAGCGAAAGGCATAGCTCTCTCTACTTTCTGATAAAACAACGTTTTCAGTGTACTGTATGCCACATCTCTGTATTCTTTTAAATCAATGGCTTTTCCTTTTACATTATCACTAGCCTCAGCCACCCTCACCTGCCTGTCTTCAGCCCAAGGGGTGGCCTCCTCCTGACTCTCAGTGTTGCCCTTGTAGAATGTAGCATGGAGGAGGATGGGGACAGAACTTAAATCTATTGGCTCTGCCTATCATTGCCTGTGGTCACTCCTGTCATTGGCTTTGTGTGGCCAGTGTGGTGTAGTGGTTAAGAGCGGTGGACTCGTAATCTGGTGAACTGGGTTCGCGTCTCCGCTCCTCCACATGCAGCTGCTGGGTGACCTTGGGCCAGTCACACTTCTCTGAAGTCTCTCAGCCCCACTCACCTCACAGAGTGTTTGTTGTGGGGGAGGAAGGGAAAGGAGAATGTTAGCCGCTTTGGGACTCCTTTGGGTAGTGATAAAGCGCGGTATCAAATCCAAACTCTTCTTCTTCTTCTTTGGCGCCACCTACTGTTGGCCTCCTGCCTTAAGCTAAGTAACAATCTCAAAAGTAGCCTGCTCCTTATTGTCCGATTGGATTGAAGGGTGCAGGTCTGGTTTGATGGGTGGATGCTGGCCCTGCATATTTCTTTTCCCATCAAAACCTCATTGTTTCATTTGATAATCAACCTTACTCCAGTTTCATGTTTTGATTGGGGGTAGGGGAACACAGAGCAATCTGTGTGCCTGAGCCAGATCTGGCTAAAATATTATCTAGCTCCTGTCACAGACAGTCATAACATCTGCTCAAGACCACAGTGGTAAGGAGGGATTGCCATAAGGCTCTGGCAGGAAGCTCTGGGGTTTCCTTGTGCTGCTGATTCAGCAAACTCAGTAAGAAAGAGTCTGTTGAGTATGCTGAAGGGAACCATTTGCTGTTCAGGAAGACCACATCTTGTCTTCTTGTTTGTTTATTTCCAATATCTCAAGCCCAGAACCAACTGCAAACAATGCATTGATAGTTCTCTTCAACCTAAGTTGCAATCACTGAGAATGCCGCATTTTGGCCACTGGATGTAAGTCTACCAAAAGAAGTTCTAGTTGCATTGGAAAGCATATCTAGTATCTCTCAGCATCATTTAATCTGTAAACGTGGGAGAGAAGACGAATGGTAGATCAAGTTTTCTAATTTCACCTTCATTTCACCTGTTGAGTGAATGTGCCAAGGGGCAGTGGAGTCACACCTGCTAGCTCCTCAGCTCCATGTTTAGCTGAGAACCAGCTCCATGCATGTATATTGCATGCATGCAGGGTCTGTACATGCAATTGGAAAGCCTGGCTCAGTCAGGATTCGTGACTGCAGTTGGACATGCATAAAGCCTAGTCTCATCTTTACCTGAATGGATGAAGGTCAGAGTAAGGGTCTGCAGGCATAATCCTGCTGCTCTTTTACACATTCAAACACCTGAAATTTTGAAGCTGAGTACAGAGCTATTGTGTAAAAATGCCAAAGTGAATGGCAAAAAACTACTACTACTATCTTATGCCTTTAACATCACTTTAGGCGCCTTACCAGATCAGACCATCTGTTCGTCTAACCTGGAAGCAGTTATCCAGGGTGTCAGACACAGGTCTTCCCTATCATCTGCTACTAGGGATGCTGGACAATTCCAACAGAAATGGAAAGGGGAGCAGAAGTTGCCAATATTTGCTTATTCATCCGGTGAATATGATCAGTATTTTGCTTTTGCTGCTGCTTTCAGTTTGCAAACAATATGCCAGTTTATTACAGCTCTCCCATTTGCATTGAATTTCTTTAGCACTGAAATGAATGTGATAGAATTTTACAATGTAATTGCCACAGTTGCCATAATGGACAGCAAGATGAATAATGCAACTTTGGGTGGAAGATGAACTGCAGCAGAATGAAAGCAGTGGTGAATGTAATGAATGCAGGGCAGAACAGAAAACGGTGCCTTCTTACATCGTGCTACCCAATTCTTCTAATTCATGGGTTATCAACCTGTGGCCCTTGGCCTAAGTTCAAGCAGGTGGCATGGAGGTAAATTGGGGTGGGGGAGCGTAATCGAGAGAGAGAAAAGAGGGTGACCCCAACCAGCTTCTGAATTGATCCTACCCACTTTTGGGACCAACCTCATCCATACCTGCCCAACAGATTACTGCTGAGGGAATGCACCCTTCCCTCAACACACAAAAAAGGTTATCCTATCCCTGTTCTAATGGAAGATGCCAGAGATTGAATCACACAAAGCAGGTACTTGACTGCAGAGGTATAACTTGCAGAAATCAGCAGGGCAGGAGCAGTTTTTCCCCAACATAGGAACTCATTTCAACACCTGCAAATGTTTGCTGTCAAAGTTGTTTTTAAAAGGGCAGGAACAAGGGGCAGTAAAACAAATTGGTTATCCCCTCATAATACACAACCAGCAAAACCAAAACAAAAAAATACCACTGCAACTCTCAGTATCATGTCCAACCTTATTGCGTCTACCCATTTTGCAGCAGAACAAATGGATGCAAAGACAGCTTCACTGTCAGAACTTATTTTATTGTGGCATATAGCTATGGGACCGAATTATGAACAAAGCGCCCCACCTTGCATGCCCCATGATGTGAATGAGCACACATTACACAGCTGTTGAGAGTTTTTGTCACTGGTGGAATTTGTAAAAACGTTCCCAGAAGAACAAGTAAGTGCTATGAAAAGCTTCTCCCGCTGATTTTTGCAGGTTATGCTGGCTAGGCCAGATTCCCTTCCCCTTCTCTCCGAAGAGTTTGCAGTCCTAGGTAAGAACATCCTTCCCCATTTACTGATTATACAAATTGTTAACTTGGACAATGTAGCAAGAGTATTTGCATCAGGCCTAGGATTATCAATCAGAGGGGATTGCCCTGGACTATTAGGAACAGCAAATATTTATTCAGGAAATGTTTGGATACCTTGTTATGTTTTGATATGTCTGAAGACATGAATGAATGCATTCTTGCTCTCTATCAGCCTCTTAAATGGGACTTCCAAATATATTGTGCAGCTCTCATTGATTTCAGCCGAGTTTCACAGAAAAGGCACTTGACAGATTTTGTCCATAAAAGAGGACAGGGCTCCTGAACCTTTAATAAAAGGTTCAAGCTATACAATTCTGAACTTCCCCTCTTCTGCATAACTATTTAAAGGTGCAAAAGCCATATCCTCTTTTATATCTGAACCCCCTGAATTCAGAATTAAAGACGCTAAGTTTACTGTATATACAAACAAACCCTAAAACAGTAGGTGCAATCCAAACCTGGCCAAAGTCAAATGCTTTTAAGCACCTTTGGTTCCAGTGAGAGTTAATGAATGGGAACGGCACAATTACAGTTGGTGAGACTGGAGCTTTTTCTGCTTTCATCCAGGGTTTCTCAGATGAAACTTATTTCTGTTTATTTTGGCAATACTAAAGTTCTATATCTGCAGTATTGGGTGCTTTTAAAGTGTAATTAGTGATAATTTCAACAAAGTATAATTAAACTGCCCCCCTTTTCAGCAAAATACTTCGTGCATTTAAAAAGGAAGATAGGATTAAGGCTACACACACAGAGAGAGAGACACACACACAGATTTCAGTTGAATATTTAAAATATTCCATCGGTCTGAACTCTTTGCAAGCAAACTTTGCACAGTCTGTAAGTAATTTTTGCTTCGACCACAAAAAATACATTGGTGAGGGGAGGAGGGAGGGGGGCATTTCCATTTCTATTTGAAATGAATCACAAAACTAGCAATTTAAAGGTTTTTTTCTTTCCTGAATATGGATTGTGGGACGGGAACAGCAATAAGTATGGTTTCTGCTTTGCTAAATTTGTTACAGAGGGGAGAAAAAACCCTCCAAAAACCTTTAACTCTTTTGGAACCTGAAGCTTTAATATCTGCAACTGGGGATACCGACTTTTTACTGGTCCTGGTACTTGTGTCATCACCCAACCCCGATACACAGGAATTCAGTAAGTCAGCTTTTTACTGTGATTTCACCAAAAAGGGGAAAACTTTGCTGACTGAATATCTGTGAGTCAAGCTTTGATGAAAAGACTCAGGAGCAGGGCCAATAGGAAAGCTGGTACGCCCACATGTAACAGTGAGGGAGTTTTACAGGCGAGCAAACCATGTTACTAAAATGGACAATTATACCCGAAACTGAATGGTGGGAGATTCAATAAAGGGCAAAGGATACCTTTGTCCTTTGTCAGAGAAAAAAGTTTGAGAACCACTCCTCTAGACATCCTGCATTTTCGTGCTAAGCTGTGGTTTAGCTTCGAATTATGTTCAAACCAGATCATTGCCTACCACCTCAGGTTCCTTCTAAAATTCCAAATGCTTGCTGTATTATTTAAAATTAGGAATATTAGTCATTGTGTTTAAGGGCAATAGAAGATAAACTGATGTGGGGGGACTAAGCCAAAGGGTGTACATCACACACAGCACATGTCTAAGCAGGAGAAACGTTGTGTCTGAATATACGTGCAGACTCAGAGTCCCTGCATCACTCCCATCATTTGAGGAAAGAGTGTGGAATTAGTATATATTAGAAACCCACTTGATAAACCACAAGATAACGTACCGAGTCCTCAGCATTCACATTCCCGGCTGTTCCAACTGCACAGTCTTACATGCAATATGAGACAAAGAATACTAACAAGGCTCCTGAAGCTATGACCTAAAGGGACCTGGAAACGCAACCATTAAATTCATTAGGAGCCAGCGCAGTGAAAGTGTTGCATTTGGCATGTCTCTGCATATACTGTCTGGGTTTCTGGGCTTCCCCTCCGAGATTATCATTCCGGGCAGCAGACGAGAAACAGGAAGAAAGAGAAAAACACTTTAGACTAAATGGCACATTGTCTCCCCCGAAGATCTAGCACGCTCCTGCTTCAACGGAAAGAAAGAAAAACGCGGATGCCACACATACACATCCTAAGCAGAGAGCTTGTGCTTCAGTGAAATATCAGGGAGTAAAAAAAGAAAGTAACTCCCAAAATAATAATAGGAATCAAACATAAATGGTGGTAGTTGGAAATATTTCCTAAAGCACCCCTGAGTTGCAGTGCAGATAAATTAGATCAAGGTTTAGAGTGCCACTGCCCCACATCTGACAAACAGATGGGAAATGCAAATACAGTGGTGCCCCGCAAGACGAATGCCTCGTAAGACGAAAAACTCGCAAGACGAAAGAGTTTTTCAGTTTTTGAGTTGCTTCGCAAGACAAATTTCCCTATGGGCTTGCTTCGCAAGACGTCTTGCAAGTTTCTTTCCTTTTTCTTAAAACCGTTAATACCCAGGGTGCATTGCTTAAAGAGGTGCAGTTGCAACTTGACTTGGAGGAGCAACTCATAGCACGCGGTGTGGTAGCCTTTTTTGAGGTTTTTGAAGACTTTTTTGAGGTTTTTGAATCCATGCTTCGCAAGACGAAAAATTCACAAGACGAAAAAACTCGCAGAACAAATTAATTTTGTCTTGCGAGGTACCACTGTACTATGGTTATGTGAATGAAAAATTTAATATGAATCTTCCAACAATAGCAGTATATCTCTGCTTGCAAAATACTAGAAATGACTAGAAATAGGAAAGAGGTACAGTGGTACCTCAGGTTACATACGCTTCAGGTTACAGACTCCGCTAACTCAGAAATAGTGCTTCAGGTTAAGAACTTTGCTTCAGGATGAGAACAGAAATTGTGCTCCGGCGGCATGGCAGCAGCGGGAGGCCCTGTTCGCTAAAGTGGTGCTTCAGGTTAAGAACAGTTTCAGGTTAAGAACGGACCTCTGGAACAAATTAAGTACTTAACCAGAGGTACCACTGTATATCTCTGCTTGCAAAATACTAGAAATGACTAGAAATGGGAAAGAGGTATTGACAAGATGCTATCAAGAATGACTCAATACAATTGTATCTGCTACAGGCTGAAAGCACTGACAGCTGCTTTGGGTGGTTGGGAGACTCAACTGGATAGAAAGTGTGGCATATAAGTACCTGGAATATTTTAAATTTATTATCCACTCATCCCACCTTTCTTCTGAAGATCTGAGGCTGTTATATATGACCACCCTCACACCCATTTCATCCTTACAGCAAGTCTGCAGGCTGAGAGATTGTGACTGTTCCAAGGTACTCTGTGAGCTTCGTGACTGAGACTTGAACCAGGTCGTCCCCCCCCCCCCCGTCCAAAACTCCTCTTGGTGCATCATGCTAAGTGTGCAACAAACCAAGCTTTGAGAACACAAAGGGAGACACCTGCCTTCCAGATGTTGTTGGAGTTCAGCTCCTATCAACCTGGCCAGTGGTCAGGGGTGATGGCAGCTGTAGTCCAGCAACATCTGGAGGGGACCACATTGGCTATCCCTGGCATATTTTAACTCTGCTGAATTTCTGAAAATTGTGCCTAATTTTCCAAGAGACAAACCCTGGGTGAGCACCTGCAACCTCTGAAGTCTTGCACACCACTCAGTAGAGATTGGGGCAGTGTGTAACAATAGATTGGTTTTAATTGTCATGGGGTTCCCTCAAATAATCCTGAGAATTGCAGTTTGAGGAGGGTGGAGAGAATAATCTGATAGCAGTCCATAGTTCTCCTCACAGTTCCCAGGGTCTTCTGAAGAGAAGGGGTTATTGTTAACTCAAGTTTAATTATGTGGAATGAGTATGCTGCAGGATCCATATTCTGCTAAGTCAAACTCACTTTCATTCTCTTCCTCTCACATAGACAGACAGACCCGTTTAGTAGAACCATACGAGGGACAAAGCTTTGCCCATAGGGCACTGGATCCAGGCTCCATCCTTAATTAATCAAGGCTTCTTAAAAAAAATCAAAAGACAATTGGATTTGTCTGATGTCACTCCGCCCAAGCCTAACCATGGCCTCTGACCTGAAGACTTTAATAATAGGGAAGAGGCACAAAGACAACCTTTCCAGGTCAGGCCTTGCCACTGGGCAAATCAACCCCCATAACGATCATAGCCAAGCTCTCTTCCCCGCTGCATACATTAAAGTTAATCCACTTGCTATGTCTATCTCTGAACTTTCTCTCCCTCTCTGCACTGCACTGTGGGGCTTCTATTAGCCTAAAGGTATCTGGGGATGTGCTCTGAGGTACAATAGTTATGCTGGTAAAGGCTGGTTCAGCAGTTCATGACAGCAGCTCTAGAGATGGAAAGATAAGCTGCATTGTAGAGTCAGAGGAATCCGTAACAAAGTCAATTTGACACACGACTCTCAAAACCAGGGAAAGCATCTTGACCTTACAGAAAACAACCTGAATGTGTATCCTCCCCTATGGGAAAGAAGTAATGGAGTGAGAGAAAGTTCCAGAACAAGGCTGTTTGAGCCAAACAGAAATGGGCAGCCTCACTTTTCAAAGAACGTACCACATACCACACAACAACACAATACTCTGTGTCCCCCGGCAACACTTCCATGAGGTTTTTCTTTTTTAACAACCAAGCGGTATATAAATTTTATGAAATAAGTAAATAAACAAGCAGCCAATAATGTGGAAGGAGTGGGGAAATGCAAAACATGATGGCATTACAACATGAGGTATGTTTCGTGAGGCACGAGGGAGGACGAGGGAGGCGCCAGGAATACATATGCCTCTGCCAATTTACTGTCTTGACATTTAGGCCCGCTCTACATATGTAGGAAAATGAGGTTGAAACAAGATGGTAGAATGGATTTTATAACTGGAGACTGCAGGTGAGGGAAACACCGCTCTGAATGTTCATTTTCTTTAAGGAAGGGGCAAGGGGAACTGCCTCTACAAGCAGAGAATGGTTATACTGGAAAGCAGGCTATGACAAAACCTTTTGGTGGTTATTGCATTTTAATTTCCATGGAGTTTTTTTGCATTTCTTAAAAAATGCAATCCAGAGTGGTAGAGCCTCAGGATTCTGCTACCTCATTCCGCAAGGTGTGCAGAACAGACCTAGAGAGAGAGAAAGTTATTGCTTGCCAAGCATACTGGAGTTAGCTGTCTGTTCAAGCCCCTTATGAAATATACTTAAATAGGAAGAATACATGTTGTTCATTGCTTTAAAGTACAACCCGACACATGTTTACTCAAAAATAAATCCCACTGTGTCTAATGGGGCTTCCACCCTAATAACTGTCTTTAGGACAGCGGCTCTAATCTGTCCTCCTTCTTGTGCTATTCCCGTTGTTGTGGGCCTAACAAGGAAGATGTCCTCAGGGGTTGTTTGTTTTATCAAGCATTCAAAGGCTGCTTTTGAAGGATTGTTATTCTAGGGTTGTCCTAAACCTAAGGGAATATCTGTTCTCCAAAGGGAGGAGCAGGTTTTCCCTATGCCAACTATTTTGGGTCATTAACAAGTCATGGCTTCCCTTTGGAGCAGCTGTTTGTCCTGCTATATAGCTAACAAGGCTCTATTTGAAGGACTGTTTGGTCAAAGTCTGAAGTTTAAAAAACAAAAACCCACTGTGTGAAAGGAGCCTAGGAACCTTGAAGTTGTCCATCAACAGCACTGTTGCATAGAAGCGCCCCCCATCCTATTACACCCCATTATGCCTTGCTCCATTACATCCCTGTTCTGCCCCCATTCTTCAGGATCCAAAAGGACCTACATGTTGGCAATCACATGCCAACTGGAAGCGCCTAAAATGGTCACCACCTGTATTTATTTCTAAATTTGCATCTATACATATAAATTAACGTGAAAATTTGATGAGATTTTGTTTTTTTGTTTGTTTGTTTTGGCCTTCTTTTTGGATGATGAGTTTCTTCTTTCTGGGAAATGCAGATATGGCCGCCCCACTTCTGTGTCTGAAACTCTGAACGATATCCATTGGATAACTTAATGCAGTTGTTAGATGCTCACATCCAATGATGAAAGAACGATGGTAACTATTATTGCGCCATTCATGTACATGACACATTATGAAGTAACGCTAGCAAACGACGGGTCCTCGCCTCAAGGCTTACTATCACTCTATCTCATGATCAACAGCATTCACATTTTGTACTGTTTCAAATATCCGCAAAACCTGTTAGGCAAGAAGATGACAATGGACCAAAAAGGGCGGGCGGAAGCTCTGCACTTGGGGACCAAGCCACACAAGTTGCATTGCAGCAGTTGTGTAAGATGGTAATTAGCCCATGCAAAGTGCATTTTGTTATTTTATTTATTTATTTACTTATTTATGTAAACATAGCCCACAATTTAATTAACCACCTTGAGTCTTATTAGGGGAAATCGTGGAGTATAAATAAATATATAATAATAAATTCGTGTAGTGTTTTTTTTAAAAAAAAATTAAATAGCATCTCAAGAAACTTTCCAAAAACATTAACAAAACTACAATAAAACGATTTGATGCAACTTCAGTGAAGTCAATAAGACACAGAAAATGACTTGATACAATCTCAATAAAATCAACAAGACACAGAAGAAAACATAATAGAATTGTCTTCTGATTTGTGTCCAGGCCCAATTAGTGGTGTTGGTTATTTGTTGATTGGTTTATTTAAAGCATTTTCACCCCACTCTTCAGGGAAAAACTCGACCAAAGTGGCTTACATAAAAATCAATAAAATCAAGACTGTCTCTGTGGCTTATAATCTAAAAGGCATGTTTTTAGATATGCCATAGAGTGGCTGGGGAAACCCAGCCGGATGGGCAGGGTATTATTATCATCATCATCATTATTATTATTATTAATAACAACAACAACAACACAAGAGGGGGCGGGAAGCATAAGAAAGGCACCAATTGTTAACGTTACATGGCACTTCTCATAATGATCAGCTGAGGAGGAGACAGTTCAGGGACAGAAGGAGCCAAATGGAACAACCGCATCTGTGCACTGCTGTTCAGTGGTGCTTCTGTAAGTGATTTGAGGCTTCCTCCCATTATGTCCTTGCAATAGAAGATCCAAGGGAAGAGTGATTGGCCAAGGCTTCAAGGAACTTTCACTTGCCCGCTAATATCAAAGCACTTTGAGGGCAAAGCACTCGCATCTGCCTCAGCTGGGATGCCGGTTCTCCTGCAATGCCATAGATGAGGAGGTAGGAGAGGCTGAGAGAGAAGGTGAGGCCACTCCTAAATAACCCCTCTAGGGACCTTTATGGAGAAGGTCTGCAGCTCAATTTATTTACGTAAGCCATTAGTATACCACCCTTCCTAAAAGCAGAGTACAGGGTGGTATACAACAATTTGGATAATTGGACCAATTAAAACCAAAGACAATACAATTAAGCTCTAAATTTTAGCAGCCATGGTAAGAGGCAGCTGATAAAATTACAAAAGACAGAGATAGTGCAAATTAAAATGCATGCCTAAATAAATTTGTCTTTACCTGTTGCCGAAAAGATTGTAAAGTAGGCACCAGGCACACCTGTGTTGGAAAGGCAGCTCAAAGGCAAGGTGCCACCACCACAGAGAAAGCCTTCAGCTTACTGAGTACATAACACACTTCAAAAAATAAATAAATGCTTGGGGAGCTTTGAAGACGGCTGCTTATTGTGGATTCATGCTGCTGTGTTCACACAACATTTGCACAGAGGTTAGCCAATGTCACCTGCTTATTAAACTTGATTTGTTGACATAGGCTTTATCAGGGGCAGCCCAATACATTTTGCCGCTTGAGGCAAAACAGAAACTGGTGCCCACCTACTCCTCTGCCGCTGCCACATGGTGCGAATGGAGGTGGCCATGTGTGATAAACACAGGTGACAAACATACTCCATGAGGGCCTGGATCTGCCGTCCTTCCCAGCTGTCCCCAGCCTGCCATCTGAGGTGACTACTTCATCAAGGCAAATGGGTAGGCCGGCCCCAGATGTTGTGTTACATTGGCAGCTCCTGGCTGCTGTCCTGCTCTTACCAGCGCCATTTTCTATCCCTTTTCGTACCAGACTTTTTGTGGTTAGAAAAAATGATGGGATAATTACATGAGAAAAGGCAGGATATCAAATTTTGTGCAAAGGAACAGCCCACCTAGAAGAGCTCTTGGAATAGGGCCATCATTAGACACATGCAAGCTGCTGTGGAAAGAGGCAGTCCTTCAGGTAGAGTACTACAAACTGCTATAATGTGTGGGTCACAACCCTTGCTCAGGAAACCCAGCAATCCTAATTGGTCTTCAGTTCCTCACAAGATCCTTGGTTTGAGTTGTGGTGGTGGGTAGCTCATTGGAGGAAACAGGTTTACCCCCACTCACAAAAAGACCCATCACAAAGTGAGAGGCAATGGGTGGAGTAAACAAGTTAGGTCATAGGTCGAGTTCACATGGTGAGATCTAGGCAAGAAGTTACAAGCACTCTTATGTCAAGTAACCACTTAGAAATGGTTGGCTGTATTCATTTCATATAATTCTCATGCATTGTGGAAATCAGACAATACGAAATACCATTTAATAAGTGCTATTAATACAAGCGTTGTGGAATGCAGACATATTAAATACTGTTTAATAACTGCTAGTTGACAATACGGAGATCACGTAGTGCCGATATATGAACGCCCGTATTGCCGACAACGCTTTTCCTCCATTGTCGTGATTGAATGAAACTAAGAATTATATTCCATTGAGTCAATTTACAGTTAAGCAATCTTGGCTCTCAAACATGTTTTCCTCATTCTAATCCAGACCACCAGTAGATATATTTGGCAATTAATATAATTGAGGTAAGTAATTCCAGCTGTATCGTGTTACTTATTAGCTCTAAAGTTTCAGTTATATGGAGAAGCCTAGCTGGGTTGCTACCATCTCCCACAAATTCTCCTTGGGGAGTTAATTTGCTGGGGTAGATAGCTGGGTCCGTATCTACAGAGTTTAAGGAAGGATATGCAAGCAGAACTTTTCTGGTCTCTGGACCACGAAGAGGTTGAGGTCAACACTCCCTAAACTATCTGCATGTGTAACACTAAAATCTGGCAACCTAGCTCAACTTTTTACCAGGCAGCAATCTCCCATGAGCCTTGAAGTATTTGGCAATAAGAAAATTCATATTGTGATGGGTTTTATAATGTTTATTGAAAGCAAAAGTATTTCCCTCCCACTCACAAAAATCTGTGGATCTCCATGTTTTTAATATGATTGAGTGTTTTTATTATTGTATTACATTTTCATTGTGAATCGCCTTGGGACTTTTGGTTGTGGGAAGTGATACGTAAATTAAATAACCCTAACCCTAACCTAATCTCTTGCAGGTCAGCATTTTGTTATTGATCTTCTCCACTGTCTCTGCCTTTTGCATTTTGGCCACGGATGACCTTGTGATAGGTATACGGGGTTTGGTCTGAGCTGGCACTTTAATCTGAACCTGCTTAATTTGCAGATTTGAAAACTGATGGGAAAATGTGCTGAACTGAGTAACCTGGAGATAAATTGAAACTAACAGATTCATACATCCCTACCATAGTCTGTGCCACCAATGTCCGTGTATTTCTAAATAGCTCAGTTGGTTAGAGGGTGGTACTGATAATGCCAAGGTTGCATACTCCTGCATTGCAAGGTGTTGGGCTGGAAAACATGGGGGGGGGGATGATTATAAAATGCTTGTAGATTCAGGTAGGTAGCTGTGTTGGTCTGATGCAGTTAAAATATAAAAATAAAAATAAAAAATTGTCCAGTAGCACCTTAGAGACCATCTAAGTTTGTTCTTGGTATAAGTTTTCGTGTGCATGCACACTTCTTCAGATCAAAAAAAGTTCTCCACGCTGTGTATAATTAAAATTGAAGATACAGTATACATAAAACCACCATAATTCAAAAAATATTTTAAAATGTACATTGTTTTGTGATCCTTAAAAGCCAAGATAGAATCAATAATACTTTTTCTTTCTTTAAATTTTTTATTTATTATGTAACCACAAACAACAGGTTCTTATAAACACATTGCAGACGTCATTTACTCAGATGTAACTACACACACACACACAGTGCTTTTTTTCTAAAACAAATGTTTAGGGGTACTCTCATTTTGTCTCAAGAAAATCACCATTTTATAGTTCAGATTGGGAAAAATGAATACAGTAAATGGACAAAAGATTCACAAAATGTTTAGGGGTATGCGTACCCCTGCATTCCCCCAGGAAAAAGCACTGTATATACAGGGTGAGTCTTTTAAAAGAGGCTCCGTGGAACATGTGGACTTTGTATCCACGAAGCCTCTTTTAAATGACTCACCCTGTATATCTCTACAAGGTATATTGATAAAATAATAGAACAATAAAATAGATGCTGGAGACAATATCCACAGACCAACTAGTGTCTATGCAGCACACAAACTGACCCTTATATAAACAGAAAAATCAAGCATTTACCAGTAGTATATCATTATATATCCAGCAACTTTAAAAGTAAGTTCAAATTTCATAATTTTGATAGGGAAGGAATCAGCTAAATGCAAAATACCAAAAACAAATCCTATTTTACTCAGATCCATCTATATGCAGGGGGTAGGAGGTTGTCCTTGTTCTACCTTATTCCCATACATAATTAAATCAAAGCAGAAGGAAATAAAATTTGTTTGCTCTGGAAATCTATAGTGTTGTTCATTTGTTTGTTTTTTCCTGTTGTTAATTTCTCTAACAGGGCTGTTTGTTATACACTTTGTTATACCAGTATGTGATATTTGCTTCGGTGAGGTCCCTCCAGAAGTGAGCTACGAATCAATAATACTTTTAAAACAGTTATAGGTAGCTAAATTCTATGTCTGGATAGACTTTCCAAAATAAAAAAGTTTTGTGCTGGCATCCAAAGAAACCAAAAAACCAGACCGAAACTGAGTGCTCCTGCCTAATGTCAATTTATCAGGTGAAGGGGGGATGCAGCCAAGAAAAATCTACCGCGAGATCTGTTGTCTTAACTACAAGTGCCACTCGGTCATGCCTATAAGCCTTCTGATTTACTTCTTGTTTCAGCGTTCCTTTCATAGATAATTCCAATAGCAAGAGATTCTTCGGCAGCTAAATCCCAGGGCTTAGGCACGCAAGGAGCCTCGAAGGGCTTGGAACATAACACACTGTAATGCAAAGCTGTAAATATTAACTTGGTGGAAAACTGTTTTATCAGTGTTCTCTTGGAAGCAGGGATTAAACTGGTCATTAAAAGCTATTTCATACATTCCACTGTAAGGAGTTTTTGAAAAAACAAATCAAAACAGACAAAAACTGGGCAGCGGTGTGATGCGATAAACACTGCTCTGGGACTGCGAAGGAATCTTCCAGTGATTAGGCAGAATTTACGAGATAAAGACCGTTCCCCGGTTGGAGATCTTCCCTTGGGAAAGAGAGAGCTTTTATTGATAACATTATAATAACTTTCCCAAATAAAAGAGGGGGGTGCTGGTGGGTCTTGAAGAACCAAGATTTCCCACTCAGTAGTATGTAAGTTTTCCGGACATGACTGTAGCTCTTTTGAGCTGACATCATTTCCTTTTCTATCCTCGTCTGGTACAATTTGGATTGCCAGCGCCAGAAATAAGTTCCCAAAGCAAGATTTCTACTAGGGAAGGGTTTGGGAGACAGTGGATCAAATAAATAAATAACGGTAAATTATGCTGGGCTGAGTTGTGGTTTGGCACAGTGACATCCTTTGTCTTGAGGAGTCAGTACTTATTAAAAAAAAGTGCCAAGGGAAAAGGGAGGACACTTTCTTAAAAAAACAAAAAAACCAACCCTATTATTCCAGTGACAGGACTTGGAGAGCAGCATGGAATGGTCCAGAGAGGATACAGTAGGGCATTCTTTCTTATTTTCAAAGCTTAGTAACCAAGCTCATTTCTCAAGACTAAGGCTAGTGTTTAGTTTGCCTTAAATAAGGAGTAGTGAACCTCAGGACCAGGGGGTCCAATATGCATCTCCTGACCTTTATATTCAGTCCTCAGACTCTGTCCATCCCACGCCACACCCATCTCCCCAAGCCACAGTTCTGTTCCACACCCCACTTAAGTACTTTTGCCTGGATTGTGTCCTTGAACTGCAGAAATGTATCTGGCTTCCAGTTTCTTTCTGGGCCCAATCCAAGGTGCTCACATTAGTGTTTAAAGCCCTAAATGACTCAGGCCCCAAATACCTGTAAGACCGCCCCTTCCCTACAGACCCTCTTGGGTGCTAAGAATTTTGGGTGGTAGCAGCCAAGAAGAGAGCATTCTCTGTGGTAGCACCTCCCTGCAGTGGTGTGCCTAGCACCTTCGTTGTACAGCTTTTCACAGATGCTGAAGGTTTACCTCTTTACCCTGGCTTCCGACACTTCCAACGTATCAAAGGCAAGAACCGGGATTTCATCTTCTAGGACACCATCTTCCCATTTTTTCTTGCAAGAGGACCACAGGATGGCACTGTGATCTCACACAATTTTGTGTTGCAACCCCTCCCCACCTGAAAAAGCACTTTGGGGGGGGCACAATGCCCAAAATGGCACGTTTTGGGGGCACCATGCAAAAAAGGGAGAAATCACAACACGAAATCGCTTGAGATTTCATGGTGCCCAAAATGGCTGTTGTCCTCTCATGGGAAAAAATGGGATGACCCAGTTTTTTCCAGGACACCTGCAGGATATGGTATATTTTTAGGACTCTTTCTAAATCAACTTAAAATTACAGAAATAAACGGTTTTTAATATTGTGTTTTAATAGTTGTGACATGTTAATCATCATCTTGCTTGCCTGAATGGAAGATGGAGGTTTGTGTGCATGTTGAAAACTCTGACTTCTTACTGGCTGGAATGTAGTTAAGAGTCGCATAAGAGTCCACCCACTTTTCCCTCTGGCCCTGCCACCAACAGTGTGCAGCCCCCTCCAAAGGTTGCCCATAAGATGGTATTTGGCCCTCAGGCTGAAAGCAGTTCCCCACCCTTGCTTCAAAGTGAGCATAGAAGCCACCAGAAAGAAACTGAGTTAAATGTAGGGTTGGTTTTAATCACCCACCTTGTCTCAGAAACCTGAGCTGTGTTTTCAGCAAAAAATAAATATGGAAGTCTGTCAGATACTTCAGAGGGATGGGATGACCCTACTCCTCTACTGTTTACATCTTATTTATATGTGCCTAAGTTTCTCCTCACTTTTTCTTCCAAATGGAGGCTCTTGTTCAGTAAAGTTAAATGAGGATATCCTAAGAGTTCTTGGCTCTGGGTGGTAGATTGGGCATCTCTACGGATTTGCTGCTGAGAAAAGGTTGTTTTGAAACACCTTTTGATTTTGGTCCTGTTTGTGTTCCTGTTCAACACACATTTTAAGCCAGAGAAGACAATCACAGAAGCGGGTTGATGGAGTCCTTCTCACTCTTCTTCTTTTCAATATAATTTCTATGCAATAGAGTTTCTGTTTTTCCAGTGCCTGAGTGGATTTTTATGAAAACAAATAATAAGGTAATATAGCATGTAACAATGCTATGTTAGTGATCGATAATCGTAATATTATATAGCAGGCTTCCTCAACCTCGGCCCTCCAGATGTTTTTGGCCTACAACTCCCATGATCCCTAGCTAGCAGGACCAGTGGTCAGAGATGATGGGAGTTGAAGTCTCAAAACATCTGGAGGGCCGAGGTTGAGGAAGCCTGTTATATAGCAACTCTATGTGGGCTTTTGTGAAGTTCTGCTTTCGCAGGAGATTAGGCTTTTTTCTTTTTTCTTTTCTTGTTTTGGTGGGGGTGTCGCTTAAACATCATCCTGAACTGTTGGGGAGTAGCAGACTTCCCACTTGCAACAAGAAGAAAACCTTCTCTCTCTCTTCACAGAAACCTCCTTCTTGATGGGAGACATGCCTGAGTGACATAGCGCCAACTCTGCTGTACTGTACACTGGAACAGAAGTAGATGGAAATCATGTGTGGTGCCTGCAGCTTTTGCTACCAGCAGAATTGTGTGGGAGAGGGAAAACAGTAGCTAGCCTCGAAGAGAGACATAACACAGCACCACTTGCCCTGGAAACTGAGAAACAACACACAGGATTGCCACCTGCTGGTGTCGGAGAGAAGAGAAGGCAAGGCGCTTTGTAACATCTTTGGAATGACAACCGCGGTTGCCAAGCTTGTACAACAAATCAAAGGCCTGAGATAATGCCAGTCTTGTGTGCGCTGCAATACATAAGAGTCCCTGCTTGAAACGACTTTGCCTCTGGGTTATAACAGAGCCACAGAGAACGCAATGGGCCAGAAGGTTCCCACAAGTCTTCCTGTTTTACCCAGTTGATGCACCACAGACAGAGCCATCAGTAAAGATCCGCAGAGCCATCTTGTCCTGAGAAAAAGGGAGGAGAAATGGTCACAGCTCCCCCACCCCTTCCCCAACAAACAAGTTATCTTTTCCAGTCTCCTGTAACTTTTTTTTATTAAAAAAATATATATTATTGGTAATAATTTTATGTAAACCGCTTTGTGAGGTCTGTCTGAAAAGTGGCATATAAATATGGCAAGTAAATAAATAATAATCCAGGGGTGGTGTGTTTATGTGTGTTGGGGGGGGGGACTTCTGGCATCTGGGATTTGCTAATAGAAATTCTTAATAGCAATGCAGTGTGTTCTCTGAGTGTTCAGAGCATTGTGTATATATATGCATGCACAATTTCAGATGCCTTCATCTGCGCCAGCTGCAACAAAACGTGTCTCTCCTGTACCGGTCTCTACAGCCACAGCAGGAACTGTACTCTTCCAACAGTTTGACTTCACCCCTATTATCTCCCAAGACAGATGGGTGCCAACAAAGCAACCGAAACCAAAACAGAAAAGCTGACAGGACTCTTGTACCTTTTAAGAGTTGTGCAAAAGAGGGCTATTCAGTGCATCTTAAGGGTCCTACAGAGGTGAGGAAAGCTGCACAACAGTTGCATGGCTATTCAAGTCAAATTCATTTGTGCAAATATTTTCAGTGCATGTTTCAGGAGCCTTAAAAAAAAAGTACTCCAGTTTCACTCATTTTGATGCACCTCTTGACAGCTGGTTTAATGCATTTTTTTGTTTTGTTTTTGTTTTAAGGAGAGTGTTTCTTCTTGTTTGGCCATGTAATCCAACCAGTCCTTGGTATAACCACATCATGGCACTATGCAGCCAGTCAAATTTGATACATGCCAATATCACAAAGTCAAGTCAGAGTAAGGACAAGGCTGACTGGGAGAGGATTTTCACTCCATTTCACAGGCCTCACAACTGGTACTGAAAAGAGGAGGCATGCTCCCATTAAAAGACACGCATATCCATTTCAGTTCAAGCCTATCAACGTCACAGGTTCTGAGCCTTCTTATGCACCAGGATCCTCCTCTCCCTCAGACATCCTTATGTACACTATTCCTGTAGGAATGGCCACTCTTGTTATCCATTTATTGCAGATCAGAGAGGTTTCTAGTACATTTTGCAAACTTAATGTAGCATTGAATGCTGAGTAAAGATTAGTTGGCTACAACCCAGAATGGACCCCTTGAAATTAAAGCACCTGTTGGTCATAGCCATTAATTTCAGTGGGTCTACTCTGAGTAGGGCCATCGTATCAGAAGTACTATTCTAAGCGTAGGTAGGAAAAGGCTGCATCTCTTATCTCAATGAATAAAGGAAGACTGAAACATAAGACAGTTCCACGGAAGCACAAAGAACAGCAGTAAAGGAAATTGCTTCCTGTCTCCAAAACGTGGCCTTGTGAAAACTTGTTGGTTTTGTCATTGGTCACGTTTGAACACTTCCTCCACATTCAGGCCCAAAGAGGCCAGCTGAGAAGATGCAGATTCATTCTGCAATGAACTGACACTGGCTTACTTGTTTGAATTTTATATTCAAGAGACAGGAAGTAGCACAATGAGTAGGAAAAGCCCATTAAGGCCTCTTTTTTTTGCATTGCATTATTGGTTAAAACAACCTTTTATACTAAGCTCCCTCAGTGCCCAAGTCTCTCTCACTTGCAGCCCAGAACCACTGCCAGCATTATTTTAAACCATCTTTTTATCCCAGCAATGCTGCTTATTCACAGGAAGCCCCCTCTGCTGAATAAGAGACAGCCCATCATTAAACAGAATTCTGCTCACAAATGTGCTGTCATCTTGTTGAGTTGGTTCCCCACTCCACTCCACTCCATAACATTTTCAAAAGGATGCAACCCAACACCAAATTATAATTGCAGAAACACCACTGGTTTTCAATAAATGTTATGCATGTGTAATTGGCAGGTTGGCTCAAGTGCTGAAGATGCAAAGGTGGAGAGGTGCTCTATGAGTCCCAAGACTTGGCTCATTTGTAGTTGTCTGCAGGTCGCAAGGGGAAATAGCTCTTCAGCAAGGTTTTAAATCAAGGTCAGCCCTAGCATTCGGAGGTGTAAGACACCCGCCTCAGGCAGCAGATCCTGGGAAGACGTTTGTGCGTGATCCACAGTCTTCCCTGCATCCCCTAAGGAGAGATGGAGGAGAAATTAAGTTGTGTTCAGATTTCTAAAATGAACCTACCTAATTCAGCCTTTCAGGAACAATAGGAGAAACGAAACACAGTGATCCTTCAAAATTCACACTTCTCTGAATTTTGGTGATGCTGTTCTCCAACTAAATAATGTGAACAAGGATGCATATATGGGGGAACCGTGCATTAAAATCCACCTATTAGAGTGAATGAATAAAATGCTTTATACTAGGGGGAAATTGCTTGCAGTGATGTGTGCAACAGGCAAGCTTTCACAGAAAGGTGCTTATATTTGGAGAAATTTGCACTAAGGTGCTGATGAATTTTTCAAGCAGGTGTGCTTGGTTTTGTTTCTCTAAAAATAGAAACTGATGCACAAATGTTGAGAGCTGAGCTTAAGTAAAAATGAGAAATTGAAAATGGCAAGTTGGTCTATCCCTACCCCTAAGGGCCCACCACCAAAGTTGAAATAACTTTCAACAGCAAATCCAGTGAACTTTGGATGTGAAATGGGGAATAGTGGACTACCTCGTCCTTTACCCCATGTTTCCAAATGCAGAGAATATGCTGGTGTGGAACCCCAATACTATATTCATCGCTAAGCACCACAGGTGCATGCAAAGAGATTTGCTGGCATCCCTTCTAGATAGCTAAAGTGGGGCACAGGATAGGACTGCACAGCAAAGGAGGGAAAGAAAGACTAATATGGTATATTAATCTATAGAGCTCTGTTCTGCTACTCATTTAAATGTATGCCACCCACCGAATATTAAAGAATGCATTTGAAGGTCCCAGTCTTCAAAGAGACCTTATTGAGTTGGCAGAAGATTAAAAGACAATGTCAGAGAACTGCTGGCCATCTACATTGGAGGGGGATTTTAAATCCCTCCCAAGACTCATTAGTCTGGCCACTATAGGAAAAAAAGCAGAGTGAAATCAGATGCATATGTGGCAGCGTCTTGACAGCACTCTAGAATCTTCTTGATTTAAGATGCAGCTCCTTTTGGCCAACACATTTCTAACGGAAAGGTCATACGCCACTTATATAACAGAAGCTCTCTACGTACAGTATATAAAACATTAGAAAGCAGTCTTTGAAATTCCTGGGCAAATCCTTGTGGGAGATTATTATACCCTGTTGTCATAAATTCTTGGAAGGAGCCGAAGCTTTTAGATCTGGTACTAAAGCAAGGGAGGCAGAAAGATTTAAGTAACATCAAAGGTGAATGGTTCCAGGTTCCAAACATTATAACTTTAAGGTTCTGCCTCAGAGTTTAAAGTAGGCATTTGCACCAAGTGGGCTGAATATGACACTGTTCTGGGAAAAACAAGCCCCAGGTCTCTACTGGTGGGCAGAGCAATCTCAGACCAGATTCGTTTTCAACTTGGGCTGAGCCAAAATATTCATGCATTTTTATTTTGATGAAAGTTTTTGGCAGTGCTTAAAAATTTCTCTTTGGGTTTGGGAATTTAGTCACTTGAAACATTCGCCCCGTTTAGGTCATTTTTTTCAGTACTCCCTGAATACTTCATCCTGAGGTAAAGTTCTTAACCTGAGGTACTACTTCACTCTCAATTGCTCTCACTTACCATCAGCACTAACATCATACACTGGGTTGTATGATGTATTTACTATGTTGTATTTACTATGGGATTCCTGATTTATTGGCATTGTGCATGTGACTAATCCAGTGAGGAAAAAGTAGGCAGCGGAAACATGGAGCTGAAGCAGCAGCTGCCAGGGGAAACAATGGCACCAAACAAAGCATGAATAAAATGGATTATAATTTATCTCCTTTTTTTGCTTTGAAATCCCAGCGTTGCCTTTGTTCTGATCAGCAAAGTCTTTAAGATCATAAGCAGAGCACCTTGTAGGACAGTTTGTCTTGCTAATCTAAATAATCTTCGAGGAGTTAAATCAGAGCATTGCCTCCTCTGCTGTTAAGATACTGCTGCTACATTTATGTGCATCTCGGTATTGTGAACAGACTTTGAAAGTGATGGAGAGGAAATGAAAGTCTCAGGTGTGCCCAACTGTGGGTGCCCGGGGCTGTGGGTGCCATGCAGTGTGCATGGCCCTGGCACTGAAATTTGTAGGTGCCCGCTCCCTTCATGGGGAATTTTGTGGGTGCTCGGGCACCCAGGGCCCCAGGGAGTTGCCACCTATGCAAAGTATCTCATGCTAGGCCTTGAGCTCAGAGCAGGCCTTGAGCTCGTGAATTACAAGAATGCAGATGGATTATTCTGCCTGGACACTCAATGGGGCTCTGGCCAAAAGAAGGAATTGGAAGTAGACAAGTGAAGCCATAGAGGGGTGGCTGGTGCCAAGTGGGGGCAGGGGGGGAAGACTGGTAGCCCAGAAATAGGTGGAGCCAGAGCCAATGGCAGGTGAAGCCAACTACAATGGTACCTCTGGTTACGAACTTAATTCGTTCCAGAGTTCCGTTCTTAACCTTAAACCGTTCGTAACCTGAGGTACCACTTTAGCTGGCACGATTTCTGTTCTCATCCTGAGGTAAAGTTCTTAACCTGAGGTACTACTTCCGGCTTAGTGGAGTCTGTAACTCAAAGTGTTTGTAACCTGAGGTGTTTGTAACCTGAGGTACCACTGTATTCCTAGTTTTTATCCCCATCTTCTCTGCTGAGTTATTCAAGGGCAACCGTGAGACAAAGAAGGAGGGAGCTAACATGGAGGGCCACTCTCTGGATTGGGATCTAGTAAGAAGACAGGCAAGTAGAGGCTGGCTGAGGTGAGATGGAGGTTGGTTGGAAGGTGCCCTATTCAGTCTCAAAGGTCAGACTCTATTGCTTCCTTTTGTTATGGGATCCCTATCAGATTCCTGTTGAGTAGGGCTTTCCTTGTGGATCTCCTTGAAGGATGATCTGGCCAGTCAGTCTTGACCAAATAGTGTTGATAGCCCAAGATATTCAGGTGATATGCATCCCTGGGTGCTAAGGTGGTCCAAGAAGATCAGTTGGTGGTTGTGGGGACAGAACCCTTTCTTGACATAACAGCAGCTCTGGATGTTTTATGCTCTGAGTATAGCATTTTAGTTTTTGGGCTTAATGATACGTTTTTAAAGTTTGGCTAGCCAGCCAGCACTACACAAGGAAAAGCAGGATATAAGGAATAAGAAATAATAATAATAATTCTTCCCTCCCTTCAAGGGAGAGAGGGCAAGCTAGATCTCGGCAC
Source organism: Podarcis melisellensis (assembly GCF_964234715.1). Classification (NCBI taxonomy): domain Eukaryota; kingdom Metazoa; phylum Chordata; class Lepidosauria; order Squamata; family Lacertidae; genus Podarcis; species Podarcis melisellensis. The sequence continues at coordinate 41,044,094 of NC_138544.1, forward strand.
AGAATTGCACTGTAAGCTCAATGTGCATATTTTTAAGTAAGCACAAATATGAGGAAATTCCAATAAGCCTCCAGCACCCTCCTTGGAAAGGGAGCCAAACCTGGAAGGGCTGCACCCTTAGAAGTCCTGGCTTCTTGGAGCAGTTGTTGCAGGGGAGGCGAAAGGCTTTTATCTTCATGTGGAAGCCCTTAACCCTGCCTTGCTCAGATGTCAGTGTTTATACAAGTCACCAAGCCTGGGCTGAGATCTCCTATAATGTCACAACAGCCAGAGCTGTAAAAGTTTAGTCAAATTGCCCTGGCTCAGCTAGTGGGGGGCTCGTAGTTAGGAGGAGAGGCTGATAAGGCAGGAGCTGAGAGCAGGCTAGAACACAGCCAAAGCTTGCCGGAAGCACAATCAGGCGTGAATAGACTCGGAGCAGCATCTCAGAACCGGAAGAGGTTGGAGCTGATCCAATAAGTCCGAGGAGTTGGTGAATGCAAGGGTCGTCAGACAGGAAGCAAAACAAGAGACGTAAGGGTAGTAAGTTCAATATCTGCTGGAGATGCAGGAGGGAGTCTTCAGAAGGGTCATCTTGAGTAATGATGCTGGAGGATTTGTTAGAGCCATCCGGAGCTATCTCTTTTTGCAATAAATCCTCCTTTTTAATTAACTACGCTTACTGAGTTATCAAGCTGGGAATCTGGACTCCTGAAACCAATCGTCATGGGCCTGTGGGCACATCAATATCAAGAAGTTCCTTATAAAGAGCAGGTGCCAGTCCTTTGCCCTGATGACCCAGATTTATTTATTTTTTTAAAAATCCTTCAGTATTACTGAAGGGTCCAGCAGCTTGTGCTTTAAGGGCAGGTTCAGCCTGTAAATGTTAGAACTGACAGAAACAGAAACAATTAAGCCTGCCCCAGCTTCCCTAAGCCACTACCTCTGAGGGATTTTTCTTCCCTCCACCTTCCCACTAGTAACTACCTCTTTCCGAGAGCCAGCTCAAGGCATTTTGCTGCCTGAGGCAAAGGACAAGATGGCAACTGGTAGTTGAATCTTACTCCAATACTGATGAGAGAACAGTGTCTTTCACTGCACTTGAGGGCAGCAGGCTGGCGTAGCAGGTACAAGGCAAGCCGCATGGCACTCATAACACTGGCCACACCCCTACCTCAACATCTGTTGCCCGAGTCAGCTGCTTCACTCACCTCATCATAGGGCCGGCACTGTTATTTCCCCTCAGCCATGTCTGTTGCAGAAGCATCTGCGTGGCCTCTCATTATCCATCAGGGGAGAGGGGAGCTGTAATGAACACTACTTTAAAAGTAGGTAAAGACCTTTAGAAATATGAGCTGGTTGGTTTCGTCCCTGAGATCCAGCACTGGAGAGAGCAGGTGGGGGCCAATGTCGCCTTTTATCTCTGATCTCAGGGTTGTGATGATCAGAGACAAGACTTCTGACAGCTCTCTAAAGATCCTCTCTAATGGCAGCCAGAGGGATCTTTTATCTCCCAAATCAGGAGATAAAGTGCTCCGTCTGCTCTTTAGATATCATTATCTACAAAACAGACAGACAGCTTTATTGCCAGATTGGATTGGCAGATAAAACTGCTGAGCAACTGGCAAGACTAGTTGCTGTAGCTTGGCAGGCCAGGCATGGCCCTCAGGCCTGCGCTAGAGATATACACAGCTTTTGTGCCAGGCTCAGCTCCCTATATCCACCCCAACTATGGAGTTCTGCTCCTGCGCCCATCCCACATTGCTGAGCTCCAGCCCTAGCTGTTCTTCCAAGGTAAGTTCTACACCTGGATGCTGAGGACTTCACCTCCAAGCCTCCTAGATTCCAGATTTTGAAAACCAGCAAACCTAAGAATGGGTCAGATGCTACTCTTTGGCACCCATAATAGTTCCTGAGTCACTAAGCAGCCAGGAGCCCTTCTCCTTCTAAACTACAGCTCTTCTCCAGCCTTTCTCCTCCTTTGCTCCACTCTGACTGCAACTGAATGGGAACTGGATCCACGGGGACAACCCCACACTGCACACTGCCTGAGGTGGGTCACTGTCACCATTGCCTTTCACCCAACCATCTCCTCCTCACACACCACCACTGCTGATGCCTTCCCCTTTCCTCTGCCCCAACACCTTTCCCCTCCTCCTCCAGCTTGCCACCAACTGCCTCGCAGCTACTGTTCCTCTCACTCCTTCCAACCTGTGACCCACTACTTGCCCCCCACCAACACTGTCCTTCGAGGAAAGCGTCTTTCCTCAGAGCCAGGCATTGTGGGCACAGAGAGTGCCTGTTCCACCTTTGTTGTGCTGTGACTGCGGCAAACACCGTTTCAAGTTTAACAGTCTCTGTTTAATTTTATTAAATAATAAAAATATTATTTTATTTAAATAATATTTAAGTTTAACAGAGACCATTAAATGGGGAAACAGCTTTTCAGATGTTGTGGCAATGCAGCAGTGGCACAGGCACTCTCAGCGGCCACCTCAGTCGCAATCCTGCACGCTGTGGAAAGACCTCAGAGTGTGCAATGGTGGACCTGGAGAGTCCCATTGAAGCAGGAGCAGAGCACCACAGCAACCTGGTGGACAGACAGGCAATAGTAGCTGTGGCAGGGGGTGGCAGCAGGATGGCTGTAGGTGGTCGTGGATTGGCAGGGGTTTACCTAGCCATTGGATGGGCTGGCTCCTGCCAAAGGTGCAGGCCCAGAGGCCCACAGAAATCGTGCCACTGGTGAGTGTGTACCCGCTGGCGGGAGGAAGAGGAGTTGCTTGTCTCCAGTGTGGCCATCTTTGTGGTAGTAGTAGTAGTAGTAGCCTCCAGAGCAGGCCTTTGGCTTCTTTCTGCAATCCTCATAGCACTTCTTCTTTCTGTAATCCTCATAGCACTCTAGCCCAATGGTTGCCATTAATTTGATTTTGAATTGATTTTAGAGTGAATTGATTTTAGAATGTATTTCAATTAATTGATTGTAATTTTATGTAAATCGTATTATTTTTACTTTTGTTAGCCGCTCTGAGCCCGGCTTCAGCTGGGAAGGGCAGGATATAAATAAAAATTATTATTGCATCTCTCTGTACATGTGTGCTGCGTAATGTTGAGGCAGCTCTACCACCTGCATTAGTGGGGGGAGGGGAGGAGAAGGAGGAGGAGAAAGAAAGAAAGAACCCAGGAAGAGCCAGCAACAGAGAACTTGCCTTCCTGAAGTTAGAGGATGATGGAGCCGTGAAATGGAGGGTGGGAGCCAGGTTCCTCTTTGCCCCTAATGGGGACAGAAAGACCAAAGCTCAACTGGGCTCTCTGGCACCGCTTGCAACACCTGGAAAAATTGAACCTCCCTTCCCCCCTCCAACAAGCAGCATCCTCCTCCCCCCCCCCAACATTTTTGTGTTTAAAAGTAAAGTAAACAGATAAGAGATTCATCCATCGTTCACTCCATCTTTGGATGTCCCCCCCCCTCAATAATTTAGGAAATATAGGGAGCTGCCTTAAAGTGAGTTAGATCTCCCACCCATCTGGCACAGTGCCACCCACACTGACTGGCAGTGGCTCTCGAGGGTTTTAAAGCAGGTGCAAGGGATTGAGGGGGCACAGATACAGCTCCCTGCCAAGGGGGCAAGGATGCCCAGGTACACCATGTTAGAATTCCTGCTCCATGATTGCAGTCATAGGATTGTTGTCTTTCACATGACGGTGTATGTTTTGACTCCACAGAGTGGGAAGTGACGAAGACAGGATGTTTGTGTTACTGTGTTCCGTGAAGTGGGACTATTGTCCTTTGTTCTTTTTCTCTTTGCTGTCTGATGCTAGAGAGAGAGGGAGCCATGTTGCAGTGCTCTCTGTGTGTTTATATGTAAATAAAGTAGATTAGCCAAAATGCTGAGTTGCTGAGGTCTGTCACACGAAATGCGCAAACTCTGCGGATCCCTAAGAGTGCCGGTGTCAGTTGGCATTGGTCGCTGTGATGTTTGGGCTGAAGAAAGCTTATGGAGCTCTCGAACGATGGACCAGGAGGGAGGGAACATGCCAGTCGGGCATGTGTCTCTGCCAGGGTCCTACTTGGGTGTAGGCTGAACTCCTGACGCATCTTAGCGGACACAACTCTGTGGACCTCTTGGGGCAAAATCTGTCAACTCTACTTCATGCCTGAAGCTGTGTCTCACAATACCACATTACAGAGCTGGCTCTGTGGATCTGGCAGCTGATCTGAAACGGAGGGTAGAGCAGGGCTTCCCAAACTTGGGTCTCTAGCTGTTTTTGGACTACAGTTCCCATCATATCTGACCACTGGTCCTGCTAGCTAGGGAATGATGGGAGTTGTAGTCCAAAAACAGCTGGAGACCCAAGTTTGGGAAGCCATGGGGAAGAGGTAGAAGCAGTTGTTCTGCCCTGGCAATCCCTGGCACCCCACATGATCCAGAGAATATGAAAATCCTCTGGTTCTTGAGAGACATCACCTTGCCAACAAAGGTCCGTATAGTTAAAGCTATGGTTTTCCCAGTAGTGACATATGGAAGTGAGAGCTGGACCATAAAGAAGGCTGATCGCCAAAGAATTGATGTTTTTGAATTATGGTGCTGGAGGAGACTCTTGAGAGTCCCATGGACTGCAAGAAGATCAAACCTATCAATTCTTAAGGAAATCAGCTCTGAGTGCTCACTGGAAGGACAGATCGTGAAGCTGAGGCTCCAATACTTCAACCACCTCATGAGAAGAGAAGACACCCTGGAAAAGACCCTGATGTCGGGAAAGATTGAGGGCACAAGGAGAAGGGGACGACAGAGGACGAGATGGTTGGACAGTGTTCTCGAAGCTACCAGCATGAGTTTGACCAAACTGCGGGAGGCAGTGGAAGACAGGAGTGCCTGGAGTGCTCTGGTCCATGGGGTCACGAAGAGTCAGACACGACTAAACGACTAAACAGCAACAACTGGTTCCTGATCTGAACTGCGGGGTGTGTGGGTGTCCTCCCCCAGATAGTCACATTATCTGATATTCCAGCCAGCCTGCAGGAGAGCTTAATCTGAGTGAAATAATTTATTTGTTCAAAGTGCCAATTCCTAACGGGCTTCTGTTTTATGGCTTTACAAATACATTTGATCAGCTTCGCCAGAGACTTGGTAGCTGCCAGGCTGCAAAAGGCAGTTGGGCAAATGGACTTTGCTGGGACTCTATTGCCAGGGATACCTCAGCCTGCCTTGGCAAAAACAGTTCTGGCACATCTCGTAAATGTAACACTATTGCAAAGCCCACATATTTTGAAATCCAGAAACAACACTGTGTCACACTGCGTGTACGTAAAATTTTAGTGCCTTTTTTTGCCATACATACTCTCTCTCTCTCTCTCTCCAGGAAGATGATCTAAATGATCTCTTTCCATAAGTCAGATATAGGAATCTGGCACAGGTATCAGAATGACGAAGTAGAACAAAGGCCACCCATAGTGTGTGTGGGTAGTGTTTCTTTTAAAAAAAAAAGGCATTTGGAATGTAAAACAGATCATCAGTCAGGACTTAACGCTGTCTGTGTTGCAAGCTCTGTTCATGCTTCCAGAGCTAAAGAGATAGAGGCGTGTGGCTGCCTTTTTTTGTCTATTAATTACAAACGCTTTATAAACATGACCAGCGTTATCTAATTTAATAGTGCCAATCTTTCGCTTGCTGGTGAGGAGAGAGTGTCTGGAATCTCTCCTTCCGAAACAGACAGCCGAAGAGGGTGGGGTCAGACCAGAGTTTGATCTGGATTGTTCCCTTTTGTGGGGGGAGCAAAAGAGTGCCCAGATTCTGTGATCAGTTCCTGGGTTTTATCTGAAATATGGACTGCATTATCTACACTCATGGGTACTGGGTTTTACAATGCCTTTTGAACCTTAGGAACATAGGGAGCTGTTACACACACACACACACACACACACACACACACAACATATATATACACACATACACACACACATACATATATATAAAATTTTTGGTTTTACATAAATTTATACATTTTAACTTTTAACATTTCAAAACATTAAAATAAAAAGGTTCTTTCGAACCTTCAGACTTCCTCCCCTCACTCCATGGGTTCCATTTCCAAAGAAAATGTTTTCTTTTTTCTTTTTCTGCATCTTTTACCGTTATTTATCTGTTATATATTTTCATAGTTTTCAAAGTTCATTTCACATTACAAGTGTCATTGCATCCCTGCCAATGATTTTAACTGTTTACAGTGGTCTTTTAAGCATATTTAAAAAATTATTCCACTCTTTTAGAAATACTTGATCTTCCTGGTTTCTGATCTCTCCCATTAGTCTCGCCATCTCTGCATATTCCATTAACTTGGTCTGCCATTCTTCTCTGGTCGGCACTTCTCCCTCCTTCCATCTCTGGGCTAGTGGAAGCTGCCCAGAGCATTTGGCCATCTAGCTCAATGCTGTCTACTCTGACTGACAGTAGCTCCTCAGAATCTCAAGCCCAGGTTCTTTGCATGCCACCTGCTGCCTGGCCCTTTTAATTGAAGATGACAGGGGTTGAACCCAAGACCTTCTGCATTCAAAGCATATCCTCTACCACTGAGCTATGGGCATTGGAAGCGCGAGAGATGCACTAAATGCCAGGGTGAGGAGGGAAGGCATTTGCCCAATCTAGGAGACAGAGTTGAGAGCAGGAATAAGGGAGAAAGTCGGTTCAATTCCCAATCAATAGGGAAACGTGCCTAACTTCTGCTTTCTGAGAACCGAAGCACAGGCATCCTTCAAAATTTGCACTTGCCTGAATTTTGCAGTGCACCGTAGAAGAATGCACATACTAGTTTGAAGTGTGCATACAAAGACATATTTTTGAATTATGGTGCTGGAGGAGACTCTTGAGAGCCCCATGGACTGCAAGAAGATCAAACCTATCCATTCTTAAGGAAATCAGCCCTGAGTGCTCACTGGAAGGACAGATCCTGAAGCTGAGGCTCCAATACTTTGGCCACCTCATGAGAAGAGAAGACTCCCTGGAAAAGACCCTGATGTTGGGAAAGATGGAGGGCACAAGGAGAAGGGGACGACAGAGGACAAGATGGCTGGATAGTGTTCTCGAAGCTACCAGCATAAGTTTGACCAAACTGCGGGAGGCAGTGGAAGACAGGAGTGCCTGGCGTGCTCTGGTCCATGGGGTCACGAAGAGTCGGACACGACTAAACGACTAAACGACTAAACAACAACAACATACCAGCCAAGTGATATGTAGAAGAATGCACATACTAGTTTAAAGTGTGCATACAAAGACATATATTAGTGAAAATAAGATACAAAAAGGCATCATAACAGGAGAAATTGCTTTGCAAAAATGTGTACATTAGGCATACAAAAACATGCCCATTGGGAGAAATTTGCATCAAAAGGCAGATGAATTTTCATTGCGAAATATGGAGAGCTGAAACAAAGGAGGAGAAACCAAATTTGTCAGATTCTCGCACCCCTAGCTGACAGTGTCAATCATGACATAACACAGTCAGTTTTAGGAACTGGCTGATCTGCCCTTGGGGCAGACGCTCCCCACCCAAGTCTTTCTTCACAGAAATTTGTGAACAGAGAGGCAGGCAAGCAACCGGGTAAAGAAGCTGCCAATGAAGACACATGATGGAGAAGAACCAGACTGGATGGAGAGAGTGCCATTCAACTAAGAGATGCAAAACCTAATTCCAGACTGGCCATGTTGATGCCACGGCAAGGACTTAGGATTGTGCAGCTGGAAGATTTGCTATTGACCGGCAAGTTGTGAAAAAGAAGTATCCCAGATGCCTCTTTTTGCTTGGGAAGTTAGCAGCCTTCTCCCATGGAGAAATGTATTCATTCTAGAGAGCCACCTATGCAAATCATGGTTAATGTGTTCACTGTGACTCAACAAAAAGTACTCATCTCCTGAACAACAAATCAAGAGATGTTCTTCTGGAAACAGTCAATTTCCCTGAATCACCCAAGGCCTCCAGAGCCAAGCTTTTCGTATTGCAATTAATATTATCCACAGTCAAAATTGTACACTACCAGGATGTGGGGCTCCTTTCCCTCACAACCTCCTGCACATCTGGGTTCTACCTGGTTAGTGGTTGGTGCAGGAAAATACTCTTGCTGAGTGTGCATCAACCCCACTGAATTTTCCAGAATTTTCCAGAATTTTCTTCAAATGTTGAAAGTCTGAGGCTGCAACCCTAAACACACTGTCTAGTATCCCATTGAACACAGCGGGACTTCTATGCAAATGAACACACATAAGGTTGCACATTTATTCCCTGGCTACTCTAAGGTGGGAAGCTTTTTTCCCTTTTCTTTTCCTTCCTAAAAGCCAAATAAATTTCTCAACTGATGTTGTTTGGAAGAGGGCTGGGAGGTAAATTTGGTTCAGTTCACATTTTAACGTGACAATACCTAATCCACACTTCCCCAAAATGATACATAAACCAAAATGAAGTTGTCCTTCCAAGTTCACGCATGGGAAAATAGCCATAAAAATGCAGATATTAATGAAAATAAAACAGACATGCTTGCAAAAATGTGTATATTAGTAACATGGTTTTAAAATGTTTATATTAGGAGAAATTGCACGAAAAGGCTCACAAGTTTCCACGAGGGCCTTTTTTAATTAAAAAATTGCAGACTGGTGTGAAAATGTGGTGATCTGAACTTAATTCAGTGTGCTCACATCTTATGCATATTTAACTTGTGTGGTTTCAAAGGTGGAGATGCTCTCGCGGGAAGTCAGGTTGTCATGCGAGCTCTCGCGGGAACACCCCTACCAATGCCAGAACTGGCGTGGCAAACAGGGCTTGCCTGAGAAGCAAAGCCAAAAGCTTCAAAGCTCTTTTTGCACCAGGTAACCCCAAGTGCCGCCTCTGGGACTGGAATGGATGATCTCTTTCTCCTCCTCACTGGCCACCTCTTGAAGGCAGGCTGGCTAGCTGCAGAGTGGCTCCAAAGGTAACACAGTTCCGGCTATATGCAATTGTCATGTGCATACGTTACCCTTGGAAATAAACCACTGCATAAGATGCAGGTCAAATGTATTGGGGAAATGAGAAGCTGGAAGAAACAGAAATGGACCTATCTGTTGTTATGCGCAGCATTAAGTTCAAGATTGGTTCCACCGTTTTGAACAGCAGCTCTATCACAAAGCTGATCTTCGCATTAAATATCCCAAATGCAAAGTGAGACTTTCAGCCTGGGAATGTGTCAAAAGAATGAAAAAGGAAGATGGAAGCTCACAACCGTTTCCAGGAAACCATTTAGAGTGTTCTGGGATGCAGCACTTCTTTAAAGGCAAGATCTCAGATGGTAAAGATTGTGCCGTGATAGCTGCAGAGACCCCCTTATCCTCTGCCAAGGATAACCAAAACAAACCCAGCTATGCATCATCCCCCCCCCCCACGTTACTGCAGTCAGCAAAAGGTTGTCATCTGTCAGATTTAACCATGGAAATACTTGACCAAGGACCAAGTGAAGACAGATTTTATTATTACTAATATGTTAGTCTTATTGATGTAGGTAAATCATAAAATAATGAAACTTCAATAACTTGTCTGAAAAATACACAGAAGAAATAAAACGAGAAATGAACAATAAAGTGATTCTTTGTTCACGGTAAGAAGTAGATGGCTGGGATTTAATTATGCAGTGCAATTTCTGGCTAAGCTAACTAAATCTCTTACGATTGCCTCCCCCCACATATTATATAGAGCTATGTCTGTAGCTTATGTGGTGCCATATTAGTAAGACCATTAATGTGTTGGACTCCGAACAAAGATGACATTTAGATGCTAGACCTACCATTGGCTATCATTCAAAACTCATTCAATGACAGATCTCTCTTCCAATGCTTCTGTAGTACATTGTGCATGGCCAGAGAACTGTGCAATCTTTGTCTCATTGATCCTCACGACAACCTATTGAGGTTATTCCAACCTTGCAGATGGGGAAACCAAGGCTGAGAGGGAAAAGCTTGCCATGCTGACTCTCGTGGTCAATGATTCAGTGTTGATTGACAAAAGGCCTGGCCGATTGACACAGTGCAAATCCAGCTTCTGCTGCAAACTGGGCACAGGGGTGGCAGGAGAGGTCGCTATCTCCAAGGCGCAATCTGCAGGTGAAGATCACCAACGCTGCGAGAAAGTCTGCCTGCTTGCATCCTCTCTCTCTACTTGCTGCCAGACTGCAGTGGAAAGGAATGCTGGGCAGGTGGGCTTTCAGTGCCACAGTGGAGCAGGACCGTGGCTCAGGCAGGAATAATGGGAACCTGTGGCCATGCAGTTCCCATTATCCCTGATCATTCTGGCTGGGGCTGATGGAGCTCAATGATACCACTAGAACAAGGAGGAATCAGAGAATCAATCCCTTTCCCATAACCCTGCCCGACTTCTTCCTCTGAAAGTAAGGCTATGGACGCACCATCCATTTAAAGCACATGACTTCCCCCAAAGAATCCCAGGAACTGCAGTTTACCCTTTACAGAGCTACAGTTCCCAGTAGGCTTAACACCCTTAAGGTGTGCGTGTTGTGTGTGGAACCTATAGATTCCAGAATCCCTCTGCATTTGGGGGATTCTCAGATCTGGTTGGAGGGATGGGGAGAAGAGCTAAGAACCCCGTTTCACTTGCCGTGGCGCTCATAGTTCAAGTAGTGAAGATGAACAGTTGAATCTCATTCTCTCTCCGCTCCAGTCCATTTTGCTTTATGTCTATGGGTAGGCGGGGGCAGGGGGAGCAGCGAAATAACCTTGAGCAATCTTGGCAGTTTATTCCCAGGCTCTTAAGTCATGGGGTTAGGGCCAGAGTGCTCAACCACCATCGCCTCTCCAGCAGCAAAAGATGAAAGTCAGACAAAATAATCCAAAGAAAGTGCTTAACTGTGACTATTACGTCTCAAGGGATTTAGCAGAGTTTACTTTCCTCCGACTGCGAGGAGGAACTTCGGCTGAAGTCCATTAAGCAAATTAAAAAAGCAGAAGGAAAATAAACATAGATTAATGGAGATAGGCGTTTTATGAGGGAAAGGAAACAGTTACTCCTTCGAACAAAGCTCCTGAACTGATATTTGGGCTCGAGGGGCCTCTGGACCTTATAAATGGAAGAGATTATTCTCCCCATGTTACGCTCTTGGTAACCATAAAAAAGAGGAAAGTTAGTATAAATTTCTTCTTCTTCCCACTGCTGCGAAATCCTTCAGAAACTGGAGCAGCAACATAATCTCTAATGTTTCAGCACAGTGCGTGACACACAGCTATTTGCTCCTTTGTTTTCAAGTAGGGAATTAAGCCATAAATCTTGAGCAGAGTCTGTCCCTGCTGGAATTGAGAACTTGCCAGGAAGGCTTCCCACGTGGCCCAAACCTTGCCTGCTACAACAGTTAAGAACATAAGGAGAGGCTGCTAGATGGCCCATCTAGTCCAACATCCTGTTCTCACAGTGGCCAACCAGATGCCTGTGGGAAACCCACAAGCAGGACCCCAGGGCAAGAGCACTTTCCTCGCCCCCATAGTTTCCAGATACGTATATAGAGAAGCATCATTGCGGCCACTCATGGAGGAATGGGACAGCCATTCCTTTAGATAGCCTTATCTTCCACATTGATAGCCTGATCCTCCACAAACCAATCAATCAATTTCAGCAATAGGCTGAAACAACAACAACAACAAAACCAACAACCCCTAATTTAACATATTTTTGTATACTGTTTACACTAATATGTGCACTTGTATGCAAACATCACTTGCCTGGAAAACTACACTGCAAAATTCAGAGAATTACGAATTGCAAAGGATGACTGTGTTTGGGTTCATGTTTTGTTCCAGACAGTGCAAATTAGGTCGGGTTCATCACAGCCTAGGACCCTCATACCTACGGGACCGCCTCTCCTGGTATGCCCCACGGAGAGCCTCAAGGTCCATAAATAGCAACACCCTAGTGGTCCCGGGCCCTAAGGAAGTTAGATTGGCTTCAACCAGAGCCAGGGCCTTTTCAACTCTGGCTCCAGCCTGGTGGAACACTCTGCCTCATGAGACCAGGGCCCTGCAGGATCTGATTTCTTTCTGCAGGGCCTGTAAGACAGAGTTGTTCCGCCTGGCCTTTGGCTTGCAGCCAATTTGATTCCCTCCCCCTTTTTCTTTTTTCTTTTCCTTTCTCCTCCTGCGATGAGGCTACATTTTAATATTTTAATGTTTCAATATTTTAATGTTGTATTTTAATTTTGTTTTTAAGTTGTATTCATCCAACTTGTTTTTATTATTGCTTGTTAGCCGCCCTGAGCCTGGCCTTGGCTGGGGAGGGTGGGGTATAAATATAAATTATTATTATTATTATTAAATGCAAACAGAATCAAATTTCTCCTCCATCCTTTTCTCCTGAAGAACTGACATATGGGTATATGTGTGTAAAACCCCAGGGAGGAATGAATGAATACAAAACAAGGCCACCAGTTTCGATCAAACTGCTGTGTCCTTCCCATGTAGTATCTTCATCTGTGGTACCCCACAGCAGCATTTGTAGCAGATCCCCAAAGCAATAATTAGACAAACCTGTTTTTGCATCCTAAAGCGACTTTTTTTTAAAAAAAATCCTTCTATGGAAATTCACTCCTGCAAAATTCTCCTAAAAATCCAGAATAGAAAAGTTGCATCAACCCTTAATAATGCCAAGCTTGTCAACACAGCACATTGTAACAAGGCAAAGGGGAACTGGGGGGGGGATATCTGAAGGTAAAACAAATTCTTGTGGTTTTCCAAAATAGCATCACTCTTGAAGCAAAAATAGAGGTGTTAATCCCAGTTTTGGGAACCAGATTTTGAATCTACAATTTTCCTCTTGCAGTTTGAATTGAATAGCACCACACAGCACTGCTTCTCAGTCCATATGGTGCAGGGTAACCACTGCAACATGAAGTAGCCATATAATTTTTGGTGATATTTTTGTTATCCTTTAAGGTTTATGTGAACATGATTATAACCACCCTGGTGTAGCTGGTAGAGCATTGGTTTTGTACTAGAGAGATGAATCTCACTGAATCTCAGTGACTCCGCTTGGCACTTTTTAACCATAACTAAACATATTTCATGACAAAAGCACATGCATAAGTATTCAATCCTGTTTATATTTACCTAGGAGTTAGCCCCTGTGAATATAGTGTGACTTCTGAGTAAATATGCAGAGGATTGTACTCTCATTGAAATCAACAATGTTTAAAAGTGTTTAAATTGGGCTAGATCATGCCTAGTGCCAATACTTGGAAGTGAGACAATGAAATTGCTCAGATGTAGAAATTGCACATTTCGCACACACACATGTGCACACACACACTTGAATTATCCGGGAACACAAGACTTTGGTAGCTGAAGTGGCTGTCCTGAAAAGTAATTGCCCTATCATAAAACCTTTACACTTAATGGGAACTTGGGTTTGCCAGCTGATCAGGAAAAATGGTATGGTCTGCTGCTGTGTCTTTAATACCAGCTTGATCCATTGAGCAGGGGTTGGTAAACATTCGGCAGCTCTGTGTAAAACCAAGCATCCATATTGTCCTCTGTCTATTGTTGGAGGGTCTAGGCTTCTATGGGACCAGTTTTGCATGGGCATGCAGTATCCCCTGCTAATGTCTGCAGAACAAGCATCAGTTATGTGCATAGGAGCAGGGGTTGGTAAACATTGGGCAACCATGTAAAACCAAGAATCCATATTGTCCTCTGTCCACTGTTGGAGGGTCTAGACTTCTATGGGACCACGAGTGCCTTTGGAATGCCTAAAATTGTGCTGCAAACTCGAGTCTTCCAGGTAACCTGGCAAACACATATGTTTTACTTTAGCTAATTTAAGCCTTTAAAAATTCTGGCAGCCCAGATGGACAGCAGAGAATGAGATCATCCCTGCCCGTATTTCAGAGGCACACAAAGTCTCCTGCTAAGATATGAACCAATTACCCTTAAGGAATCATTCTGTTCCCGTTGGACGTCAAAAGGGAGCCTTGCAGGTGATTTGCCAACATTGGTGCTTGTGCAGCATGTCACTTTATGGCACTCTGTTTTTTCCATTATACATCCTTGCCTTTCATGGTTTATAACTTGGACATAAATAGACCCTTGGCAAAAACTCTTGAGCCTGCAGGCAGAAGCCGAGGATACGGCCTTGACATTTTTTCCATGTGCAGAGCAAATGCAACCCCTCATCCTCCACACATACACACACTTTTTTGATGTTTTTATGCTTTTGAGAATGTTAAATATAGATGTTTACTAGTTCCTTGGGGTTCTTAAAAAAACCAACCCTACTCAATTTTGAATTGAGGGTCTCCACCCCTAAATATATAATCACTATTGCAAGAACCAAAAGGCGAATCAAGCAAGAATGGCAACTCCTCTCCTGCTGAGCTGCTGACGTAGGTTGCTCCAAATGTACAGTCTTGGCTCATTGGACATTGCTCATAGGTGTGTGCGAAGGGAACCTGGGAACCAGCCTTATATCAAATCAGGCCACTGGTCCACTTTGCTCAGTGTTGCCTCTGTTGACTGGCAATGGGCCTCCTTGTTTGCCAGGCAGGGATCTTGCCCAGCCATGGCCCTCCTACCAAGTCTAAAGTCTAAAGATTGCAGGCTTGGATTCAAGTCTAAAGATTGCAGGCTTTTGATTCAAGGATGGTATCTCAAAATGCGGCTCCCCAGAAGAGCTATCTCCACACAGCTTTCTCTCTCTTGAGCAGCTTACTCCTTATGAGCTTGTAATAATAATAAATTTATTATTTATACCCTGCCCATCTGGCTGGGTTTCCCCAGCCACTCTGGGTGGCTTCCAACCAAATATTAAAAACAATACAGCATCAGACATTAAAAACTTCCCTAAACAGGGCTGCCTTCAGTTGTTTTTTAAAAGGAAAATAGTTGTTTATTGCCTTGACATCTGCTGGGAGGGCGTTCCACAGGCCAGGTGCCACTACCAAGAAGGCCCTCTGCCTGGTTCCCTGTAACCTCACATCTCACAGTGATGAAACCACCAGAAGGCCCTCGGCACTGGACCTCAGTGTCCGGGCAGAACGATGGGGGTGGAGATGCTCCTTCAGGTATACTGGAACGAAGCCATTTAGGGCTTTAAAGGTCAGCACCAACACTTTGAATTGTGCTCGGAAACATACTGAGTGCCAATGAAGATTGTAGCATTTTGCTTCTCAAATATGAGTGGACTATAGCAATGTTCACACACTTCAATCTGTGCAGTT
Source organism: Podarcis melisellensis (assembly GCF_964234715.1). Classification (NCBI taxonomy): domain Eukaryota; kingdom Metazoa; phylum Chordata; class Lepidosauria; order Squamata; family Lacertidae; genus Podarcis; species Podarcis melisellensis. The sequence goes on from NC_138544.1 coordinate 41,059,305, forward strand.
GAGCTCATGTGGAGAGAGACACTGAGGCTAAGGTGAACTGCCTCATGCATGACATCCAATGCCAACTTCACTCCCACAATATCCGTGCATTGTGGAAGGTCCAAAGTCTGCACAGCACGTCTGGGTCTGTGAGATGGAATGTGCTGAGATAGGGAGGGATGGACAAGTCTGTGAATTTCTGTGGGTTGCATCTGAGTTCATGCAACTAAGTTCTATGCAGGATAGACCTATGTTAACCATTAATTTCAGTGCATCTGCTCTGAGTAGGGCCAACACTGGATGCAACCATGTTTCTCACTTTTCCAGTCTTAAGTTCAGATTGCCACATTTCCACATCAGCTTGCATTTTAAAAAAAAGTCCTCATGAAAATTCATCAGGATATTAGCTCACATTTCCTGTAATACACATGCTTTTGTATGCAATATAAATATTGCCCAATATAAGCCATTTACTGCAGTATAATGCAGTGGTACATTATTTTCACGAATACATGAATTTTTGTGCACATTTCTTGGTTGGTGAACAGCATCAAAAAAATTCAGAGAGGTGTGACTTTTGAAGGGTTTTGGTTCACGTATTGTTTCTGCAGGTAGGAACCAGCTGTTCCACCCCATCCCACCGCCCATGGGCAAATGCTTGCAAGCATTTGGAAGGCTCTTGCTGGACAAGGTTGATGAAGGGCTGTGATGGGATTCAATGGCATGATGGGGGGAGCACAGCCCTGCTGCCCCCTCTCCATATCCTAATCCAGTTCAGCCCCCATCCCCATTACAATACATTAACTAACCTAGGCAAAGGAAGAAAGCACAACAAAAATCAAATAGTACATCCAAAGAAAATTTCTTAATGAGAAATAGAACCCAAGCAAATATTTCAAGTTCCACACAGAGAAAAGAAATACCAGAAGTGAGTGGAGTTTTAATAACAAATTAGAGAAATCCAAAGTCCAAATGGATTTTCCCCCCCATCACTTTACAGTGGTAGAATACATCCCAAAATTCTCTTGCATCTGCCCCATTGAGATGAATGGGCTTTGCACAGCTGCTGCTCATCAGTGGTGATATTCTGGTGAATGATATTTATACCCTGTGGGTCCAACCTTGTCTGCCTCCTTCTTGGGGACAGGGTAGAAATTTGATTCAGTTCACATTTATCAGCAAACTTACCTCATTCACACTTTATGATGCAATATGTGAAACCAAACGTATAGTAGTCATCCTTTGAAATGCAGACTTCTTCAGATTTTGAAATGCTATTCTCCAGCCAAGTAATATGTGCAAAAATGCATTTACTAGTGTAAAGCATGCGTGGAAAATGCATGTATTAGTGAAAATTGTATCTAAATGATGTTAGGGAAATTGTTTTGCAAATCTGTACGTTGGGAGAAATTTGCACAAGAACGCTACTGAATTTTCAGGAGAACATTGCTGTTGCTGTTATTTTTAAAAAAACAAAAAGTAAAAAACCACAAACTGATTTGATAATGTGGAGAACAAGATTGGGGGGGAAATGAGAAACAGAGAGAAACCAAAACTAACTGATAAATTAATCCATTCCCTACTCCCACTCCATCACTCTCAGTAGTGTCCCAAATCGGCCAATGTCTAAAATGTCACTTTTCACACCTTAACTATGGCATAGGGCTGCTCCTTGGTTGGCTCTGTTTGTTGTTTGATCATTGTCATGTCAGATACGCTTTGTTCTGTAAACGTCTCAAAACATTTTAAAATAAATACATATAAGCACATAATAATAGCAGTAATAATCATTCTGTCCCAAATCCTGTCCTCAGCCCTGGGCACAAGAAATAGCCAATTGAGCTAAGTGGTGGGATACAAACAAAAAATAAAAAGGAGAAGTTTTCTTTGTGTGCCAGCCTCTGTAATGGAAGGCAAACTCCTGCTGAAGTGGCCGTTCCTCTTCCTGGTCTTCCGTGGAAAGTTAATTCCCAAAGTGTTGTTTTAGATGATGCTCACAAACAGAGGCTCATCTTGTCCCTCCCCACCCAGGCCAGTTTTCATGTTTCTCTTGACTGGAAGCTAATATAGGGTTTGTTCATTGAAACTCGGGGAGTGGGGGAAAGTTTTTGAGATTGGATTCTCTGAGCAAAATGTCAATTCCATGTAGTGACGATCTTCTTCCAAGGTAGATGATAAGGTTAGTCCAAAGCAGGTCAAAAGAGTCTACTCATAAATTTTGTCACAATGCCCACTGTTAGCAACAACTCCTCTCAAAAGAAGAGACAAACCTCCATCTATGCTAGGCAACATACAAATCGAGTGATCACAGTCTCCCCTCACCCAGGTCAGCCATAGAGTGGGTGAAGAAGACATTCATGTTTTCATCACACACAACAACGTCATGATGTGGACCCAAAAAAAGCACAGTTCCAAAAACTAGATCATTATCCACTGAAAAAATAGATTCAATGGGAAAAAGAAGGGAAACTGGAATCCATATCCTTTTGAGCCAGCAGACTAACATCTCACTGCACTGAATACATTTGGCCTTTCTCACATTTTTGCCTTCAAAGTCATTACAGCTGGGTCATGGGAATGGTATGGTAAGAAGTCACAGACACTTTGGAAACTGAAGTTAAATTTTGCCAAGCATTTTTATGATATCCTTTGTTTCACAAAAAGTCAAGGAAAAACCAAGGAGTCTGGGTAAGCAAAGAAATCAATGGCCTTTTATCTTAAGCCAGAGATTGCCAACGGGCAGCCTATGGCCAAAAGCAAGTCCTGGGCATTCAAGCACCTTGTATCTAGCCCCTGACAACCCTAACTTTAAAACATCTTGGTTGCCCATATTTTCACACACAGGGCAGGTGTCAACAGTTGTAAGGGGCAAATATACAGGGCATATCCAGTAGAAGAAGAAGAAGAAGAGTTTGGATTTGATATCCCGCTTTATCACTACCCGAAGGAGTCTCAAAGCGGCTAACATTTTCCTTTCCCTTCCTCCCCCACAACAAACACTCTGTGAGGTGAGTGGGGCTGAGAGACTTCAAAGAAGTGTGACTGGCCCAAGGTCACCCAGCAGCAGCATGTGGAGGAGCGGAGACGCGAACCCGGTTCCCCAGATTACGAGACTACCGCTCTTAACCACTACACCACATGTTAATCACACTTAGCACAAGTCCACTGAAATGAAAGTGCATCACTAACTTAGATCCATTAATTTCAAGGGGTCTGTTCTGAGCAGGATATAGTTGGATGCAATACCCCAGCTTTGCCTAAGTGCATGAGGTTAACTCCTGAGGCCCTTCTCTGTGTGCCCCTTCCAAGAGATGGTGGGAGTGTTCAGTGGGATAGCAACATTTTAAATGACAGAAAGGACGATGAGGTAGTCATTTTGGAAGGAGTGGAGGAGAGAGGAGGATCTGCTATCTTCTTGGCTAAGTCCATTCACATGGTCCCAAGTCAGCAAATTTGTCTCCTACCCCCAATTTTGGAAGTGCTATACTTCCGAGCCCCAATCCTGCGCATGTTTACCTAGAAAGAAGGCCGTCTCATTGGACTCAATGAGAATTTGATTTTCTGTTCTCTAATTATTGCTGTGCTTGGATAACCCATCGCTTACTTCTGTGCGGACATTGATAGGATTGCACTGTCAGGGCTATCCAACCATAGCAATATTTAGAGAACAGAGAATCGGGATTCCACTGCGTTGACCAGGACCTTCGGAACTTGTCACTTAAAGAAAAACAAACAAACCAAACAGGATAAAGGCCAAAAGGGCTACACAGGTGGAGGTGTTGTTGCCAGTCTCATAAGGCTGCACTTTTGAACTGTGCTGTTCAGTTAGACCCAGGGGAGAATAGAAAGACAGAAGTCAGGGCTTTGAAGTTACCAGGGCATAATAGCAAAGGCAGACCAGACAGCCGGTGCTCACAGTAACCCAGTGTCTCCCATCAAAAGCACAACATTAATTTAGCCGCGCATGCAAGGATTCTGCAAAAGAAGTGTCTTGTCATATGGCGGGGGGGCGAGGAGAGAGAAGAGGCACAGGGAGGAGACTTTCGAAAATTGTCGAAAATTACAGTATTCAGCTTTTGCTGACAGTATATCAAAGCCCAGCTCCGGCCTTTATGATATTTAAGTCCCTGCCGCTTCCTCAGAAAAACACCATCCCCATACAATAGAAACATTATGCACAGTTGTGAGGTGGGGTTGGAGGGGGGTGGAGAGGATGGGGAAATGCTGATGAGATGAGAATCATTTAGGAATTAGGATTTTGATGTTGACTTCCCCCCCCCTTCTCTTTTTTCTTTTTCTTAGAGCGCCTAATGGCTCCACCACAGAGATGAACAAAGTGTCGGTCTAAAGTGACAGTGTCCTAAGGAGTCACTTTGAATCCAGCTCTTATTACAGGCTTTCAGGGAGTGGAGGGAGAAAACAAAACAGGCACAAGAAAAGCTTCTCTCCTCCAAATGACCCAGCTGTTCTAGCGAGTGCTGAAGACGGAGCCTTTGTAGATCTATGTATCAACAAGATAAAGCCAAACTAACAGTTCCATGTGAAGATTAAAACTCCTGCTGGGCCAGAGGGCAAACCATATCCCAAGGCAAGCCCTCTCTCCAATCGGGGCTGCAAGAGTTAACCTATCAAGTATAATAGCTCAGATTAGAATAAGGGGCCCAAGAATCAGCAGCCCTGCTACTCCTTCCTGAACTCCTCCCTGAACAAACCAGGATGTCTTAAATTAACTATAGTTTCCTGTTTCATCCAAACTGGGGGACTTCAGATAACTCTTTGGAAGAGGCCAGGATAGTAAAACATGATTTAGAGCAGGCTTTATATCCTGTTTGTTCCAGTGCTGTTTACCATGGTTTCCCGGGTATCATGGGCTGGCAGGATGCAGAGGTGTGGTGGGAGGCACTAGGTGGGGGGAACCCCCTAAGGAACCCCCCCAAGGGAAGAAAGCTCACAGCCAGGGGATTGGTGTTGGGAGGACGAGGAGTGGTCAGAGGGAGAAGGGGGAACAGACTGGGAGGAGGAGGTGTTGGGAGCAGAAGAGGTAACAGGGTTTAGTGAGCAGGAAGAGGCTGTGGCAGAGAGTAGTCCAGGCTTAGAGGCAGAAGCGGAGGCTGGAGAGCAGTGGAGGCAGGCTGCTGAAGCAACCAGGAAGTCTCCCTCTGCTGCTGTGACCAGCTCCCCTCTCCCCTGGCCTCCCAGAACACAGGAATGAAGAGGGTGAAGCAAAGAGAGACAAGACATAGCAGCCTCAGGTTGCTGAGGGAGGACCCGGAGTCTTAGAGAGTGGTAGAAGGCAGGGACTTGCAACTGACTTACTGGGGTTGCTGTGATCACTAGGCCTGTGCTGCTTTGGTTTCTTTGAATAAAGAGTTGACTCTTTATTCAAAGACAGCAGGTGTTTTTATTGCTGTTGGATGAAGCAGGGAAGTATCGTGTTTGTTTGTTTGTTTGTTTGTTTGTTTGTTTGTTTGTTTGTTTGAATATTAATTTATACAGGTCCCCATCACACTGGATTTTACCACAACATGTGGAACAAGGGCCAAGAGAAATATTAAGCCTGCACACACAAATGTTTGCATTCCATTCATTTGCACAGGCAGATGCAGGAAACAAGTGCAAACTGAAGGTCAGCGCAGCATTTACTTGAGAACCATGAGGTTATCGAGATCTGCTCCTGCATCTTCATGTGAATAAATACTAGTTGATGTATAGGAATTGCATGTCATGTTGTGGGCAGGTATCTCCAGGTCACAGCCTCCAGCTTTATCTATAGAAAGCAAAGTTCCATTCATATCATATTGTGTGGGATATTCATGTGTGTTTTAAAGAAGCAGAATTTGCTCACCAAAACAAGCAAGTTCTTGAGATCTGTCAATAGTTGTGATCCTAGCTGCTGAAATGTGGCTTTCTGGGGCCTGCTGTCAGGAGTCAATCTAAAGTGCATGTTAAATCCTGCATTAGCAAATACAACCTACATTTCCCAGTGTGTTAATAACTTGACCTCCTTGAGAGGTCCTGCTGTGTGTAGTGAAACTGTCTATTAACTCCCTCTTGTACTGCTGGTTTTGGTATTTAATCTCTGTAAGGAATTTTAGAAGGTCAAAGTCCCTTTCTTTTAAAGAATGCCACACAGGCAATAAAACAAGAGCTATCTACCAACTATTTTTACAGGTATGTTAAGCTGAGAGGGGATATCTTAGTTGAACAGTGAAAGGGGCAACAGAAATATACGGAACACAATTCAACACAGAGTTAGCTGTACATGGAAATCAATGGGTTTATGTGTGCCTTACTCTATGAATCTGCATATTCATTTTTGGTCCAAATGCTTTGATTCCCCTTCCCCCGAGAGACTCGCAACATAATTGAAACACCACACCATCCGAAATTCCTGTTTCTCTTGATGAAACTGAATCAGATCCTATTGGAACTATTATCCTGATTTATATTATGCATGCTGGGCAAACATACGTCTGTGGAAAGGAATTCTGGTTCTCACATGTTGGTCCTCACATGTTTCCATTTTTTTAAAATGGGAACTTCTCCAGTATGTATCCTCTCTCCAAAAACTATTTTGTTCCAGATGTATTTGACAAAAACGGGCACTGACTGAGGTCTCTGTTTTCTTTGGTTCACTTCTATTCCTAACAGCTTAAGGTTCAAAGTTACTTTAAGCCAGACTTCCCTAACTGCTGCTGTGCAGGTGGTTTGGACTTCAACTCCCATGAGCCTCAGCTAGCATGGCCAATGGTCTGCAACCATGGAAGTTGTAGTCCACAGCATCTAGAGCTGGAGGGCATCAGCTTGGCGAAGACTGTTTTAAGCAAATGATGAAATACCTTGAATACCTTATCTAATAATATTGACCTTTGTCTTGAAAGTTTTAATCCATTGGTGAAAAAGTAATACTCTGAGAGCCACTCTCTGATCCCCTAATAATCCTATTAGCAGCTTCTGGCTAATCAGTTTGCTTGTTGACAGGTGGCCATTGTTATGCTATGCCCTATGACAGCCATTTTGTGCCATGTCACGCCCTTACAGCAGCCATTTTGTGATAGGCCACACTCCCATGGCAGCCATTTTGTGAGTGACACCCATGGCACTGTGCCCAAATCCCAGTGTTCCCATTTGGCACAAAATAGCTGGTTTATTTCAGTTGTTTTTATGCCACTCTTATAACAAAGCTCTCTAGGCAGATAGAATCGTAGAATTGTAGAGTTGGAAGGTGTCCCTGAGGATCATCTAGTCCAACCCCTCCAATGCAGGAATATATGCAAGTGATGATGCAATAAAAGCAACAACAATAAAATCAAAACAGTCATTTCAAAAGAGAGATCAAGGAAATAAAAGTAAGATCCAGACCCAGTTTAATATTGAGAACAGAGGGATAAGAAAACCCACAAAACTGAACAATATTAAAACCACAGCATAGTTTTAAAAGGCCTGGGAATTTGTTTTCCTAATGGGAGGGGGGAATTGCCTGGTGCAAAAAAACCAAAACATTCAATCAGGTACCAAGTGGGCCTTTTCAGGGAGGCAATCCATCACTAGGGGGCCACTACTGAATATACCCTTTTTGTCAGATATATCTGCCGTGCCTCACTAAGCTGGATCATATGGAGCCTCAGATAATGACGACGCATGGGTGGAGTGGTCTTTTTATTCAAAGAAAGTAGCGACACGAAACTCGTAAGAAGGAATGCTTGGTAGACAGTTGCCAAGCCAATCGTAAATTTCAGTTGTATTGTGTCCCATGGCAAAGACCTTCATAGATTGAGAGAAGGTCGTCTACAGGTCTGTGGCCCTCATCCGGTGCATTAACCCTGTGTCTCTGACCCCTGAGGAAACAGGAGTCCAATAGATATCCCATACAGTCCTTCTCTTCCAGAAACCAAGAGGGCTTGGGAAAGCAGCAAGGGCAGGCTGGAGTAAAACATAAAATGATGGCATGTGGCCTAGATCCTAGGTACTGCCAACTCGCTCTGAAGGCAGTTTAGAATGCTCTAGTACTTAAAACATGAACGAATAAATATAATGCTAAATACCAAGTTTGGCATTCTTTGGAAACTTGCCAGTCTTCCTCCCATGCATAACCATGCCATTTTACCCTCTGGAGATTTAAACAATAAACAAACAAACAAACAAACAAACCACTTTTGGAGTAGCGCATTAAAGTAGCTGGGCAGGAGATTAATGTCTCCCTACACTTTGGCTGAGAAGCACTTTTTCTTTTGAGAAATTTAGTGCATCTCAGCTCCATTTTTTCTTGCAAGGCAGATGCCAAATGATTTCCCCTTTACTGCTGGTATAATGGGGGGGGGGATTTTGCTGCTTTGCATCCTGCGTACTCCAGATGTAGAGAAGATAATGGAATACACACACACACACACACACACACAACTCACTGTTGCTATTTTATCTGCCACAAGATACCATCAGTGGTAAGTCAAGTGTTGGGAGATTTCTTTGACAGTCCTCCCAAACATCCGATTACCAATGGCCTTCTCTTATTCTCTACTTCAAAGGAATCGCCTCTCCCTAGCGCCATCTCCTCGCCCGAGTACCTTCCATTCCAGCTATTGAGTGTGGCAGACTGTATTTCTAACTAGGTTTTAGGCAGACACCATTATTGTTATTGTGTGTGCAGGACTCAACTTGATGTGGAATCTGGGCTAATGGCCTAAGAAGCACAAATGCCAAGATGGGCAGGTTTTGTGGAATTTTGTGGGTTTTGCAAATCCTTCAAATCATTGCATTTTCATCTGCCAGGTTCACAAAAAGGAGTTCAAGTTCATGAACCTATTTTCCCCGTAAGTTGATACCCTGTTTTCTTCCCTCTTTCCAGCGTGATTCATTCTATTAGTAAGAACATTTTTCCAGGGAGAGGGGAATCTGTGTACGATACAAGAAACACACAAAAACTTAAACAGTGTCTGCAAAAAGTAGCTTACTTTTTAAACTAGTGTTTTGTGTTGTTGTTTTTTAATTGGACTTGTTTAAACATAATGCTCCAACTGACCATCTTTATTGGCGCCACTTCCAATAAAATGGTATCTGACCCTATTTCCTTTTTAGATAATGCTTTTTACGATGGGTGGTGCTGTGCGTTAAACCACAGAGCCTAGGACTTGCCGACCATAAGGTCAGCGGTTCGAATCCCCATGACGGGGTGAGCTCCCGTTGTTCGTTCCTAGCTTCTGCCAACCTAGCAGTTCGAAAGCACGTCAAAGTGCAAGTAGATAAATAGATACTGCTCTGGCGGGAAGGTAAATGGCATTTCCGTGCGCTGCTCTGGTTCACCAGAAGCGGCTAAGTCATGCTAGCCACATGACCCGGAAGCTGTACGCCGGCTCCCTGGGCCAATAAAGCGAAATGAGCGCCGCAACCCCAGAGTTGGCCACGACTGGACCTAATGGTCAGGAGTCCCTTTACCTTTACCTTTATTGTAGTGAATCATGACAGTTGCCATCCTTTTGGTTTCATTCCCCCTCTGCTAGTTAGCTGGATGTAAAATCCCTGGGTGCACAGGCAGGCACATGGACGAGACTGCACAGTGTGTCATTTCATTTGATAGGCAAATGAACACTACCTGCTCAACTTCAGAAGCAGGCTCTACGAAATGCCACCATTCCCTAAAATTCAAGAAACTTCAAATTCTTTTGAACTTCATTCTAAGCTTATTTCAGACCTGGTCACACCCTGATCTTATCCCTCCCTTGAGCCCACATGGACATTCAGTGCAACACATGACAGCCTATCCACCTGCTTGCCTCTCCCCTGGCACTTAACATTTCATGCTTCTGTGGCAAAGGCAAGGTCTCCTTCCTCCTTCCCTCTCTGGTGCCTACTATGCTGCTATGGTTGTGTGCACACACAAAAGGGAAGCGGATGGTGCTGTGGTCTAAACCACTGAGCCTCTTGGGCTTGCTGATCAGAAGGTCGGCGGTTCGAATCCGCACAACAGGGTGAACTCCCATCGCTCTGTCCCAGCTCCTGCCAACCTAGCAGTTCGAAAGCATGCCTATCGTGCAGATAGATAAATAGGTACAGCTGGGGCGGGAAGGTAAACGGCGTTTCCATGTGCTCTGGCTTCCATCACAGTGTCCTGTTGTGTCAGAAGCAGTTTAGTCATGCTGGCCACACAACCCAGAAAGTTGTTTGTGGACAAACGCAGTCCCCCTCGGCCTGAAAGCAAGATGAGGGCCGCAACCCCATAGTCACCTTTGTCTGGACTTAACCATCCAAGGGTCCTTTACCTTTTACCTTACCTGCACGCACACACAAACTGTATGTGGCAATAATGTCACCAAGGCATCTCATAAAGGCTAATGCCATGCAAAGTCACGGTGGTTAGTAGATTGCAAAAGCACACAGGACATTAGAGCTCCTGCCTTCTACATCCTGCTGTTCCTGGGAGGGAGAGTGCCAGTAAAAAAAGTTGCATAGGAACAACATCTCAAGGGGTGGGGAATGACCTTATCCTCACAAGCTCATTAGATAATACATGCAGCATGCCTGAAACCATGTTCCAGTCATGGTTGTTTCAAGTACACAAAGGCCACAAACTTAAATGGCAGCCAGACGGTCTTGCAATACCACTGACATATTTTGAGCAAAGGAGGATCTGGCTGATCATTTTCATCTCTTAAACCCACTTGGGAAGGGGCAGGATAAAGCCCGGAATTCAGCATGATCTTAAGTACTCCTCTCAGAAAGATCTGAGGTCACGTTCCTTCTACCGCTCAGCTTTGTTATTTGACAGGGTAAGTCTTTCTACTCTGTGAAAACAGGTTGGAGAAGAACTAGAGGCATTTGGGTTAATGTACAAGAGCAGGGCAGGGGGAGGGCATTGGGAGGCCCAGTCAATTAAGGTGATCCCTTTAAGGCTTTGCCCTTTCACCTTCCTGAGCTTGGTTTTAATTCCTGCTCAGACTGATGTGACTAAGCTCGCTCTAACCTGACAGCTGACACAGGTCAAAAGTTAACTGTGCTCAAGCATTAAAAGGCAAGATTCTCATGGTCTCAGAAGAATCACAAAGATAAATTACACTAACCAAAAAAACCAAAAAAACCCACCCAGCTCACCACCCTACAGTAGCAGTGGGAATCAAAGAATCATAGAGTTGGAAGGGACCTGGAGGTTCATCTAGTCCAACCCCCTGAAAATGCAGGAATATGCAGCCGTCCCATACAGGGATCGAACATGCATCCCTGGCATTATCAGCGCCATGCTCCAACCAACTGAGCTATCTAGGAACTTTCTGTTGCTTTTGTCCCTCTGTTCAGATATGGATATGTATTGGGAAGTTGCCTTGTAAATAATAATAATAATAATAATAATAATAATAATAATAATAATAATAATATATTTAAACCCCGCCCATCTGGCTGGGCTTCCCCAGCCACTCTGAGCAACTTTCAACAAAATATTAAAATACAGTAATGCATCAAACATTAAAAGCGTCCCTAAACAGGGCTGCCTTCAGATGTCTTCTAAAAGTCTGATAGTTGTTTGACATCTGGTGGGAGGGCATTCCACAGGGCAGGCGCCATTACCGAGAAGGCCCTCTGCCTGGTTCCCTGTAACTTGGCTTCTCGCAATGAGGGAACCGCCAGAAGGCCCTCAGCGCTGGACCTCAGTGTCCGGGTAGAACGATGGGGGTGGAGACGCTCCTTCATACCAGGAGCGGGGCACCTTTTTCAGATAGACCACCATCTTCCTTCCTGGGTGACCTTCTGGCTTCCTTCTAGTGGAGGCAGAGCAATGGATGTGACTCTTACTTATCCACAGGATCTACATTGCTCTGCACACACTCACTTACCATTCCACCCAGGCAGCAAGAAGCATTGTCCTAGTTCAAGGGGGTTTCTCCTACTTTCTTTTTTCAGAGTGTCCCTGGAATGGGGAGACCTGAAGGGAAGGAGGGGGAATGTGGGAAGTCGGTGATTTGGAGGATAACGTCACGTAGGCAAAGGATAATTAATTAATGGAAGTACAGGGAGGCTGCTAATCACATTAAGTTACAGTATGGATAAGCCCTCCAGATGTTTTGGACTACAACTCCCATCAGCCTAAAACAACACATGGCCAGGGATGATGGGAGTTGTAGTTTGAAGCAACAGCTTGAGGGAAAACTGGCATGGATATATGCAACCCTAAATGAATATCATTATAGGACTAAGGCTGCAATCCCAACCCCATTTACATGGGAGTATGCCTCCATTTAATTCACTAGGACTTACTTCTGAGTAGACATGGTTAGGATTGCACCATAAGCCAGCCCTGTTCCCACATATTTTGTTTCCAGTAGCCCTGAGGGGTGGCAAAATTGGCAGCGTAGGAACACTGTACTGCAAGAGGTTTGCGGAAAATGACTTGTGTTAGAAGTTAACTGAGGTTACACGTCTTACGAAAACATTTTCTTAAATGAGATTCATTTTGTATTTGGCTTGGTTGGGCTTGTATAAACACCCCTTTCCTGACTTCTTTCCCTTAATTGCTTCAAAGGCCTGCTGATAATTTTACTCACAATTATGCTACTTAAAAGTGGGAAGGTTTTTGGACTGCTGACTTCCTTCCTGTTGTCTGAAAAGCTTCCCAGTTTTAGTATTTTATGGTCTCCCCCTAGCCCCCCAATCCGTTTCTTCACTGGCTGCACAGAACAGTGTTTTGTTTTTTCCTCAGACAAGCCATCTATAGAGAGCTTGTTCTGCTATGGCTACTGAGCTCAGTGCTTCTCCTAGTTATTCTGAGATTATTATCTTTTTAAAAAAATGCTTATTCTCCTAAGAAAACTGGCTCCATAGACAACACCCTGGATATACAATTGTAAAATAATAACAGTCATTGGGTCATGTTGTGCCTCTGCAGACATCCTCCAAACTCCCTTGTTGATTTAAAGCATGAGTAAGTTCTTACCCAGGTAGCAACTGACTGTACAGCGAACAGCAGAGCTGGCCCACCCATGAGGAAGTGTGATGCAGCCAGTTCTGGAGGCAAAAATGCAAGAGGTGGCAACCCAGGTAAGAGAGGGATTGGCAGCGGCACCTGTTCCATCTGGGAGCACAGAGGGACCAGCAGCAAAGCTCTGTAGAACAACAACTCTCTTGCTGAGTTGGCAACAGGGGAGGCATTCAACTGCTCATCTTCGCCACTGGGCAGAGACTGGCAAAGGGCTTGCGGAGCCCAGTGTGAGGTTTTCTGGGGCTTTTCCTGGAAGGGAAGACCTTGCGGAACTTCATGCCCAGGGTTTGTTTTTTCTGGCCAGAACTTGACAGAACTCAGTTCTGGTACCTCTAAGAGAATGAGGGAGATGTTCATGGTGAGTTACGGCACCTCTTTTTCTGGAAAAATATCAGCAATCGGGCATTTCGCCTCAGGCACCAAAAACGCTTTGGTACACCCCTGGGGAACAGATAACAGAAGTTGACGAATGGTGCACTGCAACAAAATACCGTCACCTATTCATCCTTAAGAACTGTGCACTCTTAAATTTGTGCACATACCTGTTTTCCTCAGACTGACTCTACCCCAAGCAATCTAGCTCTGTCACATTTTGGCCACACCAAATTGCTGTCACACCACAAATAATTTGTCATACCCTGGTTCCATGATTCGGCCTCTTATCTCATTATACTCTCTCCCCACTCTGAATGATTCACCACCAAGGTCAATTAGGTATACACTTTTAAAATACTGTCATAGTTTCACACCACTTCCAGTTCTTAAGGTCTTGCGTCACGTCTTCACCCTAAAGATCTGATCAAAGTGACCACCAGCTTTTTATAGCCAAGTCGAGTGGTGTCCTGGGCTATATTTAAGAGATTGAGAGTTCCTTAAAAGCCTCTGGGGCAAGCTGCCGTATTTCTTTCCAGAAAGGTAGCCTTAAACTTGAGAAAGCCATAAAAGAGCACATCAGGAGTTTGGTGAACAAACACAGTTACTCATTCCAGGATCTGGATCTTAAGGAAGGTTACCACCAAATTCCAGAAATAGCTAGGAGTGGAAGGAAGTTATTTTTGACCTTGTTATTTCAAGTGCCAAAATATCCAAGGGTGTTGCTGCTTTTGTGGATATGGCCATTAGTGGCCGTTTTTTTCTCTTGCTGTTCTCTAGTGCTTCCTGAAATCCTTGTGAACGAATGCATAAGCTCCATATAAGTCAGACCTGCACAACATACAAGCCCTTGGCCATTTGTGGCCCCTCCTTGTCCATCACCAAATGTTCATTGTTTGCATCCCTATCCAGCATTTGGCACCAGAGGTGCCATCTTCCGAATAGCATTGAGGAGGCCCAATGCAATATCACACAACGTCCTGACGTTGTTCCATAGCTGGCCTCAACAATGGGGGGTGGCCTCCTCCAAAAAAAATATTGAGGGGCTCCAAAGAGCCTCAGCCCCCTGGAGCTGACATCTATATTCAAGGCACACCCACCAAAAGTGGGAATGGGGCAGGAGAATTCTCAGCCTGTTCAATGAGCACATGGGGAGGAGGTGGGAACAACATCACTGCTGCAGACTCCACCCCACACCCATGTGCTATTACCAGGGTTCATCTGTTCAAATGAATGTTAGTTGACTGTGAGACTGAGCAGGCAACAAACAGGGCTGGTGTCTGTATCAACCCCTAGACTGAGCACTGTGCAATATTCATACGACATTTAGAGGGCCTTCATACCATAATGAAAGATTCTGCCAATGGAAAGGGCAAATAGCTTTTCACCAATTCCCCCTATAGTCCCTGCATCACCTCCTTTGCTGTCCAACAGGACCTCTAATCTCTCTGGAACAGATTGCCATGGGCCACAATAGGCAGCAGGGGCTGGAGTGGGTTGGCAAGAATCTCCTCTTCACGCCTTCTATTAGTGGAGGCCTCAAACCAGTGCTATTTTTCTAGAAGAAAGAGGTGCCGGAACTCACCATGAACACCTCCCTTGTTCTCTTAGAATGGTAATGGCGCCCACCTAACAGGTGCCAGAACTCAGTTCCTGTGAGTTCCAGCTGGAAAAAAAGCCCTCTAGCCCTGCCTCAAATGGAAGAGCAGCTTTGGATTCAACCCAATAAGTTGGTATGTACGGTTGAATGTAATTGGGTTAAGAATGGAATGAAAAGGTTGGATCTAGACACACCAAAGAAGCGTTTCAATTAAACATGTTGTGAACTGGGTGGGAGAAATTGGGTTGGCAAAAACGGAACTCCACTCTGCCATCTGGTGTCACAGTGTTATAATGCATATAAAATGCATATAAAACGCTTTTTCTTTACCAATCTTGCTGAGTCCTATGTCTCTGTATCGAGTGTTACAGTGATGTGTTTCTCTCCTTGGCTTAATAACAACCATGTACAACTGGTGAAGCTGTATGCACTTTTGCTATAGAATGAATCTAATATAAAGTATTCAAAAAAAAAAATTCCTTCCAGTAGCACCTTAAAGACCAACTAAGTTAGTTCTTGGTATGAGCTTTCGTGTGCATGCACACTTCTTCAGATAGCGGTATCTGTGCATGCACACGAAAGCTCATACCAAGAACTAACTTAGTTGGTCTTTAAGGTTCTACTGGAAGGAATTTTTGTTTTGTTTTGTTTTGACTATGGCAGACTAACACGGCTACCTACCTATAAAGTATTCAGTTATTCTTGGCCACAATCCAGGGAACTGTGTGACCAGCTTCATGTGCTCACTTTGAAGACTTTTTTGTTTTGTTTCCTAACAGCAGCTCCTCTCTGTTGCACCAAAACCTGCTTTTTTAAAAAAGAAAAAATTCCAGGGCGCTTTAAGGGCAGTTTGCAATGCAGGGACAAAGATTTGGGCGAGAGTATTCTGAAGGGAACAAAACTGATAACCCATCTGAGCACATCTAGCAATTCCCCAGGTCCATGGCCTCTATTTTTATACATCATTTCTCTTTTCACAAAACTCTTCAAACCAATAGATAAATACTTCAATATTTGTTAAAACTTGTGTATAATTTTTAGTAACCCAAGCAAAACAAAACATGAGGTCAAAAATCATTCATGGGGAACATGTTCAGAAGGCTCTGTGGTTCTATAAATAGATCCAAATGATATACACTTTGTTTGAGAGATCTTTTCAACACAGTTTGCAAGTTAATCATCCCTAGGCATTCTATTAAGGAAAAGGGTGTTGTTGTTGTGGGTTACTCAACACAACCATTTCTATCAAGACAGTTGTGCATAACGGGGAGAATTACCTCTGTAAACATTACTCTGTAAACCGCAGTAAAGTGTTCACTGCGGTTGAAAATTAATTCTCGAGGCCTTCTCTCACATGGACACAACACGAATCTATTCCAGACACAGAGTTTTCCTAAGTGAGGTCAGAGATTTCCCATTTGCAGACGCTGCATGAAGAAAATGGAAGCTGCTGCCTCAAGCAGTACTTGAGATCAACCTTTGACATGAACTAACCTCACACAACAATTACAGGTAAGACAGAAAACATGCAGAAGGGAAAGGATTGGGCCCACTGGTTGACCTCCCCTTGTTCACCTTAAGGCCAGAAATGAACAGACTGTATGGGTGCATATCTTGTACACATGTAAGCTCTATCCTCACACAATCAGGGACCTTGATTTTGCATTTCACAAGACCTCGGTCACACCTGCACCATATAGCTAAACAATGCTTTTTTTCTGGGGGGATGCATACCCCTAAACATTTTGTGAATCTAACAGGAGAAGAAACTAAAAATCTAATTTGTCTGTTTGTTTGTTTGTTTCTTCTCTAGCACGCTGAATTGTCAACTCCATTGCTACCCCTGATGGCGGCCTCATTTCCTGTCATGGTGTTTCCCGAGTATCAGACAGAAGCGAGCGTTTAATGTGTGAAGTAGGAGTTTGAATCTAGCACGGTGATTGATCAGTTTCGTTGTTACCACCTCCGATGGCAGCTTCCTTTCCTTACTGGTGCAATGCATGTTCTTTGTACTTTTGTCCATTTATTGTGTTAATTTTTCCTGATTTGAACTATAAAATGGTGGCTTTCTTGAGCCAAAATGAGAGCACCCCTAAACATTTCTAAAGGAAAAAAAAGCACTGCATCTAAAGCACATTTATACCACTGATATACCTCAAAGAAACCTGGGAAATGTAGTTTAACTCGCCACTTCCCTTGGCAAAATGAAAGGGGTCCGAATCAATTCCTTGAACCATGTTGACAAGCCCAAGGCACTGCAGAACCAACATGACATACCCAGACGAAAAGAATGGGGTGCGGGGGGGGCTGACTTTCTGTCACGAACCGTCACCACCCTCAAAATAACATCCAGTCAGACTTGAAGAAAGTGAAGTATAATTTAGTCGGTGTCTACATGAACATGCTCTCTCAGCAGGAAGGTCTCCATGTTCCTTCACGGCCTTCAGTGTTTATTTAGAGCCTCCTCCTAGCAGCCAGAGTTTTCTTTGGTTTCCTAGGAAGCTGAATCACTTCTTCCCGAGAATTTTCTAGAAGCCCCTCATCGCTGGGGGATTAACAATTAAATATGGCCAGGATTCCCTTTGGCTCAGCACTCCCACACCCTAACTTAACACAGGACAAGTAATAACCATAATAATTTAACATGCTTACTGAGTCACCAAAGCTTCTTTCCCAGCTGTGAGACACTGACATTTTTTCCCTCCTCTTGCGGCTCAGGCAAATTCTGGAATTATGAAACACATGAGCAGCTAATACAGCTCTTCCCCCTCCCCAGCCAGCCTGCCTGCCTGTGGAGAACTTATTAGAAGCCAAAGCAAATGGGACAAAAATGAAACAAAAAAGAAAATTGCCAGAGAAGTTCCAGAGAAACGCTTCCAGCCAGAGGTTACATATCAGAGAATGGATCCCTTGTTTTTATTCTAGTATCTTTACTAGGGCACATACTTCTGCTTTAATTTCTACCAGCCTGTTTCTTTTCTGTCAACATATAGAGATGATAAGGTCTTTGGTATGGCATGCTAATACTTTTTTTTTTGTTTAAACCCTGCTTCAGCTGTTTGCCATACAATGAGTCCATTGTTAAGATATTGCCATGGCAACATAGTTCAGGGCCACTGTTGGGGTCTGCATCACACCTAAACAGCTCAGTGATCCAGAGTTTGTTCACATAAAATGTTTTTCTCCCACCACTTTGTACATTCTCCCTCTAGCAGGAACTGAGGGAAATTGCGGCCTTTCGAGACAATGATTAAGTAAAACATACATTTGCTCTTTTATCCAAAGTAACAGGGGCCCAGTACCAAGGACCTTATATTCAAGGACCAAAACTGTGCTGCAAGAGAATTGCCTATCCGTGTATCCTTTGTATGTTCCCTCTTCACAGCCCAGAACTCAAGAGGCGGGCTTCAAAATCACAATAGGGCTGGTCCTGCCATTAGCATCTTAGAGGCAGTGAGGTCATAGAAGACAGAGCTGTGTGTTTATCCCCTAAAGTATCCTGTTGGTATCAGGTGCTGTAGCGATGCCATCCAACCACCAGTCTGGCTGCTAGTCTGGCTGATTTCTATACATCAAATGAGGAAGCATCTGTTAAAGTTATAAGTTTAAAGTGCATGAAATGCTGTGTTTGGATGTATTGTATTTGGAATGCTACAAACAGAAGGTTACCTTAAGAGGTTCCACTCTGGGTGAAAGCGGCAGGCTGGTGTTTTTCCATTTCAGTGACTCATCACCAGGAAACACAAGCTGCAGTGCTAACAGCAGGAGAGGAAACTTGGAGAAGTCAGAGATGGCTAGCAGCAGTTGCAGAGAAGCTCTGAAATGATGAACAAGCTTAGGGTCTCTCTCTGGGATCAGAGAGAGGAAAGTTTACTGAACTGCATAAAGAGTTCAGAGATTGAACCACATTGCTTGTTTGCAACGTGCTACTTTGCTATTTTGTTCATGTAATGTTTAAATTAAGTAGTATTAAGACTGTTTTGCAGTAAAGCTTCGAGACTTATTCTTGGGGCAAAAAGCTCATTCTTTTCTATACAAGGTCCAGATCAGAGATTCCGTTGAGCATATTGTCATGGGATGGTCCTGGTTCAGAAAAAGATGGGAGATTGCTGTAGGCAGGAAGACTGGGTGGTTTTGCTAGTGCTTGAAATGTGGGTGAAAAGTTCTCTTGCACAAGCCTGTTGAAAAAGAAAAGGGGACGTGGACAAAAGGTCGGAAGAGTTCTTCCAAACATTCACTATTTTCTGGGAGGAATTCAAGCTCATACTAGAACTTAAGGCTTGCAAATTTAAAGTGGATTAAAGTACTCTGCCACCCTAGTGCAACAAGTCCACTGGGGGGGGGGGTAGCCGGCTTTTGGCAGTTTGGAAAATGAAGTGTAAATGTAGGATGAACAGATGTTTAATGGGAAGGCTCGTAAACACACCACAACAAATCAGGGCGAATACAGGATGAATGCACATTGTCATATAATCACCCCATAAACACATCAAAATGAATGCTCAATAAAGACCAGACATACGCCACATTCACACCATACATTTAAAGCACTATGATACGACTTGAAATAGCCATGGCTTCCCCTCAAAGAATCTTGAGAGCTGTCATCTGTTAAGGGGGCTGAGACTTGTTAGGAGCTCCCTGTTCCCCTTTCAGGGATGTAATTCCCAGAGTTCCTTGTGAAGAAGAACTGATTGCTAAACCAGTCTGGGAACTGCAGCTCTCTGAGGGGAATAGGGGGTCTCCTAAGAACTTTCAGTACCCCTAACAGATGACAGCTCCCAGAATTCTTTGGGGGAAGCCATGACTGTTTAAAGTGGTGTCGTAGTACTTTAAATATATAGTGTGAATGTGGCCATAGTCTAGCCACTGAATAAGATTTGTGTAAAGGAAATCAGGATGAATGTTGAACAAACAGGTCATCTGCAGAACCTAAGCTCTTGTTGTGTTTCTGTTATCTCAAAGAAGTTTACACAAAAAATTATCCATACCATTATGCAACGCAGGGTGGTGGATTTTGGAGTTCTATCGGAGAGCAGACTATTGTCAGTTGTATTTGGTTTCTTAACATACTTTTGCCACCATGGTGCACCGTGGTGGAAGAGCATCATTTGGATTTCCTGCCAGGGATCAAAATGTCTCTCAAACCTTCTCTGCTTGCACAGCAGAACTTGCCAGGAGATTGTGGTCTACAGTTCTAAACCAAACCCAACCATGTCTGGGATGAGGGATGGCTGACCTGTTCCTAACTGCTTTTCCTGGATCCTCATCTTAAAACTACTACCAGATTCAACACAATTTA
Organism: Podarcis melisellensis; assembly: GCF_964234715.1. Classification (NCBI taxonomy): domain Eukaryota; kingdom Metazoa; phylum Chordata; class Lepidosauria; order Squamata; family Lacertidae; genus Podarcis; species Podarcis melisellensis. Next base: position 41,079,522 of record NC_138544.1, read on the forward strand.
TATTGGCGCAAAGATTCACATGATTGTCATCTCTGTTGTATTTTTGGCCCTCTGCCACTATTTACATATTCCTGTCATTTGTAGCTCTGGCCTTTTTGCTATTCGGTTATTAATATTCAAAGAAATGATTAAAAACAAAACAAAAAACCCTCCAGTCTGGCAGATCTTCTAAGGATGATAGGCACACATGATGTATGTAATGACTGAATATTTTTCTGTCAAGTAAATCTCCTTTTCTTGTTTGCAACTTCTCCTCATCCAACAGAATGCACATGCCCACATTTACAACTATGCCAAATGTCATTTTAATTTATTCTTACCCTGAACACTTTTATTTGGCAGTGAAGTCCCAAAGATGTCACAGAAAAAGCTCATACATCCCAGTTACATTCTCCAGGCAACCAGGATCACAGAGGTGAAAAGCCCATCGCAAATCAGCCACCAGAAGAAGCAGGGTTTTCCTATCATCTCAGACCCAACGCTTTCTTCACATACACATTTGTGAATCTTCAAGTGGCATAATTAGGTAATGTGCCAAACACTGGAGAACATGCCTATCTAGGAAAAAAATTGACACACTTGAGTCAAAATATGATACATTTGAGGCAACTGAGGGGTCACCTGGTAGAGGAGCAACTGGCAGGTACTCTGTTGTCTTCCACACACCTGATGTATCTACCTGTTGGCTTCCCACCTGCATCTGGTTGGAGACTGTGACTGTGTGAACACCATATGCCCCCCCCAAGGAATCCTGTGAAGTGTAGTTTGCTAAGAGTTTGTTAAGGGCTCTATGAGGGATAAGCTACAGTTCCCATGATTCTCTGGGGAAAACCCTTGCGCTTTAAATCTATGGTGTGTATGCAGCCTGAGAGGAAGGAATCTGCACTAGGTAGACGCTAGATCTGCTCTACCAGTAACCTTCTTATGTTCCTATCATGTTTTACAGGCACTCCACATGAAGCCCCGCCACATGAAACCTGTGCCTCTGCATGTACCATCTCACATTAATCTTTAAGGTGGTGAGGGGAGGGCACCCATCTCCTTGCTTATGTGATTACAAACACTTTCCTTGTACATTCTGAGCTGGGCCTTTACCTGTTTGGTTCAGTGAGCTTGACTAAGCCACCCACCTGAGCTGACCCAGTTGGCTTGCAGGTTAGCCTGAAGACAACACAAAGCTCAGTTGCATTGAGTATGTAATTATGACTTAAAGAGATCCAAGAACTGCTGCATGACTCTATATAGCAAAGCTGAATACCAATGATGGGAAGTGACATACAATCACCATCTTCTGGCCTCTTCCTTCGTCTCCATCAGCAATTATTCCTTTCTGCTTCAGGACCATGAACCTTTTGTGGTTAATGTCAAAGAAGCTGGCGTTGTTTGCTAAGAAAACCTTCCCTTCTTTAACTGTCCATTTGGGCCAGTGTAAACTTAGGGCTAATTGCTTATATGCCATGGGATGCCAGACAAGAGGAGCAAAGAATGACCTCTACACGCAAGCTGAACCTTGCCATGGCATTTTTGTGGCACACCAGCCAGGATGAGATAAACCATAATCTCATGGCAGTACTAAAATCCTCAATCTGGTCTATATGAGTGGCTGCTTGGGTACTGTGGTGCATAGCAACATGAAACAGCAAAAAAAGAGTTCCTCCCATACTGTCAGATTAAAAGAATGCAAAGCAATTAAAATAAGCTAAAGGACTTCCCTTTTTAAAGGAAACCTGTACCCATTAAGACCTATGCACATGGCCATGAAATAGGGAAGAATGAGCTCCTGTTAGACTCTATCAGAGACACTAAATGGAATCACGATGATAAATGTATTAAAAAGCAGTTGTTGATTTTGTAATACACACAGCTGAAGCTTCCTTTATAACGCTTAACATGAATGAAAGATGCTCTCTGTTTATATAACAGGGCCACCAGATGGTGCTATAAAATAACGTAGCTAATAAAGTTATATTGCATTCCATAAAGACTGTTACTGCCGTTGGTCCCAGAGATTAATATGACATAAAATATGTTTTAGCTTTAATAGACCATGATTGTTTGTTTGTGCAGTATTTAAAAATGTTATTGACTGAAGTTTAAACACTATCCAGGATAATCATGGCAGACGATATCACCGTATTACAATCCGCATAAAACAAAATCTACTGAATGTTGGAGAGGGAGAACTACTACGTACACCATCTTGGAGAAACAGTGGGATATAAAATATAATCTTGGAGAAATGGTGAGATAGAAATGTAATACATAAATAGGGAATGTAATTTAATACATAAATGGGGGGAAACCATGTTTTTTCCCCTAACTGGGGCAGGAATTTGGTGGCCAGGCATATGGGGCACATCTAAATATGCTCAGCCTAGGGCTCTGGCAAATCTCTAGAGAAAAGGGTTTTGCCAAGAATACTTCTATTTCCCATATTTGGTGCTATCAGCAGGATATTCTTAGTCGATCTCAGATGCTTAGCAAAAGTCCTTCATCAATCACTTCAGCGTCATACGCACCATGCCTTTAAGGCACATGGCTTCCCCCAAAGATTCCTGGGATCTGTGGTTTGTTAAGGGTCCTGGAAACTGTAGTGCTGTGATAAGGACAAACCACAGTTCCCAGGATTCTTGGGGGGGGGAGTTCTGTCCTTTAAACATATGTTGTGATTGCAGCCTTAGAATGGAAATCCAGGTATCTCCCAGTGGAATGGAATCTGATGCCTCTCCATGCTGACTCACTGAAACAAAATATGAATCCGTCTAGTAAAATGGTGCCTTTTCCCTTTTTGGCCATTTAGGCCCAATTTTCAATTACGTGGGTCAAGCCCAGCCCATAAAAGCTGCCAGGGGTGAAGGAGGCATTGAGACAGAGCCAAGGAACACAATGGAGGCAACATATCAACATACCAGGTCAAGCCAATGGTCCATCTAGCTTTGTATTGTTTACACTGACTTACAGAATTTCCTACAGGGGTCTCTCCTGGCCCCACCAGGTGGCACCATGGATTTGAACATGACTAGTTTTGCATGCCCAGCTGGTGCTCTGACACTAAGCTACCACCTTTTCATGCGGTTATTCTACACGATAGCTATTAGCCCCTGGTGAGCTGCTCCTATGAATCACTGCAAACCTTTTCAGAGCTTGGGGTGGGGGAGGCGGGGAGAAGCCTTCCTTATCGATACGCTACATTTTGGAACATCAATAGTACATCTTGTGATGACAGCTGTTATATGAACCTACCCAGACCCTCAGATCATCCTCCAAGGCCTTTCTCTGTGTGCTTCCTCCACGAGAAGTCCAGAGGGTGGCAATGTGAGAACGGGCCTTCTCTGCAGTGGCTCCCCGTCTGTGGAATGCTCTCCCCAGGGAAGCTCTCCTAGAGCCTTCATTATATACCTTTAGGCGCCAGTCAAAAATGTTCCTCTTCAACCATGTTCCCTCACTGCGAGAAGCTAAGCTACAGGGAACCAGGCAGAGGGCCTTCTTGGTAGTGGCGCCCGCCCTGTGGAACGCCCTCCCATCAGATGTCAAAGAGATAAACAACTACCTGATATTTAGAAGAAATCTGAAGGCAGTCCTGTTCAGGGAAGTTTTTAATGTGTGACATTTTAATGTATTTTTAATCTTTGTTGGAAGCTGCCCAGAGTGGCTAGGGAAACCCAGCCAGATGGGTGGGCTACAAATAATAAATTACTATTACTGTTACTATTTGGCACATCAACATCCTATATCCTTTCAAATATATTCGTAGGAGGGGGTGTTATTGGTTCTGTTCTTGTTTTTATTATGTTTTTATATTGTATTTTAATGCTATGAGCTGCCCTGAGACCCTTGGATGAAGGATAGAATTATTATTATAATTATTAATTCCTCTTCCTGGCGCAGAAATGGCTTGTTGAAAGGCCACAGCAGTGGTAGATGACCATATCTCACCCAACCCTAGAAACTAAAAGGGTTTCTAGGTGTCTTCTACCTTGTGGGTAAGAGAAAGCGTTCCACAGCTGAACTTTTCTGTGGGGTCAACAGCAAGTCAAACCAGGTCAAGCCATCTATGACGACGAATCATCATTTCCATTTTGGAACCCTGGGCAATGTGGTCCTCCTGGCACATCTCTGATCCCAGCGCTTGGCTGTTATTCGGTATTACAGATCATTTATTAAAGCTCAGCCAATCATAATAGCAGATTTGCACGCCTGGGAAGATATGGCTCTTTTGCCAAGAGCTGCTCATGCACTGAGTTGGGGGGTGGGGTGGAATTACATAAACATTCTGAACATATATCAAAATAAATATTACAAATTGCAGGAAATATGTTTAAATTACTCCCATTAATGTTTCAAGAGTTTGTTTAGCATTACGCTGATGGTTATAAAAGTGTCTCCTCTCATATCCTTTGGCTGACTGCAAAGTCCAGCTTTCGCCACCCCACCCCAAGAATGTTCAAGGAGACGTCCATTTTATATCTTTAGGTCACACCAGAATCCTTGTATTTCCCAGCCAGATCTATCATAATCCAGTCTTCATAAATCACATTTTCCATCCAAGGTTTACCATTTGTTTGTTTTTTCAGTGCTGGAGGCTGGATGTGCTGAGCCCATTCTTCCACGCAGAAGCTACGCTAGACTCATGGTGGTGGCACAGCTGTCAAAGTGGCCTACTAAGATTAAGGAGTCCCAGGTTCACTCTTCCATAGAGCTCGCCAGGTGACGGAAGCCATTGTTTCATGGCGGTACTAAAATCCTCATTCCAGATTATATATCAGTCTAGCTCAGGCTTCCTCAAACTGGGACTCAGCTATACAGTGGTATCTTGGTTCTCGAACTTAATCCATTCTGGGAGTCCATTCAACTCCCAAAATGGTTCAAAAACCAAGGCACGGCTTCCAATTGGCTGCAGGAGCTTCCTGCAGTCAAGCAGAAGCCGCGTTGCACATTCGGCTTCTGAAAAACGTTCACAAACCAGAACACTTACTTCCAGTTTTGTGGTGTTCGGGAGCCGATTTGTCCAGGAGCCAAGCCATTCAAGAACCAAGGTACAGCTGCAAATAAAACATTTTGTGTGTTTTAAGTGCAATATACAATGTGACACTAGATGGCAATGGTGAGTCTTATGGAAAATTGAATGTATTTTGAAAAGCGCTTTTAAAAAAAGGCATTTTCAGAACATTTTTTTATATGAATGTAGATTCCACCCTGGTCCCCTCCAGATGTTTTGGACTACAACTCCTATCATCCTGATCACTGGCCAAACTGGCTAGGGCTGATGGGAGTTGTAGTCCAAAAAATCCAGAGGGAACCAAGCTGGAGTCTATCCTACCTCACAAGATTTTTGTGAGAGGAAAAAAAATGGCAGTGGGAAAGAATAATGTATGCTACAAAATGAAAACAAAACAAAACAGGTAAAGTCTATGCTATCATTTTATCTCTTATTTATTTCTGTCCTTTCTTTCTCCCAAGTCCAGGACCCAAGGTGGCTCACAACGTAGACTAAAACAGAGACATCTAAATTAGTTGGCTGGCATCTGCCTGCCTTAGCCGTTGGGGGTGAAGTCAAACTGTCGGAAGGTTACAGTGCCTGCTGCGGCTGGAGAGACTGATGTGAGAGGGACTTGTTTTGTTGCAGCTGGGGCAAATGAAAGCATCCAGTTAGCAGACGCTGCTGTGGACCTGACTGCCTGCCTCCAGGCACTGCTGTCATCTGCAAAGCATTCCCACATGGCAAGCTTGATGTTGCCAGCCTTCATGTCACATCAGCAGACATCTTTGTAACGCGGAGTTGGTCTGCCAATGGTCTTGATGCTTGAAGCCAGCTCCCCGTGGGGATGCTCCCATCTTCCATTCCTCGGACACGACCAAGCCACCACAGATGCCGCTGAGACAGGAGTGCAGAGTGCTGAAAGCTGGCTTCAGTTCCTCCTTCATGACACACTTGCATGGACTCCTTTTGCAAAAGGCGAAAAGGTAAAGGACCCCTGGACGGCTAAGTCCAGTCAAAGGCGACTATGGGTTGCGGCGCTCATCTCGCTTTCAGGCCGAGGGAGCCGGCGTTTGTCCGCAAACAGCTTTCTGGTCATGTGGTCAGCATGGCTAAACTGCTTCTGGCGCAATGGAACACCGTGACGGAAACCAGAGTGCACGGAAACACCGTTTACTTTCCTGTTGTAGCAGTACCTATTTATCTACTTGCACTGGTGTGTTTTCGAACTGCTAGGTTGGTAGGAGCTGGGACAGAGCAATGGGAGCTCACCCCATCGCGGGGATTCGAACCGCCGACCTTCTGATCGGCAAGCCCAAGAGGCTCAGTGGTTTAAACCACAGTGCCATCCGCACTTTTGAAGTATTGGGATGAACATGGATCCGTGCCACAAGACATACAAGACTCCAGCATTGTGACCCTCTGCAAGTAGTGTACCTATGCCCACATCTGTTTATGCTCCCAAGCAAATCCTACTCTCTGCTCTGTGCGCCTGTTATATACTTGCGTCACCTTCTGCATGGATTGCCCCATGGCCTACTCTCTATTCTATTATTCCTCTTTCCAGCATCCCGGGGCTTCTGCCGTAGGAAGTTATTTTATTGCTTTGGCCCATGGCTGCTTCTGAACAGCTGGCAAGCCACAGCTTTTCTTGGAAGATCACAAAGATCTTGTCGCAGCATGTCTTGGACTTCATTGTCTTCTCTATTTTTTAACACTGATTTCAGATGTAGTGGGGGGGGGGGGGAATAATGCCGGTGGTATTGCTGTGCGCCCTGGTAATATAAATAGTGACAGCTAATAATCCCTCCAAACATGCTCTCTTCCTCAAAAGCATAACATCTGGTCTTGTGGTGTAGTTGCCATTCACGTCATGCTGCCATGTGGGAAACACAAACCAAGACGCTTCCTCTATTCCATGTGATGCAATAAATGCTGGCTGGTCCCAAATCCTGCCCTGGGTTACGATGGGTGGAGAAGATAATTTGCTGTCAGATGGAGTTTCCCCCCGTCTTGTCTCACCAGCCTGGTACTTTTCTGATATGAAAAACGGCAAGTGGTCCGGGCCTATAGGACATGGATTTGCATAGATTTGCACATGCTGCTTTTCGTACAGGGAAGAAAACTTAGAAATTTACGTTTTAGAGAAATCAAGGCGATTCATTTCCCACCCTGAATATCCATATCATTTCCAGCATCAAATTCTCTTCATTAGCAGTGTTCGCATCATTGTTGCCCCCTAAATTAGAGTATATTAAATTGGAAATAAATAGGGTGCACATTGCAATTTCCTTAAGCATTGGAAGGATTCTTACCAAAAGAAAAGGTGATGGCCTTTTTCAAACAATGGCCACCAACTTGGATGGCTTTGAAGGAAGATTAGACAAATTCATGGGGGACTATTGAGGTCTTCTGCTCTGCAAAAGCACAATATCTTCTAATATATTAATCCATCCATACATGTGTCTATGCTTATGTCTTAAGACACTAGCACTACCTTGTGTCTAAATGATACCAATATAGAAAGGATTCTTTCCACTGTCCCACAGTTTTCTATGGGTGAAGTAATCAACTTTTGCAAAAGACATTGGGCTAATTAAAATATCAACTTGCTTTGTGTTGCTGATTCTTTTGGGCTGAAATGGCAACAATACTCTGTGTGTAGCTGCCATCTACTGGCAAGTCAGAAATGTAAGCAGCTGTGTAGGCAGAGGGTGGGCTGCTGTAGTTTAATTGAAGCCGGCACTCTCGCACAAGCCATTTTCCAAGAAAAACTGGTCCCCAATAGAAACAGAAAAGAAAACACACACAGCTGATTGGCGAGTGCATCAGAGTGTTTCGCAGGCGAGGCTTAAAAGTGGTGTTTCCTTAAATCCATTCATAGTGTGAATGTAAAACCTACATTACATATGCCTCTTTTTCACTTCTGTTGAGCATTACCAATGATGACACACCCACATAAATATCATGAACGAGGCTGATTAAAGCATCCAGCCGTTAATATTTAATATTAGAGTATGTAATAATATACTATTTAATATTCCTATTTCAATAGCACAAGCGATAGAACCATAGTTTGTTAAGGGAGCGTTAGGCGACCCCCTTACAGAGCTATAATTCTGGAGCGGTATAATGTTCAGTGTAAATAAGGCATTAGATATGTCCTGATTTGAGCCTTAAAACCTATTGCGTTTCATTGCTCTCTACATAACAAAAACTGAAAAGCTCCACTTTCCCAGGTTTTGTGCAGCTCCCAAGATGTCACCCAAAGGGAGGAAATGCACCACCAAAGTAAAGAGGACTCAGGCTGTCCTAAATTAGAAACAATTGCTAGGATTTAAATAGAAATACTGTAACAACCTCGCCACAATGGGGGAAGACTGTGAGCAGGTGAACTTTGTGCCTACTTAGTCTGCTCTCCATAAGAAAGTAAGAAGAGCCCAAATGGATCAGGATCCTGTTCTCACAAGTAGAAATCAGATGCAAGCTGAACTCTACCCACTTGTAATGGTTACCAGCATCTGGCATTTAGTGATCTACTGACTGCCCTCTGACACTGGAGGCAGAACATAGCTAGGTTGGAGAACATAGGTGGGTTGGAGTTGATGTGTTTCTCCTCTTCCATTTAGCTAAAGACACAAGAGCCGCCTCTGTTCCTACATCCAGATACCCTAACTGTATACCAGAGATGTGTAACCTGTGGCCTTCCAGATGTTGATAGACCACAGTTCCTATCTTCAACCCCCATCTGATTGGGGTTGGTGGGAGTTGAATTCCAGCAACATCTGGAGGGCCTCTGGTTCCCCACCCCTGTCCCAAGGGCTTGCCTAAAGGTTAATCTTTGAGCCCCCCGCCGATCAATATACCATACTTTTCCATGTATAAGAGTATGTTATTGTCTTTTTAAAAGATCATGTTAAAAAGTGGGGGTCGTCTTATACATGGGTAGTGCATAGGGTGGACATTTGATTGGTTGCTGCCGCAGCTGTCAATAACTATTGTGCATGTTATTGGCTGGTGCGTCAATGGGTACTGTTGATTGGCTGATGCTCCGGCACTTGCGTGGGCGATTGACAGCTTTTGCCAGTGATAGAACAGATGGGAGGCGGATTTCGCAATGCGTGTGTGTGAGCAATTTTCAGCAATACCACTCAAAAAAGCTCAACAACCATGAGTAATCCCCCCCAAAAAAGCTCAACAACACTGTGCCATCTCCCCTCATTTTCTTAATTTGAGTCCCCCAAAATAAGAGGCATCTTATAGATCTTATAGAGAGCCAGTGTGGTATAGTGGTTAAGAGCGATAGTCACGTAATCTGGGGAACCGGGTTCGTGTCTCCGCTCCTCCACATGCAGCTGCTGGGTGACTTTGGGCTAGTCACACTTCTTTGAAGTCTCTCAACCCCATTCACCTCACAGAGTGTTTGTTGTGGGGGAAGAGAAAGGAGAATGTTAGCCGCTTTGAGACTCCTGAAAGGCGGGATATCAAATCCAAACTCTTCTTCTTCTAGATGGAAAAGTATGGTAAGTATGAGCTCCAAGAGCTGGAGTAGAAAGGAGCTTAACCATCAATTCATGAAATGCCCCAGTGTGGACAGGCAGGTCACATCCAGTTTGCTGAAACCTCCCTGCCTGCAATGGTACAACTCCATTTCCCTTTGCTACATTATGAAAAAAAAAATGATAGAGAAGTTAAAGGTAGCATTTAGTTGTCACTAGGTGGCATATTAGACTTATGCATGCTCTCATCAACAGCACAGCCTAGGGCTGTCACAAAGCAATTTCACATGGCCCCTAGCTGCGAGCAATATTACTATTGCTATTGCTATTGCTATACCATTTTATATTTTTAAGAAAAATATCTCAAAGCAGTTTACAACACATTAAGACATCAAATAAATCAATCCAGAATAAAACATTAATGAAGAAAATCAGGTATAAAGTATATATTCAAAGCAACATAATTAACAGGAAACTAAAATATTCTCTTAAAGATGTCAAAACAAAACATTACCAAGGAGGTCAACTGCAGAATGCACATTTAACACAGCAAAGTTAACATATATAACATTAAAACAACAACAACAACAACAACAACAACAACAACAACAACAACAACAACTTATTTATATGCTGCCCATCTGATTGGGTTGCCCCAGCCACTTTGGGTGGCTCCCAACAAAAAATAGTAAAAGCACAATGTGACAACTCATGCTAAAAACTGCCCTGAATAGGGCTGCCTTCAGATGTTTTTTAAAAATCACATAGCATGGTCAATGGGCAGTGATGATGGGAGTTGTAGTTCAGCAACATCTGGTAGACCATGGGTTCCCATTGTTGCTATAAACCATCCCTCAAGGGGCAAGAATTTTCAAAGCTCTAGCAGCAGGAAGGAAGGAAGATTGGCGTGGTTTTTCACATTAGGAAATTACTGATAATTTGACCTCCACAAGGGGTCCAGATGTAAACTAGGGCTTGATTTAAATGACTTGCTTGGCGTTGTGATGAATCCAGTTGTGTTTATTTACTTCTGCTTCCTGCCCAGAAGTGAATGCTTCATAGACCATCACTATCCCTGCTTCGAACAGGTACTTTTCACTCTTGGGCAAAGACAGGAGAGTGGGCAGAGAAACTTGGTCATTGGAGGAATACCTATCATAACATTATTCAGAGCAAATTCATCATGAGAGGAAGTCGTTGGCTTGACTTTCAGGGTGTTAGTTGATTCTCAAGGCCAGCAAATGTTTTTGTCACATGTCACAAACACAATCAAACGTGTTTTTCCACATAGCTACGTTCTCCGTCCTTCTGACTCATTGCTGTTGGTCCACCTATCTAGAAAGATCATTCCAGAAGGAACACTTTTTTTTCTATGTTGTTGCCATCTACCACATCATTTTTAATATATGGGCGGGGGGGACTCACTGAAAATTCATCTTCCTTGGAGGAGAAGTTACGTCAAAACTATTACAAGTGGAAAAGGTTCGTTCTCATTAGTTTCAAATGAGTGAGACCCGTTTGCAAAGGCAACTATCTTTTTTTTTTAAAGCTCTGCTAAACATGTTCCACAAGGTGATTCTGCCCCCCCCCCCCGACTTGCTACTTATCTCATTTCATGACATCACTTGTACAGCAACTACGGACCATAGAAGGGTAAGAAGACTGCTGGTGAAGACCTCTTTCCCCCCACACCCGCCCACCTTAAGTTCACCAGGCCTGCCTGGCTGTGGATCTGAATGGGATATCATACAAGAGGAAACAATAGCACTGGTTCAGCACCCTCTGCTGAAGGTGTTCTGTGCACTTGGAGGAAACCCTTGGCACTGAAGGAAATTTCCTCCTCCCGATGCAAGCAGCAGTTTGTGAGGAGCACTTTTCATCAGAAGTACAGCAGGGGAGGAAAGGGTTACATTTCCTTTTCATGCCTAGAGCAATCGTGATAAGTATCAGCCCCCACCCAAGGTGACCATTTAGCCTGGGCCTAGTGAAGATTATTGACATGCTTTTAATGTTTCTATAAATGTTCCCTGCAAATGCTTCACCTGTGCAGGTTCATCCCATAAATTCCACTTCTTTCTTTCTTTCTTTCTTTCTTTCTTTCTTTCTTTCTTTCTTTCTTTTAAAAATGCTTTTTTATTTGCAAAAGGAAAGGAAAAAATAAAAGCATTGCCAGTTTACATTGATAATAAAAACAATCAATCAATCCTAATTAAAATGTATAATTAATACAGGCAGCCCATATGCCCAAATAGGCATCTAAATGAGATTGGGGATTATATACCATGTGTTCAATGTAGAAAGGGCAGTGAGATCTTCAGAGCACTGAGTTATAGGTGGTGGGTGTTTATCCTTCCAACCTTGCAAAGTAGCATATTTTTTGCTCTATGAGACTCACCTTTTCCCTCCTAAAAAGTAAGGGGAAATGTCTGTGCGTCTTATGGAGCGAATGCAGACTGTGCAGCTATCCCAGAAGCCAGAACACCAAGAGGGATTGCTGCTTTCAATGCGCAGTGATCCCTCTTGTTGTTCTGGCTTCTGAGATTCAGAATATTTTTTTTCTTGTTTTCCTTCTCCAAAAACTAGGTGCGTCTTATGGTCTGGTGCATCTTATAGGGCGAAAAATACGGTAAGTCTCTTTGCCACCCTAAGGACTTGCAGAATCCACTTGTGTTGTTTTGTGAAACTAATCAACAACTCCAAGTCTCCTGGCTCCGTCAGCCCTTTAGAAATCATAGTCTCGTTTATGTTCCCAAATGAAGCAATCTGCTGTTGCCAAGTATTTGTTACTAACTTATAACTTGACAATTGGGTGGTTCCTTCCCAACATGGTCCAGCCCCTTTGTCCCGATCTCATTCCATTTGTGCAACAAGATCTCCACCCCCACCCAGGTCACTGGACCTTCAAGGAATTACGATTTGTCTCTGTGGTTAAATCTCTCCTCTTACCAGCCATTATTTCACTTCACCACATTCGGAATGAAGGAAGTGATGAACTAGCTGGACTTCATCCATACAATTTTAAGGAGCCCAGAATTTTGAACTGTTCAAGCTCTAGACCATTCATTCAGACATTATATTCCATCTGTTTGGATCTCAGAGCAGCGCACAGCATAAAATCAGGGCAATATAACATAACAACGGTGCTAAAAGCAGCAGCAATGATTCAGAACCCCAGCCAAAGAGAACAGAAGGTAATATGTGATGATCTATTGTCAGGTACAATTGGCTAACTTACTGGAAGTCTTGTTACAGTGGTTGTTACCAGTAGAACATTTAAGCTGAGCTCAAGGGACTGAGTTTTGTAAAGATGATTTGAAGAAACAAAAGGACTCATATTTGGTTTATAAGAAAGACTGTTAAGCTCACCAATACTTCATTTTAGAGGGGAGGAACTAATTGCCCTTTTTGTACCATCCAACCATAGCTCAGCTGGTTAGAACATGGTGCTGATAATGGGAAGGTTGCAGGTTCGAGCCCCATATGAGACAACTGCAAATTCCTGCATTGCAGGGAGTTGGACTAGATAATCCTCTATGATTTTATAAATATATATATACACACAACATTTCAAGTGTGAAGGTCTCTTGCATTCTATGGAAACCTGCAATCAAGTTGTCCTTCGCCTACTGTAAAATACCGTATTTTTTGCTCTATAAGACTCACTTTATCCCTCCTAAAAAGTAAGGGGAAATGTGTGTGCATCTTTTGGAGCTATCCCTGAAGCCAGAACAGAAAGAGGGATTGCTGCTTTTGCTGCGCAGCAATCCCTCTTGCTGTTCTAGCTTCTGAGATTCAGAATTTTTTTCTTTCTTGTTTTCCTCCTCCAAAAACTAGGTGCGCCTTATGGTCTGGTGCGTCTTATAGAGTGAAAAATACGGTAGTTTAACATCAACAGATCTCACCAACAGCAGCAAGTCACGAAGGCCTTGAGACCAAGCCTAAGCAAGCTCAAGGGGAAATGTTGCAGATCGTCAGCATGTAGCTCAGATTCATTTGGCCTGAGATTTGTCCAATCTATGTTAAAAATAACTAAATGCCCTAGGGCCCTTAATTTGCATGTCATGTAAATTTCACCTCATAATCCCAGACCATTCTATAATCCAAATTTAAAAGTAAACTTGTTCATTGATTGAGTAGTGGGCCGTTCTCTATGTGGAGAGGAAAAAGAAAGTATTTTTAGCAGACTCTTGGTTCCTCTTCTTGCTCGATTTGGCACATGAGAAACTTCAGCTGGCCGCATTTCTGAGAAAACAGTAAACAGGGGCACGGAGCCACACCCAGAACTCTAAAGGCATTAGTGAAGCACCAACATATTACTCTCCTGTAGGTCCTGCAGCAGACCAGGCACGTGGAGCGATTGTGACAGATAAATCTTGTAGATTACTCACCTTAATGTTTGTTATTCCCAAGAAATGAGTCACATACCCTCCATCGCTCTATTCTATTTATAGTTCTAACTCCACCTCTCTAGCCCGAGGACTGTTCACAAAAAAGAAAATCCATTTCCACCAAAAGATGCAAACGTACCAGACTTTTTAGATCTGCCATTTGAACTCAAAACTATCTGGTCACGCTGCTGTCGCGGCATTTTGTAGAAATGTTTGCATTTGCTTGGGATTTAAATTTGTATTGTGAATTGATATGAGACTCGTTGCATGGAAAAGCAGCATATTATGGCATGCTTATCTAAATAAATAAAAACAAGGAGGGGATTCCATGAAGGCATTCTTGCTGGTGGCACTGCAATTATAGAACACCCACAGCTGTCAGCTCACAAGCATCAGGGACAAGGCCTCCTCTCAAAAACTTGAAGCTGGGGAAAGAGATGTTATCAGGGCAAAGGAACCGGGCCATTTGAAAGGCCAATATTTCTCCCAGAAGCTCACCAAAGGTGAAAAGGCTTCCATTCTACTCGGCACCTATCAGGCAGAAGCTTCAAGGGTAGTTCCCCCAAAGTGGGGATACACTAACCAAGATCCTCAAGTTACAGATAGGTAGCCGTGTTGGTCTGCCATAGTCAAAACAAAAAAAAAATCCTTCCAGTAGCACCTTAAAGACCAACTAAGTTAGTTCTTGGTATGAGCTTTCGTGTGCATGCACACTTCTTCAGATACTCAAGGCAAGATCGTCAAGGCATGGGTCACAGTAGTCAATTCCTCAACCTTCCAAGGGGATGAACTCTGGGCCACAGCTAGGGTCTGGGCATCCAGTATCAAGGACTGTTCAAATGACACCTGCAATTAACCTAATCCTTCAAGGACAATACGATCCCTTCCAAACCAGGGAAGCTACTTTTTTCTAGACGGCACCAACCCTCAGTTGTTGATGGCTCCATTTTATCTGTGCTCATCTTCTCCTTGTCAACCCACATTCAGCCCATGAAGGCCCTGCAAGCTATAATTATAGACCATCCTTTCTTCAGAAGATTTAGTTTGAATTACTAGATGGTTGTGGAATGTTGCTGTTGGTTATAACGTTGCTGCTGCTGTTGGTCATTGTGACATGTTGTTTTTTGGAATACTGTTGAGAGAGTGGACCGCTTGAAAAAACACGGGAGTCTCCATCGAATGTCCCTCCTTTTGGGGTGGCGTTTCAACATCAAGAACCATACCAGGGCTTCCATTTGACTTCTTCAGATGCATCCATTCTTGGGGATTGTTAGGATCCATCAAACCTAAAGTTTTTGAATGCCTGACTAGTTTGTCCCTGTCTCCTATCTTTCCCCTGCATGTGCAAAAGCTATGTTTTGGTGAACCAGCCATCATGGGATTTACCGTATTTTTTGCTCTATAAGACTCACTTTTTCTCTCCTAAAAAGTAAGGGGAAATGTGTGTGTGTCTTATGGAGCGAATGCAGGCTGCGCAGCTATCCCAGAAGCCAGAACAGCAAGAGGGATTGCTGCTTTCACTGCGCAGCGATCCCTCTTGCTGTTCTGGCTTCTGAGATTCAGAATATTTTTTTTCTTGTTTTCCTCCTCCAAAAACTAGGTGTGTCTTGTGGTCTGGTGCGTCTTATAGAGAGAAAAATACAGTGATTTGGTTTTAAAGGGTTGAAACATTCCCAGCTTTGTAACCTGAGATCAGCTAACTTCTACCTTACCGTGACAATTTCTTGTGACCATTTCTGAGCTTTAACCCCAACAAGAAGCTTCCGCTTTCCTGTCCACAAGGAAACGGAAAGGCTGGCCAGGCCACCTGCCTCTGGGGTGCGTTTGATACAGCTGTAACTGTGCTCTGGGAAGAAACAAGAAGGCTCTTGCAACTGCTGTGAGCTGGCCAAGGATATGGTGGAGGAAACTTTAACAAACTGGTGGGGGAAGTTATGAGTCAGATCCCAGACTTGAAACTCAAGTGCCACAGAATCAGGGTTAATCTTAGTACCGCACAGATGAGGTCATGTTTAGGAGTGCCTGGACTGGAGTGCCAGTCACAGACGAAAGCTCCACTGTACAAACAAGAAAATGCGTACTGCAGTACAACACAGGTTGCAGCAGGGCCAGCCTGATGGCACAAGCAACCCAAGCAGTCTCATGTGGGGCAGTGAAATTAGTAGCATTGCCCATGAAGCAGAATGAGAGCGCTGCAGATCAGCATTATTCATTCATATATATATATATATATATATTTGCTTTCGTAGATTTTCACGGGTACAGGAATGCAGGTTTTGGTGTCCTCGGGTGTCTTCCCGTGTAAAAGTTGGGGTGTCTAGGCGACGTTTCGACGAGGTCTCACTCGTCATCTTCAGGCCGAAACGTCGCCTAGACACCCCAACTTTTACACGGGAAGACACCCGAGGACACCAAAACCTGCATATATATATATATATATATATTTGCTTTCGTAGATTTTCACGGGTACAGGAATGCAGGTTTTGGTGTCCTCGGGTGTCTTCCCGTGTAAAAGTTGGGGTGTCTAGGCGACGTTTCGACGAGGTCTCACTCGTCATCTTCAGGCTGGTGCTTTCGGCTTCTTGTTACTGGAACAGAGCAGGATCTCAGTGTTTGAGTTCCTATAAATACTGTTGAGGGGGTGTGGTGTATAGCCTCCAATGTTCTGGGCAGAGAGGAAGTTCCCAGGCTAGTGTGCCTTTTCTTCTTTTGTTCCTTAATTACTTGAGGGATATCTTGAGTGATTTCTTGAGTGATATCCTGAGTACCACTTAGGTGGGTCATTAGGTGTGGATTAGTTGCTAAAGTCTTTGTGTCTTGACCTCTTGAACTTTGTGAAGAGTTTTTCTGAGAAGATGGCTGTACTGCACTTAGTTGTGCTCTGGCTTGGCTTCGTGTATAGGGGCGAGCTGTGGTTTTGTGGCCTGTGTCAGCCAGATCTGTGTAGGGATTGCAGGGGGGTGCAGCATCCGGAGGTGCCACCATGGTTTGGCTACTGGATGGTGTCTGTAATTTATCTGTGGAGAGGGTCTGGGTTTGGGTCTGGTGTGGTTGATTGGTGATGGCGTTCTGTGTGCCTCTGGATCTGGTGTCAGTTTTTGTGGGGAGGGCTAATTTCCAGATGTCTGGCAAGCGGGATGTGTCGTCACGCTTGTTCATGTTGTGAGGGTGTTTCTCTATCTCGATGGCTTCCATGATTATTCTCTTGTGGTGATGTTCCATGTTAAAGAGCAATTTGGAATCTGCAAAATTAATTTCGTGTCCTGTTTCTTTCATGTGTTGGAAAAGAGAGGAAGTTTTTTCTTCTTTTTTGACGGCATTCTTGTGTTCTGCGATACGTGCATTTATTCGTCTGTTTGTTTGTCCAATGTACGTGGCTGGGCAGACTTTGCAGGGTATTTCATAGACCCCTTGGTTTTCCAACTGGATTTTATCCTTGGGGTTTCTGAGGATATTGGCTATTTTTTGGTTGGTGCAAAAGGCTGTTTTGATATTGTGTTTATGGAGGATTTTGCTAATTTTATCTGTAGTGCCCTTGATATAAGGAAGGAGGGCCATGCCATTGTTTTCTTCTGTGTCTTGGTTTTTGGGGGGTGTTTCTTTTTGGATTAGCTTCGTAACCCTGTTTTGCTGGTATCCATTGGCAATTAGCACATTTGAGAGATTCTGTAACTCAGTTGTCAAGTGGTCTTTGTCAGCCAGGCGTTTGGTTCTGGAGATGAGAGTCTTGGCTACGGAGTTTATTTGTGCAGGGTGGTGGTGTGATTGTGCATGTAAGTAGCGGTTGGTGTGTGTTTTTTTCCGGTAGATAGTGTGTCCTAGGGAGCCATCAGGTTTTTTGTAGATTAGGACGTCAAGGAAGGGAAGTTGGTTGTTGGCTTCTATTTCCATAGTGAATTGTATTTTGGGGTGTAGGCTGTTGAGATGTGTGAGGAAGCTATCCAGTTTTTCCTTCCCGTGTGGCCAAATTACAAAGGTGTCGTCAACATATCTGAGCCAAAGTTTGGGTTTGTGTTCTGACTTGTCTAAAGCATTGGTTTCAAAGTGTTCCATGTACAGGTTTGCGATGACCGGTGAGAGGGGTGATCCCATAGGTGCTCCTTCTATCTGTTTGTATCTTTGTCCATTGTGGATGAAGTACGTGTTGGTTAGGCAGTGGTTGGTCAGGTCCAAGATGTATTCGGGGGGATTGTATTTGTTTTGAATGGCTGTCAAGGCTTCATTAATGGGCACTTGTGTGAAGAGAGATACAACATCGAAGCTCACAAGTAGGTCATTAGGATGTAGGTTTTGCTTCTTTATTGTTTCTATGAACTGGAAGGAGTTTGGAACGTGTGAAGAGATGGATTCTGCATAGGGCTGAAGTTGCTTGGCGAGAAATTTAGCGAGATTTTGTAGAGGTGAGCCTATGGAGCTGACTATTGGTCTGAGTGGTGTTCCTTCTTTGTGTATCTTGGGGAGGCCGTAGAGTTTGGGGCATCTGGATGATTTTTCTCTGGGGATGATTCTTAGCTGGATTTCTTCACTGATAGGAGAGGCTTTTATTTTGGATTTGGTGGTTTTTTCCAGATAGGTGGTGGGATCTGTTTTTATCATATGCGGAGTCGAAGCTAGCCTAACCAAAATCAACCCAGATGAAGCCAATAAAATCAGACTTGAAGTCACCAACATCCTCTGCTCCAGCAAACCACCCAGAAGCAATTTACACAAAGAAGAACAGAAAGCACTCACCAACCTGAGGAAAGACAACAACATAATCATTCTCCCAGCAGACAAAGGTAATGCCACTGTTGTGATGAACACATCGGACTACCAAGCAAAACTATCAAATCTACTCCAAGATCCTACCTACCAACCTATAAAAACAGATCCCACCACCTATCTGGAAAAAACCACCAAATCCAAAATAAAAGCCTCTCCTATCAGTGAAGAAATCCAGCTAAGAATCATCCCCAGAGAAAAATCATCCAGATGCCCCAAACTCTACGGCCTCCCCAAGATACACAAAGAAGGAACACCACTCAGACCAATAGTCAGCTCCATAGGCTCACCTCTACAAAATCTCGCTAAATTTCTCGCCAAGCAACTTCAGCCCTATGCAGAATCCATCTCTTCACACGTTCCAAACTCCTTCCAGTTCATAGAAACAATAAAGAAGCAAAACCTACATCCTAATGACCTACTTGTGAGCTTCGATGTTGTATCTCTCTTCACACAAGTGCCCATTAATGAAGCCTTGACAGCCATTCAAAACAAATACAATCCCCCCGAATACATCTTGGACCTGACCAACCACTGCCTAACCAACACGTACTTCATCCACAATGGACAAAGATACAAACAGATAGAAGGAGCACCTATGGGATCACCCCTCTCACCGGTCATCGCAAACCTGTACATGGAACACTTTGAAACCAATGCTTTAGACAAGTCAGAACACAAACCCAAACTTTGGCTCAGATATGTTGACGACACCTTTGTAATTTGGCCACACGGGAAGGAAAAACTGGATAGCTTCCTCACACATCTCAACAGCCTACACCCCAAAATACAATTCACTATGGAAATAGAAGCCAACAACCAACTTCCCTTCCTTGACGTCCTAATCTACAAAAAACCTGATGGCTCCCTAGGACACACTATCTACCGGAAAAAAACACACACCAACCGCTACTTACATGCACAATCACACCACCACCCTGCACAAATAAACTCCGTAGCCAAGACTCTCATCTCCAGAACCAAACGCCTGGCTGACAAAGACCACTTGACAACTGAGTTACAGAATCTCTCAAATGTGCTAATTGCCAATGGATACCAGCAAAACAGGGTTACGAAGCTAATCCAAAAAGAAACACCCCCCAAAAACCAAGACACAGAAGAAAACAATGGCATGGCCCTCCTTCCTTATATCAAGGGCACTACAGATAAAATTAGCAAAATCCTCCATAAACACAATATCAAAACAGCCTTTTGCACCAACCAAAAAATAGCCAATATCCTCAGAAACCCCAAGGATAAAATCCAGTTGGAAAACCAAGGGGTCTATGAAATACCCTGCAAAGTCTGCCCAGCCACGTACATTGGACAAACAAACAGACGAATAAATGCACGTATCGCAGAACACAAGAATGCCGTCAAAAAAGAAGAAAAAACTTCCTCTCTTTTCCAACACATGAAAGAAACAGGACACGAAATTAATTTTGCAGATTCCAAATTGCTCTTTAACATGGAACATCACCACAAGAGAATAATCATGGAAGCCATCGAGATAGAGAAACACCCTCACAACATGAACAAGCGTGACGACACATCCCGCTTGCCAGACATCTGGAAATTAGCCCTCCCCACAAAAACTGACACCAGATCCAGAGGCACACAGAACGCCATCACCAATCAACCACACCAGACCCAAACCCAGACCCTCTCCACAGATAAATTACAGACACCATCCAGTAGCCAAACCATGGAGGCACCTCCGGATGCTGCACCCCCCTGCAATCCCTACACAGATCTGGCTGACACAAGCCACAAAACCACAGCTCGCCCCTATACACGAAGCCAAGCCAGAGCACAACTAAGTGCAGTACAGCCATCTTCTCAGAAAAACTCTTCACAAAGTTCAAGAGGTCAAGACACAAAGACTTTAGCAACTAATCCACACCTAATGACCCACCTAAGTGGTACTCAGGATATCACTCAAGAAATCACTCAGGATATCCCTCAAGTAATTAAGGAACAAAAGAAGAAAAGGCACACTAGCCTGGGAACTTCCTCTCTGCCCAGAACATTGGAGGCTATACACCACACCCCCTCAACAGTATTTATAGGAACTCAAACACTGAGATCCTGCTCTGTTCCAGTAACAAGAAGCCGAAAGCACCAGCCTGAAGATGACGAGTGAGACCTCGTCGAAACGTCGCCTAGACACCCCAACTTTTACACGGGAAGACACCCGAGGACACCAAAACCTGCATATATATATATATATATATATATATATATGCTTTTTAGGTTTATACTAATTTTACAATCATTTTAACATTTCAAAACTTGTCTTTGTTCCCCCTCATTCTGCGGTTCCTTACATTTATTTTTAATATCTTCTGCATATCCAAATTAATTTAATTGGCTCATTTATTCATCTACTTTAAATATATACTCTTATAAAACTGCAGGTTGTTACAATATTCCTGCCAATATTCTTATCTGTTTACAATTTATCTGTAAATATTCAATAAACCATTTCCATTCTTTTATAAAAAGTTTGTTATCTTGATTTCTTATTCTTCCAGGAAGTTTCGCCATTTCTGCATATTTCATTAGTTTTTGTATCCATTCTTCCTTTGCTGGGACTTCTGCTTCTTTCCATTTTGGGGGCGAGTAACATTCTTGCCGCTGTAGTAGTGTACATAAATAAGTTTCTATACGGTTTAGATAGTTCTGTCCCTAGAATTCCCCAAAGAAAAGCTTCTGGGTTTGTTTTTCCCCCAAATGTTATTTTAAACGTCCTTTTCAATTCATTATATATCATTTCCCAGTAAGCTTTAATCTTACTACAAGACCACCACATATGATAAAATAACCTTCTTTCTTTTTACATTTACAACACTGCAAATCAGCATCCCTGGCAAGGATCGTGGAACACCAGGCCTGGGAGAGAACTCTGTCTGAAGACTGGAGAGTCACTGCCAGTCAAAGTAAAAGGTAAAGGTAAAAGGACCCCTGACCATTTGATCCAGTCATGACCGACTCTGGGGTTGCGGCGCTCATCTCGCTTTATTGGCTGAGGGAGCCGGCGTCCAGCTTCCGGGTCATGTGGCCAGCATGACTAAGCCGCTTCTGGCGAACCAGAGCAGTGCACAGAAACGCCGTTAACCTTCCCGCCAGAGCGGTACCTATTTATCTACTTGCACATTGACGTGCTTTCAAACTGCTAGGTTAGCAGGAGCAGGGACCGAGCAACGGGAGCTCATCCAGTTGCGGGGATTCGAACCGTGACCTTCTGATTGGCAAGTCCTAGGCTCTGTGGTTTAACCCACAGCGCTACCCGCGTTCCTGCCAGTCAAAGTAGACAGTACTAAACTAGATGAACCCATGGACTGACTTAGTCAAAGACATCCTTCCTATGCAGGAACAACATGTCTTGAGCTCACCCTGGACTGGACCACTTTGCTTCATTGAAGGCATCCATGAAGATGGCTATATAGAAAGCCTCATAATACAGGCCCCTGATGTCTGCCTGTGCTACATAATCTTCTGCATGTCCATTCTAGCTTATCTTGGGACAAGAGAGACTTGTTTTAGCACATTACACAGCAAAGAGTTAACCAGATTTGCCAATTGGTGTCCTTGCAGGAGGGAGCTACAACTTATCCATGCCCTCTAAAGGATTATTTAATGTAGCCCTCTACATTATTTGTGACCAGCACCAAAATATGCCTTTTTAGGAATTAAAAAAAGAAATCAAAGTAACTGAGATAAACCAAAACACAATCAAAAACAAAATGGCTAACCTTTTTTCTTTAAAGCAGCCAAAAGTCAAACACAGTGGACAACATAGATAACTTGAAAGCTTTCTATGCAGAGAAGTGTTGCTGAAAATAAAGTCTGTGATGCCTTCTGAAAAGATTTGCACCAAAGGTAAAAGGTGGACTTCTTTTGGAGGCTGTTCCAAATTGTGAACTCCACCAAAAAGAACTCACATATTTCTTAACCCTGTCTTGTCTCATTCTTTCAATACACACCTAACAGAACAGCTGTGTTCAGATGTAACACTCAACCTTAGTTTAGCATTCTGTGAATGGTCCTTGGCCGCATGTGCTCCCCTCTCCCTTCTGCACCTCCTGTATGGCTGCAAGAAGGTCAGTAGCGTTCAGTTCCATTTTCAGCTAATCATAGTTCATACTTTTATGGGAACCTGGCCAAACTCTGGTGACAAGGAGCTCTGCAACAGAGCACCTCCTCTGAATGCGGAAAGTTTCAGGTTCAATCCCTGATGTCTCAAAGTACAGCTGGGAACATCTCCTGTCTGTAACCCAAGAAAACTACCACTAATCAATGGTCTGACTCAGTATGTGGCAGCTTCCTGTGTCTCTAACTACATTAATTACAACAACTATCCATTCCTGCCATCCCAGTTCCCAAGTAATTTCAGGCAATACTTGAGGAGTGGGAAAGAGAGATACAGTGGTACCTCGGGTTAAGTACTTAATTCATTCCAGAGGTCCGTTCTTAACCAGAAACTGTTCTTAACCTGAAGCACCACTTTAGCTAATGGGGCCTCCTGCCGCCACCACGCCGCCGGAGCACAATTTCTGTTCTCATCCTGAAGCAAAGTTCTTAACCTGAAGCACTATTTCTGGGTCAGCGGAGTCTGTAACCTGAAGCGTATGTAACCTGAGGTACCACTGTAGAAGGTTTGACAGGGGCATTTGCTACCTGCCAGTGTTAGAAACTGAGATATGAAAGCTAGGAGCTAAACAGCACCTTAAACCTGGATTATGGGCGCAACAACGGAATGTCTAGGCACGCTTTTTTATAACAAGACTACAAAGCTGAAAATGAATGAACTGCAGCTAAAATATTATGTTCATTTTTCACATGGTCCTGTCCTTCCCCTGCCCACCCCCCTAATATTCTCAAGAGGGTCTCTTCTCCAGTCTTCAGAGAGTGGCTAGAAGTGGGGAGGCAGAAAAAGGCCCTCCATTCCTTCCACTCTGCAGTTTTAATCTGAAATCTTAGGCGCAGGACTGTGCCCCAAGCTCAGAAACTGCTTGCGCTAATGAAATTCCCTGTCACAAAATGCACCTGGAACAATGGGAGTTTTGAACACTGCTACCCTCCCACTAGTGGAAAGGTAAGTGGTAGAGACTGCCACTACAATCACCCACATTATACACAAATGTCCCCCTCCCCCCAATGGGGAAAACACTCATTGTTGACAAGAGTCCCAGAGTCCACCAACATACTAACCCTAAGCTCAACTTGGAAATCTTCAACAGCTGAAACAGAAAAGGGGGCACACAAAGAATATGTCTGCTTGTCATTTCAGATCAATGTGACTGCCAACCGCAACCATCAACAAATACGAGTCATGGTTACTAGAATGAAACACAAATTTCCTGCCCTTTAAATACAAAATAGAGGTCACTCTTCGTTTGAGAGGATGATTGGAGCATTGTGGCTTTGTGGTGATTAGTGCCTGTTCCTGAGCAGCTGTTGAGCTTATATGTTTTTGTTTTGAGGTTGAAGGCAGTTAGCATTTGCGTCTCAGGGTGATGTTCCTTCCAACGGCTGCCATTGAGAGGAACTGCTGAGCACAGAACACTAAGTCAGCCTGGATAGCTGAGTTGGTTAGAGCGGGGTGCTGATAAGGTTGCAAGTTGCAAACCCCTGTATGGGACATGAGGGCAACGTTGATTTACCCTCTGTGATTCCCAGCAGCTAGTATTCAGAAGCATTACAGTGGTACCTTGGTTTACGAATTTAATCTGTTCCGGAAGTCTGTTCTTAAACCAAAGCGTTCTTAAACCAAGGTGTGCTTCCCCTCACTCAATTTACACTCAACAGGAAGTGGAACATGTTCTGCTTCCAAGGAAAAGTTCACAGACCAAAACAACTACTTCTGGGTTTGCAGCCTTCTTAATCCAAGGTGTTCATAAACTAAGCTGTTCTTAAACCAAGGTACCACTGTACTGCCTCCAACAGTAGAAGCAGAATATACCAGAGCTTTGAAGTTCGTTTTTAAAAGTAACTAGTTCAAGTTCAACATGTCCCAAAATAAACTAATTTCTGTTTACATTTGTCCCTTTGCCACATTAACTAATTTGGTTCAAGTTCAGTTCACAGTTCAATTCAAGTTCATCCAAATGATCCGCGAGGGAGGGGGATTCAGCAGTCAGAATGTTACAAGCTTCTGTGCTGAAGTATAAAATATACCAGAAATGACTAAGAAAACATCAAGGCACTTAATTTATTTCCCCCAACAATTAAGATTTTTAAGCTTAGAGGTTCAAGGAATCTAAACAGTAAAATAGCAATAAAATTAAAAAAAATCACATATAAGAAAATAAACTTGAAAATGAACCAGAAACCATTCAAAGTTCTACCTCAAAAGGAACTTAATTCATGTTCATGGCACTCAGCAATTATGAACACTACTTTCAGGTGTAGTTCAGAGATTTTTGTACTGGTTCCGTGAACTTAGTTAAACTGAACTCCTTCATTCAACAAACTGGAACAAGCCCACGATGGCTAGAAGTCGTCTTCTCCGATCCCAAATACATGAGAAATGACAGGGTGGCACACCGGCTTGTGCCGCTTACTGGGGGAATTTGTGTGTGGAGCAACATACCACTCCCAAGGTGTTCCCACACATACCGGAAG
The DNA here is from genome assembly GCF_964234715.1 of Podarcis melisellensis. Classification (NCBI taxonomy): domain Eukaryota; kingdom Metazoa; phylum Chordata; class Lepidosauria; order Squamata; family Lacertidae; genus Podarcis; species Podarcis melisellensis. The sequence continues at coordinate 41,104,775 of NC_138544.1, forward strand.
TCAATCATGAAGGTGATTGACTTCATGGGACTGGCAGAGATGACCGGCAGAATCCGTGACCAGGGGAAAGAGACAGTGGAAGAGGATTGGAAGAAATTTAAAATATATCTCAAAAATTGTTGTAAAGTTGAAGAGTGTTAAGATGTCAAGGAATAAGAAATAGAGAATTACAGCTGTAACTAATAAGTTAAAGAAAATTTAATGAAAGGGAATTAAATAGTTAATTGACTGGAGGAGTTGCTAAAGAAATGTAAAACAAGGATGCAGCGAAAGGGAGGTATGGGGAAGTCAGGGGAAAGAAGGTGCATGAAAATAAGATTATGAAATTATACATGTTTAAATGTTTTGTATGTTTTTGTTTTGTGTTTTGTCTGTTTTTTATTATGTGTTTGGAAAATTAATAAAAATTTATTTTTTAAAAAAAAGGTTCTATCCTTCTTTGGTGTAAAGGTCTTTGAATTGTGAGCATGCCTCTCAGTTGCCTGGATGGAGAGATGTCGGTGTTCTTAGAAACCTGTTACGAGCTGCATCCATGGTTCCGTGCAAAATTTACCTCTGGCTCCACACACCAGTGGCACATGCCCCGCCCCAGCTTGTTACCCATGGTGAAATGCAGCCATTGGACTGCAAAAGATTCCCCCAACCCTGCTTTAAATTAAACATCTGTATCGATTAATATTTAAGGCAGCCTCTAAAGGGTTTACGACAGGCATAGGCAAACTCGGCCCTCCAGATGTTTTGAGACTACTGTCCCTATCATCCCTGACCACTGGCCCTGCTAGCTAGGGATCATGGGAGTTGTAGTCCCAAAACATCTAGAGGGCCGAGTTTGCCTATGCCTGGTTTACGGCAATGTACTAAAATGCCATACAATCTTAAACAAAAGTATAATACACTGCAATAAAACAATAGACAAAAAGTGAAGTGGGGTAAAACCGAACACTTTGATTTTGACACACACACACCCCAAAAAAGCAGCTGTCCTAATCCAAATTGGGTGCGTTGCAAATCTGTGAACCACAGCAGCTTCCGAGAGACAGCCCAGGGGCATCTTGAGTCTGTGCTGTCCTACAGTGAAGGTGTTTCAAAGGCAGCTTGCACAACAAGAAATGAGCAAATCTAACCCAGTTTCTATTAATAGGAATACATCTTGGCTGGCCATTATATAGAGATAATGGGGTGCATTCAAGACTAGTCCCACTCAGCATGGGCCCACTGAAATTAATGGGTGTGGTGAACTCAGGTCCATTCATGTCAATGGATCTGCTCTGAGTAGGCCTTGGTTGCAGGCAAGCCATGAAGGTTGCCTCCTAGCACTTCAACACATTCCTTGGACGTAAGTCCAGTTGATGCCAATCAGAGGTCTTCTTCCTAAGAAGTGAGCTACTCAAAGCCACCAGCCTCGTACATCAGATATGTAATTAGGTCCACATTTTACGGTCACCGCTGCTGCTCGTGCACCTCTTTAGACGCATCATCAGTGCGTCACTATCGGCCAAGTGGCAGTCATCAGGACTTTTGCAACAGAAGCTTGTCTTCAAGCCATCTGAAAGCTCAGGTGAGGAACAGGTTTGGCAAGTTGGGTTTTTCTCTGGCTCAGAGATGAGACCAGTCTCAGTTGGCCACTTAGACATTGCCAAAAGAAAAAAGGAAATGTCTCACACACATGAACAAGACCCAAAAAGGGTGTTTGCATGTGCTAAATTATATATATAAATGCAAATTCAGACATAATTATTATCATTTAAATAGAAATACAGGTAGCATATCCATTTCACCAGGGTAGGGGAAACTGTGATCAGGTGTCCTGGCTCGGTCTGCTGCCCAGGTGTTACCTGCTGATGGGCAGCTTCATGACCTCTCCTGTTCTCCTTTCTGATGGCTCTTTATTTTTAAACTGGGCAGGAGAGTGCTTTAGACGTAGGCCACCTTCAGACAGAAAACTATCTGGGGCACGTGGTCATCCTACTCTAGTCTGGCGTGCGCTTGCAAACAACAGTAATAAAAAGTATTCCTTTCTTGTTACTATATCATTCCATCTGGGCTCCTCCGGATAAAGCATCTGCATTTGGATAAGCTGTGGATGCAGCAATTTCAAAATAAGTTTGCAAGCCAAATAATTTGTTGCTATACATAAAGCCTCACAAGTCACACGCAGAACCATAGAAGTGTAGATTTGTAAGTGACCTAGTTGTTGTTGTTGTTGTTTAGTCGTTTAGTTGTGTCCGACTCTTTGTGACCCCATGGACCAGACAACGCCAGGCACCTCTGTCCTCCACTGCCTCCCGCAGTTTGGTCAGACTCATGTTTTGTGGCTTCGAGAACACTGTCCAACCATCTCGTCCTCTGTTGTCCCCTTCTCCTTCTGCCCTCAATCTTTCCCAACATCAGGGTCTTTTCCAGGGAGTCTTCTCTTCTCATGAGGTGGCTAAAGTATTGGAGCCTCAGCTTCACAATCTGTCCTTCCAGTGAGCACTCAGGGCTGATTTCCTTCAGAATGGATACGTTTGATCTTCTTGCAGTCCATGGGACTCTCAAGAGTCTCCTCCAGCACCATAATTCAAAAGCATCAATTCTTCGGCGATCAGCCTTCTTTATGGTCCAGCTCTCACTTCCATACATCACTACTGGGAAAGCCATAGCTTTAACTATATGAACCTTTGTTGGCAAGGTGATGTCTCTACTCCTCAAGATGCTGTCTAGGCCTGTCATTGCCCTTCTCCCAAGAAGCAGGCGTCTCTTAATTCCGTGGCTGCTGTCACCGTCTGCAGTGATCATGGAGCCCAAGAAAGTAAAATCTCTCACTGCCTCCATTTCTTCCCCTTCTATTTGCCAGGAGGTGACCAGGTGACCACTGGCCATGACCAGTGGCCATGATCTTCATTTTTTTGATGTTGGTCTGAAGCTGACCTAGAGGGACATCTAATCCAAAATCCCGCAATGCAGCCATCCCTGGGGGGTGGGCTCGAACCACCTTCCTTCCGGTTAACAAAATAACCCATTGACCCATAGTGCCACATGCTCCTTGTAAATTCATAACATATTACGAATAATTATACTGCACCCTTTTAAAAATGTATCTCTTTAGAATAAGACATTTTTTTAAAAAAAGCAAATTGTTGTCTAGCAGGAACTATTGTTTGTTTTTGCCAGTGCCTGGCTATGACGATCAAGTTGTGTGTGGTTATTTTTTTAACTAGCTCTGCTCCTGTGCCTTTAACACGGCTGGGAGGCCATACTCCTCCATTCCAGACACTTTTGCTGTTTTAGCCTAACAGCTGATGCAATTTCTACACTGTCACTATTGTAAAACCATTCCTAAGCCAATAACGGTTGATGGATCAAACTGTTCCAATGTGATAAAGGAGTGTGGAGCAGGGGCGTAGGAAGGGTGGCCTGCCCACAGCGGGTGTCATCCCTGAGGAGGTGACAAAATGGCACACTGTGGGAGGTGGCACTTACCGCGGGGCCTGGCCTGCAGTGCACCCGAGCCATGCGTCTCTCGTGGGAAACAGCAGCGTGGGGCTTGTGCCCAACATGCGGACTCCGTGGGCAACTCGCCATGCCACCCCCCTGGGTGGTTCACCGCCCTGCCCCCATGCACGGACCGCTCTGCCCCGCCGCTCCAGGTTCCCCTGGTGTGGAGGCAACTGGTTCACCTGCCCTGGGCATTGGGCCAAGAGGGCACTGCAGGAGGTGCTGCGAAAACAACAAAAAGAGCCTGTTTGGTCCATTTCCCATCCCCATTCCTAATGTGGCATCTGGCCTTGTTTCTGTCAGAGCTTCCGTACGACCGAGCTGCAACGGCTACTCCTCTGGCTCTCCTCCGACAGTGATTAACAACCTAAGCCTTTGAATGAGACTTCAGGCACGCTCTCCATTGAGTAGAGTACTCAGACAGCAACAGAAGGAGCCATGAAAGATGTGCTACATTGCTACTTTATTTCTGACTACGCAGGACAGAAAATAATATGCGTCTGCTCTCTGTGAGAGACAGAAAACAACAAGTCAAAGAAACAGGACACCAATAACTTCAACATCCGTCTCCCGTGAGACTTCCAACAGTCTGGAATGTCAACAGAGTCTTGTGACTCCAAGAACTGCACAATGGCATAACAAAAACCTAACAGTTTCTGTGCCTTTAGCAACAGAAATACAGAAATTAAATGGGTTAAACGTTCGCCAGCGTGGACATAAAAAGATGGTGAGCACCTTATTTGCATTCTCTCTTTGTGTCAGTTGCACAAGAGCAGAGCCAGTTCGTCTTTAAAGAGAGGCAACTTTTTGGGAGGGACGGCTGCAGCTCAGTAGCAGACAGGCCACACTTGATAGTCTCAGGTTCAGTGTTAACAGGTGAAGTGAAGGATCTCTGCATATGAGACCCTGGAAAGTTGCTGTCAGCCAGATTTGACCGATATGCACTAGGTGGTCAAATAGTCTTATTATGATTCTAAGCAGCCACTTCTGCTAATCTAGGGGATGGGGACATGATGTTGAACTAGACCCCTGCCCATCACCCCTGACCTTTGGCCATGCTGGCTGGGGCTTTTGAGAGTCAGAATCCAACCCTGTAAAAAAAATAAGTCTGTGTTCAATGGGGTTTATTTTCAGGTAAGCATAAGTTAATTGCACCTAGAACCCATTGATAGCAATGACATATTTTGTTCCCATTGAAATCATAGGTAACCATGTCATGATTAACTTGTCTCATCAAAGTCAATGTGATTTAAGTGCAACTCATTTCTTCCCTTGAATCCAGTCTTACGTCACAAAGACCAACCCACCAAAAGCTGCTTGGAAGTCCCAGATCACTAGAATTTTAAGTGAGAGCCACACCTATTCATTCTCTTCACTCACTTTATTGCATAAACCTCTACGATGTCCCTTTATTGTATAAGAGAGTGTCAATAAGCATTGTGGGTGTTACAATTTAAACCAATGTGATTACTCATGTGAGCAATTACTCACCTAGGTAGTTGCAAAATTGGGCCCTTAGGGATGCTGCTACTTAAATATTTTGTGTTGAACTAAGTGTCTAGTGAGAAGAAAGAAAGAGAAAAGATTCACCCACTTATCATCACCTGATACATAAATAGCAACCAATGGGAATGCTTAGTGAGTCAGATTGGAAAAGGGACTCTCCTAAACTCCGACATTTTTCAACACGGAAAGAATTACTACCAACAAGAAATGTTATTCCCCTAGAGTCTTCCCGTGTCTTAATTAGTAATGTTGAACACAGTTTCATTGTGCAGCTAGCTCCTCCAAAGAAAATTTCTCCAGCGGATGTTTGCCTGCTTTTTCAAGGAGGAAGTTCAAGTGTGCTTGCTGATGGAAGCTGGAATGTGGCAATGCCCAGAACACACCAGGTTGGGGCTGGGTGCTCCAAAACTTTTTGTTGCATGCAGCTGCCCATGTTGCCCTTTGGGGGGCAAGGACAGGACAGCCTTCCTGATGAGCCTACCATCTGGTTACATCTTGTGACTTTTGCAGGAAATTCTGTGTAACATTCTGAGAGAATGTGACTTCATGGCTGAATCCTGGTCTCTCAGGTCCCAGTCCAACCCCCCTAACCACTACACCACACTGTGGCTTACCCCAAGGAGCTCCTGGCACCTCAGAGAAGGACAATAAATTGGTGTTGAGCATGCAGCAGATGGCCAGTTCGATCCTGCTATCATTCAGAGGTAAAAAAAACCAGGTAGGAGGTGATGGAACAGATCTCTACTGAAGACTAAGGACAGCTGCCACCAGGCAAATAAATATTTAGCCGTTCTCAGCCAGGATCCATCTTTCTCCCACACATGGGACCCAGTTCTTAATTTTCAACCATATATAGTGGTAGCCCTGCTGTTGTGACCTTGTCGTGAACTCTGGGCCACCAGATGAGGAACAGTAGAATGCTGGACTAGATGGGCCAATGTACCATATGTCTATAGCTGGGGAAATAAAAAGGAATTGAATGGGAAGAAAGAGGAGGTTGTATTGGTCAGGAATTATGTGGTCCGTTTTTTTCAACTGCAGTAAATGCAGCTTTTTATTTGGGAGCTGCTGTGGTCACATGTACCATTATTATTATACTTTTAAAAATTATTTATGAATTTATAAAAGTACAAAAATACAGAACTGGAGAATAAAACAAAAAGAGGAAAGAAAGAAAAAAATGATACATTACATCAATCCATAATTTTATTCCATCCTTCCATGGCTCCCTATAGTTTTCCACTCCTGCTGCATATTCTTTGTTTTTCTAACTATTTAAACATTCAGCTTCTTCTCATTATAAACTCTCTCTCTCTCTCTCTCTCTCTCTCTCTCTCTCTCTCTATATATATATATATATATATATATATATATATATATGCAGGTTTTGGTGTCCTCGGGTGTCTTCCCGTGTAAAAGTTGGGGTGTCTAGGCGACGTTTCGACGAGGTCTCACTCGTCATCTTCAGGCTGGTGCTTTCGGCTTCTTGTTACTGGAACAGAGCAGGATCTCAGTGTTATATATATATATATATCGGTATGTATATGTGTATACACACACACACACACACACACACACACACACACAATAAATTATTATAAACCATTATTACTATTGTGGGTGAGCACTGCTTTTGGTTCACAAGTCTTTTTCTTTACCCAGACAGGCCAAGCACAGCTCCAAAGACATTTACACAAAGTGCTTTTTTTGGTGTAGGGCTGTGTGCTGACTCCCTCAAGGGAGTTGTGTTTTATCACCATCTACCTCTGACTGTTCACCTGCCCACTGAAACCAAAGCAAACTCTTGAATGTGTTCAAAACCCCACTTATGGAATGCTGCAACACACAGCTGCTTTCTGTGCTCCAATAACTGGTGGTTACAACTTTCTTCTTTAACACATCAATGACAATACAGTGGTACCTTGGTTTACAGCCATAATCTGTTCCGGAGGTCCGGTTGTAAAACAAAACAGGTTGTAACCCAAGGCGCACTTTCGCCAATGGGGCCTCTCCCCCCACAAATTGGTTGTAATCCAAAAAAAGGGACACGCACTTCCGGGTTTGATGTGGTTGTAATTTAAAACGGTTGCAAACCAAGGTACCACTGTATAGCACATTTCAATACACGTTGTGGGAAGCAGAGGGGCAGGACAGAAAGAAGCCTTTGGTGGGATGACGGAAAGTCCTTTCCCCAAAAATTAAGGGCAGGGACATAAACTTATTTGCTTCAACAACCTTTTGTAACTTGTTCTGAAACCATTTTTTTATTTGCTTGTTTCTGTGCGTAAAAGCCGAAGAGGAAGGAAAACATTTCTTCCTCTTTATTGGCATTACTTTTTCTGATCTTTCCTCAAACTCATGACAAACTACAACTTCTGTGGTTGTTAGAAAAGGGTTGAGTTTTGGTGGGCTGAGGGGGTTTCACCAACAAACAACTGGGAAAACAATATTGAAACTCAACACAATGTTTGCAGACTTTGGCTGTACTCCTTGGCACACTAACCTGAGAATAAGCCTTTCTGAACACAGTGGGGCTTACTTCTAAGTAATCATGGGTACATTGGATCAGGCGTAAATGTATTCTCGTTGTTAGGGTTGTGTGGCAGTTAATTGGTGTAGTCATGTGTAGATAAGAAATTTCAGAGTGCACCTTGGCAGTGCTATATGTTAGTGAAAATAACATATGCGAGGGATTGTAAATTAGTCAAAACGACATACAAAAATGTGTTTATTAGGAGCAATCTGCATTAAAATGCTGGTGGATTTTCATGAGGATTAAAAAAAAAAATCACAAAAGTGGAGAGCCAAATTTAAGATTGGAAAATGAGAAACTGTGAGTGGGGGGGGAAATGAACAGATCTTTGAATGCACACTTGTGTGTGCATTCCAGCCCCACTAGTGTTTCTCCACACACCATCTCAAGTCACATCAGAGCAAAAATGGGATTTTCACAGTTCAGAAACAGTTCCAAGGAGAGAACCAAGGAAGGCTGTGGCCTGGATAGAGCCCTGAGAGCTGGACAGAGATGCTCAAAGGGCCACATGGGCCTGAGGTCCCTTATTACTGGTACAGATTGCCCACGGTTCTTCCCTGCCCTTTCCTTATGTCTTCCCACTGAAATCATAGTGTCGGAGAGCCCCCTAGTCCAACACTCTGCTCAATGCAGGAAATCCAGAACCTGAGCTTCCCCATCAGATTGCTTGCCAGCTTCTGCTTGAGGACCTACAGCAAGGGGGAACCCAACACCTCTCTGGGTCACTGGTTGCTCTGCTGAGCTGCTCTTACCCTGGAGAAGTTTCTCCCCATGTGCTACCAAAACCTACCAGAATCTCTCCCCCAGTTTGTTCAGGAATCTCACAGAGAACTCTGTTAACTGATAGCTCAGTCAGGAGAGCATGCGACTCTTAATCTCAGGATCATGGGTTCAGGTTCCATGTAATAATAATAATAATAATAATAATAATAATAATAATAATTTATTATTTATACCCCACCCATCTGGCCGAGTTTCCCCAGCCACTCTGGGCAGCTCCCAATCGAGTGTTAAAAACAATACAGCATTAAATATTAAAAACTTCCCTAAACAGGGCTGCCTTCAGATGCCTTTTGGACTAGGCGGCGTCTTTACCTTTTAAAGATAAGATTGCTGCTTATTTCCTTCACATCTGAAGGGAGGGCGTTCCACAGGGTGGGCGCCACTACCGAGAGGGCCCTCTGTCTGGTTCCCTGTAACCTCCTCGCAATGAGGGAAACACCAGAAGGCCCTCGGCGCTGGACCTCAGTGTCCGGGCTGAACGATGGGGGTGGAGACGCTTCTTCAGGTATACTGGGCCGAGGCCGTTTAGGGCTTTAAAGGTCAGCACCAACACTTTGAACTGTTCTCAGAAATGTACTGGGAGCCAATGCAGATCTCTCAGGACTGGTGTGATATGGTCTCGGCGGCCACTCCAAGTCACCAGTCTAGCTGCCACATTCTGGATTAATTGCAGTTTCCGGGTCACCTTCAAAGGTAGTCCCACGTAGAGTGCATTGCAGTAGTCCAAGCAGGAGATAACTAGAGCATGTTAAGTGAAAGATTCCTGCATTGCAGGGGGCTGGACTAGATGACCGCCATGGACCCTTCCAACTCTACACATTTGGGATTCCGTGATTTTCAAGCAAATAAAGGATCCCCTCCCTTAGGCTATATCTAGACAAAGACCCACAGTCCCCTCCTTGCTATCTTTTATTTCATTATTTTGTTGTCCTGCAATGTAATTCGCCTATTTCGTTTACACATGCTTCCTGCTCCCAGAATAACCCAATGACTGGAAACAGCAAGCCGAAGTCTGGACTTGGGGACGTGGGCATGAAGTGACTGGGTTTAGCTTCTGTGGAAATTATCTGAGAGGATGAGTGCCATGGTACAAATTCTCACCAGCCTCCATGACCCATTATGGAAAAGCCTGTGCTCCTTTAGTGAAGAAGCAGTTTTTCCATGAGAAAAATCTGGAGGCCAAGTGCTCCAGGGAAACAAAGAACACCAGGTCGCTGAGTGCAGTGCAGACTATGCCAACCTTGGTATTGTCGGAAACAGCTGATCTTCGGAGAGAGAGGTGGGAGAGATCTGGCTACCTCTTGAATCATAAGCACCAGGCACTCTCTCTCACATACGCACAGCTCAGCTTCACTCAAGGCTGCTCCCACACTGAGCATGGACTATGGAATAGCTACGCTCAATGTTCATTCACTTTTTAAGGGGCCTCTCCATGACATCACGGACACCCTGCTTCCATTTCCCCTTGTTCAGCTTCCTTCTCAAAGCCCAGAAAACCCAACCTTTTCAAAACAATGTTTCAACACTTTATGGACTTTTAGCATCTAAAAAAACCATACGACCTTTGAGATCTACATAGCATCCTATTAAAACGTTGCCCAAGAAACAACTTAGCTTTACAACTTGAGCTATTCTCTGCAATATGGTTGGGTGAGCTCCAACTACACTAGCTGGGCTGTCTAGCAAGCAGGCGCAAATCTAAAGTCTTCAAGTGCATAATTTCATCTGGGCTTGACATTTCAACAGCAATGAGATTAGAAAGGTTCTGTCCCCAGCAAAAGCAACAATTATGAAACTGGCAATCAAATTACTGGAACTGGCACACACAAAAACGCCAGTTTTTGAAGTCCAGATCAACACAGATTCAGTTGAACTCCCTACCCCCCTCCCTACTGACAAATACCGTATGTTTTGCTCTATAAGACTCACTTTTTCCCTCCTGAATGCAGGCTGCGCAGATATCACAGAAGCCAGAACAGCAAGAGGGATTGCTGTGTTCACTGCACAGCGATCCCTCTTGCTGTTCTGGCTTCTGAGATTCAGAAGAAAAAAAAAATCTTGTTTTCCTCCTCCAAAAACTAGGTGCGTCTTGTAGTCTGGTGCATCTTATAGAGCGAAAAATATGGTAAGTTTTGATTTCAGGGCCCAGATCCCCTCATCCATTTCCACTGCAATTTCACCTTTCATTTTGACAGATTCCTTAGCAACACCCACAGCCCAGTGTCCACCTCAGACAGTTAGCTCTACCTCCCAGTAACGCCTCTCTGAAGCAGGCTTCTCATAGCCCAGCACACAGGCAACAGAACTAATGTGTATCTGAGTGAAGAACCATGCTTTGTGCACTTTGGATTCCCTGACAGCACTAGATCCACATTAGTTGGATACAGATTTGTGTTTGCTTTTAAGGCCTGTGCTTGCAATGGCAGGGCCTCTGCACATTTCCTAAGTGTGTCTTGTGCAAAAGGCCTCCTTAAAGAGAGATCACACAGCTTCACTTTCAGTTGCGGTGCACCACAATCAAGCCCTTGAAATGTTTCACGTCTTGAGACAAGGGCGGGGGAGTTACAGCCTGCATATTTATATGTTTGGTCCAGGACAAAAAAGACTTGTTGTTTTCTCAGTATTGTGTTTCATCTTATTGTGTGAGACAATGGCACAGTCTAAAGGGAATGTGGGGCCAGAGAGAAAAGATTCCATACTTGCTCAAGGTCTGTTTGATTTCCTGTAGAAATTCAGAAGCTGGCTGTTTACAGACTATCTCTCCATCTCAGTGATTTGCTTTTCAACACTGGTGATTTCTGCACAGATAACTTGATAAGTTGGTCGTCATAAGTCTCTCTTCATTGATGATGTGTTACGTCAGCCTGCAGGTCCTTCATCACTTGACAGAATTGCTTGTATTCCAGTGTGATCTTCCAAAGGTTTTGCTAGATTTTGCCTCTGATCCCCTGCTTCAGGGAAACCTCTGAGAACCACTTCCTGCTGCTACTTTTTGGATTTAGAAATATTTAGATTCCATCCTTGTACCCATCATCTGCTGGTTCCAAAGGACCAAAAATGTGACTTAGGTGAGCACTCCATTCGGTACACTTGTAGCAGAGGAGTACTTGGTCATCCTTGAGGAAGAGGTTCAGGGGCTTCTGGTGGAGCTCGCGCATGACAACCATGACATGCCACAACTGGCGTTGCTTCAGAAGCCCCAGGATGTTTCCAAACTGGCCGTTTGGCCTGTGTGTGTTGGAGCAAATTGAAATGTTCCTGAAGGCCTGCAAATGCCATCTTGGTAGTCAAGATAACCCAGAAACTAATTAGTAGTTGTGGCAAGAATGAGCTCATATATGCTTATGCTTTCTAGCTTTGGTGTATGCTAATTGGCTTGCTTTGATGCTGTGCTTATCTGTGAGCCTTGGGGATGGGCCCAGAGAGGGGAGAAGCTTTGGATAGCTGCCACCTATGGCCTCTTGGGACGTGGGTGGTGCTGTGGGTTAAACCACAGAGCCTAGGACTTACCGATCAGAAGGTCGGCGGTTTGAATCCCTGCCACGGGGTGAGCTCCTTTTGCTCGGTCCCTGCTCTTGCCTACCTAGCAGTTCGAAAGCACGTCAAAGTGCAAGTTGATAAATAGGTAACCGCTCTGGCGGGAAGGTAAACGGCATTTCCGTGACCTGCTCTGGTTCGCCAATAAAGCAAGATGAGCGCTGCAACCCCAGAGTCGGCCACGACTGGACCTATTGGTCAGGGGTCCCTTTACCTTTACCTATGGCCTCAGCGACCAGGTGTGATGGGAGGTTCTGGACAAACTGATGTATGCTGCTTTGTGCATAAAGGATGCATGAACATTTGCTGGTGTGTGAACAAGTCAAGCCAACCTCACATTGCATCAAACCACTTGCTGTAGCCCTTCTTGGGGCCTCCAGTTCAGAACAGCCTGGCATTCATATTAGGAATGGTCTTCCTGCATTGAAGGTAGGACGCATCACTATCAGAGCCTTGCCAATATGGGATGATGCAGGCATTTTAAAAATTACACCCACAGTCTAAAATTACAGGCTTCTTAAAAATTTATAGGCAGATTGAACAGGTGGCCTCATTCTGGATGCAGTCCACTGCTTTCCTAACAGCCATCCTTACAAAACCTTTCCAAGCTGCTCTTTTTATAGATTTGGCTCAGTTCAGATAAATGCTCTTCTCAGCCAATGAGCACCAACCAATCTACTATAGGAACCTGCCTCAGTTTCTCATTGGCCCAGTAAAGAGAGAAGCCATGGGAGTGCCTTTAGATTGCTCTTGCTCCTTCTACCTTTGGTCTAAAATGTAATCAACCTCACCTGTAGATTTGGGGGCCAGCAGATTTGAGGGGTTTCTTAAATAAAAAAAACATAGAAGACACTTTGATCTCTGTTTACTATGTTTTTATTTACGTATCTTTAGTTATAATAAATAATAAAATATATTTATTTATAATAAAACATAATAAAGTATACTAAAGGATGCCAAATAAAATAAAAGTAGAAGAACTAAGCATATGAGAACAAGTTTCCATACCAAAACCAAACATAATAAATTGATATCACAAGGTTCCAAGTAACACAAATGTGTTTATATAATCTTGAACATTATTACTCCAGTACATTATAGAGAGATTCCTTTCCTGAATGAAGACATTATCCTTACCTGTTGCCTGTCCTCTCTGGTTCTCGCTATATGTGTATTAAGCTTAACTATGCATACTATGTCCCAAAACTAGTTATTCTCAAAGATGTGGTCGTGAAGTGATTGCGTTTAGCTTTTGCATAAATTATCTAGGAGAATTTGGGTGCCATTGCACAAAATTCTCACCAGCCTCCGTGACCCATTATGGAAAAGCCTGTGCTCTTTTAGTGAAGAAGCAGTTTTTCCATGAGAAAAATCTGGAGGCCAAGTTCTCCAGGGAAACAGAGAACACCAAGTCACTGAGTGCAGTGCAGACTATGCCAACCTTGGCTAATTTGGCCAATTTAATCAAAACCTGGTCCTTCCTTTGCCTTTTGGTGCCCTTTTCCACTGCTTTGATCTGCGCAGAAGCAGACGGGCCCAGCTCGTTTCTAAAGGGGAAAACAGAGTTGAAGTGCTACTTTGTGTCTTGGGTGCCAGAAAGCGAAAGTGGCTGGCGTTCGGAATTCCCTAAGAAATTGTATACAGAGCACAGTTGGGAGTCTGGCACACCTTGCATGTATCTATCCAATGGCCAGGGATGATGATAGCTGGAGACCAGCAAGACTTGGAGAGCAACGGGTTCTCCATCTCTGACTTAGGAGGACCTATTGAAGTTAACCAGCAGAGGTCAGGTTCTCAGCTGAGTCTCTCTCATTATAAGAAACTCTAAGAATGAATTGCGTGCCAAGGCCCCATGACCTGCAGTTCCCTGGTGGGTAATAAACACATGGACGTGAGGATTTAGGTTTATGAGTTCAAATAGGCCACAGCTTTATTGGTTACAGATGTGAGCTGTTTGGCTTAGGCATTGGGTGAAGCCAGGCTATATCTCGATTCCTGCCCATCTGCAGGGAGTCCAACTAAGAATAAGCCACCAATAGGGGAAGCTCTATAAGTTACATCAAATAGGGGCACCCTGTTGGGTTTGTGGCATGGCCCTAGCCCACGTCCAGGCATCAGGCAGAACTCCCAGAACCCATTCACAGGATACCCTTAATGAGGACCCGCCAGCGGAGGCTACAACCTCTCCTCCACCCAAAGGCCGACCCAATGCCTAACCTCACCAAGTTGTGACGATTGCTACAAGGTAGGCGAAAACCAAATGGCTGGTGCCAGTTTGCCAAGCGGAAAAAAATCCTACCTGGCTCCAACAATATGGCGGCAAACATTTGTGCATAGCAAGGTTGTGTCATAGCAAAGCATAAAGAGAGGGTTGGTGCGTTGGGAGATCCGGCAAAGCGCAAGAGAGGAGGGCACCTGGCTGAGCCACTGTTTAAATTTCCCATGGCCACGCCCCCTACCAGCACTGATTGGACAGCATGGCCACGCCCAGCACCAGGGATGCAGCAGGGATGGCACAAGGGGGGTGTCAAACTCTGCCCCCCCCCCCCCGCCAGATCACTGCAGGGGGCCGGATGCCAGGCCACAACACTGCCCACTGGAAAAGGTGAGCAGATTTCCTTTATTGATGGTCCTCCCAGTTGCTTTGAAATTGACCACAAAAAGGGGGCGTAGCATATCTACAGGAATGCAACTGTTTTTACACAGGCTAAGAAATGGGTACACACACTAAGAAATGACAGAATAAATGCACACAAGAACACATGAATTTATACCTTCAAATCTTTAATCCAGTCCTATTGGAATCAGGAGTGGAAGAAATTAATACAAATATATTTTGCATACAAAGAGCCTTAAATATAAACTTTGAAACAGATATGTTGTTTTATAACTAGTTCTATTTACAACATACACAGTATGCCATTAAAAAAAGGGAAACAGGTGGTTAAAAGCAACACTAATCCTTCGTACACAACTGTTTTATAAAAGTTTACACATTCATCCCATGGGATGTACCAAACTATGTTCTTGAAACAGCTTTACTGCCCTCTAAAACATCACATTTAAATGTATTCAACATCTTCAAGAGAAAAGGAAGTATTTTTCCATAGGAACATAAAATAATGTATCATTCATGGCATCCAAACACATGTTTATTTTAACAAACATGAAGTCTTGCAGCCACAAATTGAACCACCACCAGAACTGGCAAAGATTCCCAAACACAGTGCAATATTGTTCACCAACATTATACATCAAATGGCTCGTGTGTACAGCTTCTCTTTTCTTTGCAGAAGTTTGCAAGCCAGAACTCATTCCATGCTTTTGCACAGCTCTCGTTCATGCAAAAGAACTTTCTGGGAAACTGCACCTGATGTAGCTACCTCAGGCTGCAATATGATGCAGAGCAAGCCTCAATGGCGTTCACCTCTGAGTAGACATGCCCAGCATTGCACTGTCAGTCAAAAGGCGAGGGTGCTGGTGCTTTTTGAACACCACCCTACTGTGTGAAAAGCAGGAGACATGCCTGTCGCTACAATTTGCTTTATTTGCTGGTTTTCAGTTCTAAGAGTCTGTCTTCAAGACACAGGAGTCCCAACCAGTGGTGTAGCGTGGGTTGTCAGCACCCGGGGCAAGGCAAGTAATTTGCGCCCCCTAACCCGTGGATTTGCGCCCCCTAACCCTAACCCCCAGATGTTGCGCCCGGTGCGGCCGGCCCCCCCTGCACCCCCCACGCTACGCCACTGGTCCCAACTATTTCTTGACAATGGGCTAGATCATGCCGCAATCCTAACTCCTGAGAGCATATTAAATTCAATGGGATTTACTTCTGAGTAAGAATGGGCAGTGCTGTATTGTTAAAGTTAGCTGAATTTACAGCATAATGCTAATCATGTCTATTCAAAATAAGTACAGTTTGGCGTTTGCTCCCAGGCAAGCGGAGTAAGGATTGCAGCTTCAGTCCCTGTTGAAATCAATGGGACAATTTAGTCATTACTTATGTTTACAGTTCCCATTAATTCCTACAAGCTTCTGCCACAACACCCTTGGCCTATATACCAGGGTTCTCAAAACTCTGATGTCAGTGTTTCAACTTAGCTTGTGGGTGGAGGGGAAGCACCTGACTTATGCCCTGCATAGACCTGGGGCAACAAAACCACTGATTTGCCCAAGCTGGCAAATTCTCAGTCTGAAAAGCGGGGAGATCAAATAAGTGCCACAGAGAGAGCTTGGGAAATGTGTCAAAGAACCCAAGGGAAGCAAAAGAAGGGCAGGGAGTGGAAGATAGGGAGTTCCCTTCCTTGGCATCCAAAACAAGCCATCAGCAAAACAAGTGGGAGGTTGGGTGGAGATGGGCAAAGATGCTCATGCCATGCTGGTTTGTGGGTCAACTGAGCTGCTGCTGAATGCAAGCAAAAATCAGCAAGGGGAGAGGGGACAGAAAAGGGCAGGCACCCCAACTAGCAATGCTCCAGGGCTTCTTGGGGAAGCCAGCCCCATGCTATAAGCCAAGGATTTGCAAAGTGGAGGCATCCAAGCCAAGGCAACGCTACAAAAAGCCACTGCTGGAAGCAAGCACTGTTTAGAAACAGCCGGAGATCCGATCCAATGTGCACTTTGATGGTTCTTAGGTGGAAGTGTTCAAGGAGTCTTAATGGGGGTCCGAATGAAGCTTAGCTTAACTATTCAGACCCAGTCAGGTCTGCCTTTCTTTTTTCTTAATGCACATTGTGTGTGTGTGTGTGTGTGTGTAATAGAATTCTATGATACATATACAGAGATATATATGCACATACACACACAAATACTTTTACACACTGAAGATTATTCAAATCACAAATGACGTGTGCACGCAAGACACACACCATATGCCAACGAAACAAGTAATCTGTTGGCATTTGCTTTCATCCAGAATGTAAAGACAGTGGTGATCATTATATATTGGTCAGAATTCCCAAAAGGGTTAGCTTTAGAAAAACCTTCAAGTGATAAAACCAATTGCACTCTTCTTCAAAAGCAGTTAGTTCTCCAAGAGGCATTATCTCCTGTCCAGCACAAGAGATCCTCAGATTTATTCGTAGTCTAGCGTTGTTGTTCCCCGGACAATGTTAAAGTAGCCAGCTAATGCTC